>NC_082639.1:126525742-126883192 GCF_028023285.1 Balaenoptera ricei
TTTTGAGGGCAGGTGTCATTTAGAGCCCTGTAGTAATTGTGACTATTACATGACCATTGGCTCTGGGTTTAAAGCTGCTGTTGCAGGAAACGGCCACGAGGGGGCAGCATTTCTATATTCCCAACTCTGGTTACTAAGGGAAAAGAGCCTTCCTGGAAGTCCTGTTTGTAGGTTGTAAAGTAGAGTGGAATGTGCCAGGACAAACACCCCAAAACTATGTCTACTTATTTGCTGTTGGTATTCTTAGTTTAATTTTCATTTTTCTCCGAGCAAATTTAATTGCAATGTTGTGTTTGTTCTAGGTGTACAGAATCTCTTTCATTGATACATATATCTTTTCATGTTTGGATCCTGTTCCATATAGGTTATTACAGAAAGTTGTGTAGACCTCTCTTGGTATTCGGTATGTCTCTGATGATTATATATTTTATAAATACTAGCATATGTCTGTTAAACCCAATATGCTCCGTTATATATTCCTCACACCTTTCCGTTTGGCTAACCACAAGCTTGTTTTCTGAACACGTCAATGTCCTTCTCTGTGGAAATAGGTTCCTTCCTATGAATTTTTAGATAACACCTATACGTGATATCATAGGATATGTGTCTCTCGCTTTCTGACTTACTTCAAGTTGTGTGATTATCTGTAGCCTCATCCATGGTGCTGCGACCGGCATTGTTTCATTCTTTTCTGTGTCTAATGTTGCATTGTGTACATGGACCACTTTTTCGTCCACTCATCTGCTGATGGACATTTTTGTTGCTTCCATGTCTTGGCCATGGTATATACTGCTGCAATACACGATTTTCCATCCTGTGTCTTTTTGATTGTGGCTTTCACAGGTGACAGGCCCAACAGTGGGCCTTCCGGATCATATGGTAACTCAATTTTTACCTTTAAACGCACTGCCATTCTGTTGCTATTATTGGCTGTTACCAGTTTACATCCCACTTAGACCGAGAGGTTACACTATTCTCCACAACTTCTTCAACATCTATTGTTTGTTGACTTTTTGCTGATGGTCATTCTGACTAGTGCGAGGTGATACCTTTGTGTAGATTGGATTTGCATGCGACTAATAATTCCTGATGTTTTGTGTTTATCAATGTGCTTTTCATTTGTTTAAAGATGGAGCTAAAGTTACAACTTCAAATTGCCTTCTTGAAAAATTTGCCGCGTTTGGATTTTTTTGGCCATTCCCTACCCCAGGACAGTTGTTGAGGGCATGAGTCATTTACAGCCCTGCAGTCCTTGTGACTATTAGTGACCATTAGCAGTGGATTTAAAGCTGCTGTTTGAGGAAACGGCCTTAGTGTGGCAGCATTTCTACGTTGCCATCTCTGCTTGCTAGGGAAACAGAACCTTGCTGCAAGTTGTGCTGTTAGGTTGCAGATTAGATTGGAATGTGCCAGGACAAACCCCCATAAGTTTTAGCCTCCTTAATTCTTGTTTGTGTCTTTAAGTTGTACTTTTTCTCAGAGCAAGTTTGATTGAAAATGTCTTTTGTTGTAGGTGTACAGAATCTTGTTCATTTACACATATACATACATCTATTGATCTTTGGGTCCTTCTCCATGTAGGTTATTACAGAGTGTTGAGTAGACCACTCTTGGTATTCTGTAGGTCTTTGGGGATGATATATTTTATATGTATTAGTATATATTTGTTAACCCCAATATCCTAATATATCCATTCCTCACACCTTTTCTTTGGCTTAACCATCAGTTTGTCTTCTCAATCTGAGATTGCCTTTTTCTATGGAAATATGTTCATTTTTATGAATTTTCAGATAACATAAGTGATAGCATAGGACATTTGTCTTTCGCATTCTGACTTACTTCACATTGTGTGATTATTTCTAGGCTCCTCTGTGGTGCTGCATATGCCATTCTTTTATTTTTTTTCGTGGTTGATATTCCATTCTGTCCATATACCACTTCTTCTTTGTTCATTCATCTGTTTATGGACCCCTTTTTTCCTTCCATGTCTTGGCTATTTCAATATTCCTGCATTGCACATTTGCCTGCCTCTGTCTTTCCGTTTCTGGTGGTCTTAGGTTATAGGCAAAGAAGGTGCCCTGCCGCATCATATGGTAGCTCAGTTTTTACCTTTTAAAGCAGCTCCATTCAGTTTTCCTTAGTGCTGTTACCACTTTACATCCCACCAGCAGCTAGAAGGTACACAGTTCTCTAAAACCCCTTCAGCATTCATAGTTTGTAGACTTTTTGCTGATGGTCATTTGACTGGTGTGAGCTGAAACCTTTCTGGAGGTTGGATTTGCATGTGACTAATAATTCCTTATACTGCGCTTTACGCATGTCCATTTTTTTCTTTTGCTTTTCTTTTAAAGAGTGAGTACAACTTCCCTCTTCATATTGACTTCTTGAAAAATTTGTCATGTGTTGAATTTTCTTGCCTATTCCCTACCCCAGGGCATATTTTGAGGGCAGGTGTCATTTACATCCCTGCAATCCTTGTGACTATTAAGCAACCATTAGCACTGGATTTAAAGCTGCTGTTGTGGGAAACAGCCACAAGGCGGCAGCATTATGACGTTCTCAACTCTTGTTACTAGGGCAACAGAGTCTTCCTGGACGTCATGTTCCTCGCTTATGAATTAGAGTGGAATGTGCTGGGACAAGACCCCGGAAGTTTACGTCTCCTTACTTATGTTTGTTTTTTTTTAATTTAATTTCTATTTCTTATCAGAGTAAATTTGATTAGAGTGTTACGATTGGCTGGCTGTACAGAATCTGCTCAATGATTCATACATATGTCTGTTGTTCTTCGGATGCTGTTACCATGTATGTTATTACAGAATGTTGAGTAGACCTCCCTTGGTATATGGTAGGTGTTTTGTCATTATATATTTTCTATATATTGGTGATTATATAATTCATACAGTTTATGTGTTGTATGTTTATATACACTTAACATACATTAGTATATGTTTGTTAGCTCCATAATCCTAATTTGTCCATCCTCCCACCTTTCATTTTGGTTAACCATTCATTTGTTTTCTAAGTCTGTGAGTTTCTTTTTCTGTGGAAATATGTTCATTGGTAGCAATCTTAGGATAACATGTATAAATGATATCATAGGATATTTGTCATTCCCTTTTGACTTACTTAACCTAATATGATTATTTCTAGTCTCATCTGTAGTCCTGAAAACGGCATTGTTCATTTATTTTTTCTGAGGCTAATATTCCATTCGGTACGTCCACCACTTCTTCTTTGTCCATTTATCTATTGATGGACATTTTGTTTGCTTGAACGTCTTGGCTATTGTAAATATTGCTACAGTGCATGTTTGCCTGTCTGTGTCTTTCCGATTCTGGTCTTCTTAGGTGATAGTCCCATTAGGGGATCGGCCGCATTGTATGGTAGCTCAATTTCTTTACCTTTTAAACGCAGCTCCATTCTGTTCTCGTGATTAGCTGTTACCAGTTTACGTCCAACCAACAGCATAGTGGGTATGCATTTCTCCACCAACCCATCAGCATTCATTGTTTGTAGACTGTTTACGGATGGCATTTTGAATATTGGGTGGTGAAATCTTTTTGTATTTTGGATTTGCATCCAACCAATAATTCCTGATATTGAGCTTTTATCCATGTTCTTCTTTTTTTTTAATAACAGTGTGAGTAACACTTACCTCTTGAAACCGTTTTCTTGAAAAATTTTCCGTGTTGTGAACTTTTTTGGCCATTACCTACCCCAGGACATTTTTTGAGGACACGTGTCATTTACAGCCCTACAATTGCTGTGAATCTTAAGTGACCGTTAGCCCAGTGTTTAAAGCTGCTCTTGTGGGAACCGGAAACAAGGCGGCAGCATTTCTCCATCCCCAAATCTGGTTACTAGGGCAGCTGAGCCTTCCAGAAAGTCGTGTTCCTAGGTTGTAAATGAGAATGGAATGGGCCAGAGACAACCCCAGTAACTTTATGTCTCATTAATTGCTGTTCGTGGTTTTAATTTTTTAAATTGGGGTAATGAGTAGAATAGTGTTTGCTGTAGGTGTACACAATCAGGTTCAGTTGAACATTATATACGTTTATTCATGTACAGATCCTCTTCCCATGTAAACTACTATTATTTTTTTTAATAAATGTATTTTATTTATTTATTTGTTTTTGGCTGAGTTGGATCTTCTTTGCTGCCTGTGGGCTGTCTCTAGTTGCGGTGAGCGGGGGCTACTCTCCGGTGCGGTGCACGGGCTTCTCACCGTAGTGGCTTCTTTTGTTGCGGAACACGGGCTCTCGGCGTGCGGGCTTCAGTAGTTGTGGCACCTGGTCTCAGTAGTTATGGCTCATGGGCTCCAGAGCGTAGGCTCATTAGTTGTGGTGCACGGGCTTAGTTGCTCTGCAGCATGTGGGATCTTCCCGAACCAGGGATCGAACCTGTGTCCCCTGCATTGGCAGGAGGATTCTTAACCACGGTGCCACCAGGCAAGCCCCCGTGTAAATTATTACAGAGCGTTCAGTAGACCTCCCTTGGTGTATGGTCGGTCTGTTTGATACATGTGTTTAATATGTATTTGTATACGTATGGTAACCCTAATCTTAATGTATCCATTCCTCCCACTTCTCCCTTAAGATAACCATAGTTTGTTTTCTAAGTCTGTGGGAGTCTTTCTCTGTGGAAATATGTTCATATGTGTCAGTTGTTAGGTAACACCTAGGAGTGATATCACAGGATATTTGTCGTCTGCTTTCCGACTTACCTCATGTTCTGTGATTATCTCTAGGCTCATCTATGGTGCTGCAAAGAGCAGTGTTTCATTCTTTTCCACGGCGAATATTCCATTGTGTACATGGACCACTTCTTCTTTTTACATTCATCTGTGGACGGACATTTTGGTTACTTCCAAGTCTTGGCTATGCTAAATGTTGATGCATTGCAGGCTTGCCAGCCTGTGTCTTTTGGATTCTGGTCTTCTCATGGGTTAGGCCCAGCATTGGGCCTACTAGATCATATGGTAGTTCAATGTTTACCTTTCAACGCACCTCCATTCTGTTCTCACTACTGGCTGTTACCAGATTACATCCCACCAGCAACTTGAGGGTACACAGTTCTATAAAAAACCCTTAAGCGTTTATTGTTTGTAGACTTTTTACAGATGACATTTTGAGTGTTGGGTGGTGATACCTTTTTGTAGTTTGGATTTGCATGCATCTAAAAATTCCCCATATTGAGCTTTTATCTACGTACTTTTTTTTAAGTAAAACAGAGAAACTTACCTCTTCAAATTGTTTCCTTGAAAAATTTGCCATGTTCTGAATTCCTGTGGCCATTACCTGCACCAGTACGTTTTTTGAGGGCAGGTGTCATTTAGAGCCCTGTAGTAATTGTGACTATTACATGACCATTGGCTCTGGGTTTAAAGCTGCTGTTGCAGGAAACGGCCACGAGGGGGCAGCATTTCTATATTCCCAACTCTGGTTACTAAGGGAAAAGAGCCTTCCTGGAAGTCCTGTTTGTAGGTTGTAAAGTAGAGTGGAATGTGCCAGGACAAACACCCCAAAACTATGTCTACTTATTTGCTGTTGGTATTCTTAGTTTAATTTTCATTTTTCTCCGAGCAAATTTAATTGCAATGTTGTGTTTGTTCTAGGTGTACAGAATCTCTTTCATTGATACATATATCTTTTCATGTTTGGATCCTGTTCCATATAGGTTATTACAGAAAGTTGTGTAGACCTCTCTTGGTATTCGGTATGTCTCTGATGATTATATATTTTATAAATACTAGCATATGTCTGTTAAACCCAATATGCTCCGTTATATATTCCTCACACCTTTCCGTTTGGCTAACCACAAGCTTGTTTTCTGAACACGTCAATGTCCTTCTCTGTGGAAATAGGTTCCTTCCTATGAATATTTAGATAACACCTATACGTGATATCATAGGATATGTGTCTCTCGCTTTCTGACTTACTTCAAGTTGTGTGATTATCTGTAGCCTCATCTATGGTGCTGCGACCGGCATTGTTTCATTCTTTTCTGTGTCTAATGTTGCATTGTGTACATGGACCACTTTTTCGTCCACTCATCTGCTGATGGACATTTTTGTTGCTTCCATGTCTTGGCCATGGTATATACTGCTGCAATACACGATTTTCCATCCTGTGTCTTTTTGATTGTGGCTTTCACAGGTGACAGGCCCAACAGTGGGCCTTCCGGATCATATGGTAACTCAATTTTTACCTTTAAACGCACTGCCATTCTGTTGCTATTATTGGCTGTTACCAGTTTACATCCCACTTAGACCGAGAGGTTACACTATTCTCCACAACTTCTTCAACATCTATTGTTTGTTGACTTTTTGCTGATGGTCATTCTGACTAGTGCGAGGTGATACCTTTGTGTAGATTGGATTTGCATGCGACTAATAATTCCTGATGTTTTGTGTTTATCAATGTGCTTTTCATTTGTTTAAAGATGGAGCTAAAGTTACAACTTCAAATTGCCTTCTTGAAAAATTTGCCGCGTTTGGATTTTTTTGGCCATTCCCTACCCCAGGACAGTTGTTGAGGGCATGAGTCATTTACAGCCCTGCAGTCCTTGTGACTATTAGTGACCATTAGCAGTGGATTTAAAGCTGCTGTTTGAGGAAACGGCCTTAGTGTGGCAGCATTTCTACGTTGCCATCTCTGCTTGCTAGGGAAACAGAACCTTGCTGCAAGTTGTGCTGTTAGGTTGCAGATTAGATTGGAATGTGCCAGGACAAACCCCCATAAGTTTTAGCCTCCTTAATTCTTGTTTGTGTCTTTAAGTTGTACTTTTTCTCAGAGCAAGTTTGATTGAAAATGTCTTTTGTTGTAGGTGTACAGAATCTTGTTCATTTACACATATACATACATCTATTGATCTTTGGGTCCTTCTCCATGTAGGTTATTACAGAGTGTTGAGTAGACCACTCTTGGTATTCTGTAGGTCTTTGGGGATGATATATTTTATATGTATTAGTATATATTTGTTAACCCCAATATCCTAATATATCCATTCCTCACACCTTTTCTTTGGCTTAACCATCAGTTTGTCTTCTCAATCTGAGATTGCCTTTTTCTATGGAAATATGTTCATTTTTATGAATTTTCAGATAACATAAGTGATAGCATAGGACATTTGTCTTTCGCATTCTGACTTACTTCACATTGTGTGATTATTTCTAGGCTCCTCTGTGGTGCTGCATATGCCATTCTTTTATTTTTTTTCGTGGTTGATATTCCATTCTGTCCATATACCACTTCTTCTTTGTTCATTCATCTGTTTATGGACCCCTTTTTTCCTTCCATGTCTTGGCTATTTCAGTATTCCTGCATTGCACATTTGCCTGCCTCTGTCTTTCCGTTTCTGGTGGTCTTAGGTTATAGGCAAAGAAGGTGCCCTGCCGCATCATATGGTAGCTCAGTTTTTACCTTTTAAAGCAGCTCCATTCAGTTTTCCTTAGTGCTGTTACCACTTTACATCCCACCAGCAGCTAGAAGGTACACAGTTCTCTAAAACCCCTTCAGCATTCATAGTTTGTAGACTTTTTGCTGATGGTCATTTGACTGGTGTGAGCTGAAACCTTTTTGGAGGTTGGATTTGCATGTGACTAATAATTCCTTATACTGCGCTTTACGCATGTCCATTTTTTTCTTTTGCTTTTCTTTTAAAGAGTGAGTACAACTTCCCTCTTCATATTGACTTCTTGAAAAATTTGTCATGTGTTGAATTTTCTTGCCTATTCCCTACCCCAGGGCATATTTTGAGGGCAGGTGTCATTTACATCCCTGCAATCCTTGTGACTATTAAGCAACCATTAGCACTGGATTTAAAGCTGCTGTTGTGGGAAACAGCCACAAGGCGGCAGCATTATGACGTTCTCAACTCTTGTTACTAGGGCAACAGAATCTTCCTGGACGTCATGTTCCTCGCTTATGAATTAGAGTGGAATGTGCTGGGACAAGACCCCGGAAGTTTACGTCTCCTTACTTATGTTTGGTTTTTTTTAATTTAATTTCTAT
Source organism: Balaenoptera ricei (assembly GCF_028023285.1). Taxonomy (NCBI): domain Eukaryota; kingdom Metazoa; phylum Chordata; class Mammalia; order Artiodactyla; family Balaenopteridae; genus Balaenoptera; species Balaenoptera ricei. The sequence continues at coordinate 126,533,758 of NC_082639.1, forward strand.
TTCTTATCAGAGTAAATTTGATTAGAGTGTTACGATTGGCTGGCTGTACAGAATCTGCTCAATGATTCATACATATGTCTGTTGTTCTTCGGATGCTGTTACCATGTATGTTATTACAGAATGTTGAGTAGACCTCCCTTGGTATATGGTAGGTGTTTTGTCATTATATATTTTCTATATATTGGTGATTATATAATTCATACAGTTTATGTGTTGTATGTTTATATACACTTAACATACATTAGTATATGTTTGTTAGCTCCATAATCCTAATTTGTCCATCCTCCCACCTTTCATTTTGGTTAACCATTCATTTGTTTTCTAAGTCTGTGAGTTTCTTTTTCTGTGGAAATATGTTCATTGGTAGCAATCTTAGGATAACATGTATAAATGATATCATAGGATATTTGTCATTCCCTTTTGACTTACTTAACCTAATATGATTATTTCTAGTCTCATCTGTAGTCCTGAAAACGGCATTGTTCATTTATTTTTTCTGAGGCTAATATTCCATTCGGTACGTCCACCACTTCTTCTTTGTCCATTTATCTATTGATGGACATTTTGTTTGCTTGAACGTCTTGGCTATTGTAAATATTGCTACAGTGCATGTTTGCCTGTCTGTGTCTTTCCGATTCTGGTCTTCTTAGGTGATAGTCCCATTAGGGGATCGGCCGCATTGTATGGTAGCTCAATTTCTTTACCTTTTAAACGCAGCTCCATTCTGTTCTCGTGATTAGCTGTTACCAGTTTACGTCCAACCAACAGCATAGTGGGTATGCATTTCTCCACCAACCCATCAGCATTCATTGTTTGTAGACTGTTTACGGATGGCATTTTGAATATTGGGTGGTGAAATCTTTTTGTATTTTGGATTTGCATCCAACCAATAATTCCTGATATTGAGCTTTTATCCATGTTCTTCTTTTTTTTTAATAACAGTGTGAGTAACACTTACCTCTTGAAACCGTTTTCTTGAAAAATTTTCCGTGTTGTGAACTTTTTTGGCCATTACCTACCCCAGGACATTTTTTGAGGACACGTGTCATTTACAGCCCTACAATTGCTGTGAATCTTAAGTGACCGTTAGCCCAGTGTTTAAAGCTGCTCTTGTGGGAACCGGAAACAAGGCGGCAGCATTTCTCCATCCCCAAATCTGGTTACTAGGGCAGCTGAGCCTTCCAGAAAGTCGTGTTCCTAGGTTGTAAATGAGAATGGAATGGGCCAGAGACAACCCCAGTAACTTTATGTCTCATTAATTGCTGTTCGTGGTTTTAATTTTTTAAATTGGGGTAATGAGTAGAATAGTGTTTGTTGTAGGTGTACACAATCAGGTTCAGTTGAACATTATATACGTTTATTCATGTACAGATGCTCTTCCCATGTAAACTACTATTATTTTTTTTAATAAATGTATTTTATTTATTTATTTGTTTTTGGCTGAGTTGGATCTTCTTTGCTGCCTGTGGGCTGTCTCTAGTTGCGGTGAGCGGGGGCTACTCTCCGGTGCGGTGCACGGGCTTCTCACCGTAGTGGCTTCTTTTGTTGCGGAACACGGGCTCTAGGCGTGCGGGCTTCAGTAGTTGTGGCACCTGGTCTCAGTAGTTATGGCTCATGGGCTCCAGAGCGTAGGCTCATTAGTTGTGGTGCACGGGCTTAGTTGCTCTGCAGCATGTGGGATCTTCCCGAACCAGGGATCGAACCTGTGTCCCCTGCATTGGCAGGAGGATTCTTAACCACGGTGCCACCAGGCAAGCCCCCGTGTAAATTATTACAGAGCGTTCAGTAGACCTCCCTTGGTGTATGGTCGGTCTGTTTGATACATGTGTTTAATATGTATTTGTATACGTATGGTAACCCTAATCTTAATGTATCCATTCCTCCCACTTCTCCCTTAAGATAACCATAGTTTGTTTTCTAAGTCTGTGGGAGTCTTTCTCTGTGGAAATATGTTCATATGTGTCAGTTGTTAGGTAACACCTAGGAGTGATATCACAGGATATTTGTCGTCTGCTTTCCGACTTACCTCATGTTCTGTGATTATCTCTAGGCTCATCTATGGTGCTGCAAAGAGCAGTGTTTCATTCTTTTCCACGGCGAATATTCCATTGTGTACATGGACCACTTCTTCTTTTTACATTCATCTGTGGACGGACATTTTGGTTACTTCCAAGTCTTGGCTATGCTAAATGTTGATGCATTGCAGGCTTGCCAGCCTGTGTCTTTTGGATTCTGGTCTTCTCATGGGTTAGGCCCAGCATTGGGCCTACTAGATCATATGGTAGTTCAATTTTTACCTTTCAACGCACCTCCATTCTGTTCTCACTACTGGCTGTTACCAGATTACATCCCACCAGCAACTTGAGGGTACACAGTTCTATAAAAAACCCTTAAGCGTTTATTGTTTGTAGACTTTTTACAGATGACATTTTGAGTGTTGGGTGGTGATACCTTTTTGTAGTTTGGATTTGCATGCATCTAAAAATTCCCGATATTGAGCTTTTATCTACGTACTTTTTTTTAAGTAAAACAGAGAAACTTACCTCTTCAAATTGTTTCCTTGAAAAATTTGCCATGTTCTGAATTCCTGTGGCCATTACCTGCACCAGTACGTTTTTTGAGGGCAGGTGTCATTTAGAGCCCTGTAGTAATTGTGACTATTACATGACCATTGGCTCTGGGTTTAAAGCTGCTGTTGCAGGAAACGGCCACGAGGGGGCAGCATTTCTATATTCCCAACTCTGGTTACTAAGGGAAAAGAGCCTTCCTGGAAGTCCTGTTTGTAGGTTGTAAAGTAGAGTGGAATGTGCCAGGACAAACACCCCAAAACTATGTCTACTTATTTGCTGTTGGTATTCTTAGTTTAATTTTCATTTTTCTCCGAGCAAATTTAATTGCAATGTTGTGTTTGTTCTAGGTGTACAGAATCTCTTTCATTGATACATATATCTTTTCATGTTTGGATCCTGTTCCATATAGGTTATTACAGAAAGTTGTGTAGACCTCTCTTGGTATTCGGTATGTCTCTGATGATTATATATTTTATAAATACTAGCATATGTCTGTTAAACCCAATATGCTCCGTTATATATTCCTCACACCTTTCCGTTTGGCTAACCACAAGCTTGTTTTCTGAACACGTCAATGTCCTTCTCTGTGGAAATAGGTTCCTTCCTATGAATATTTAGATAACACCTATACGTGATATCATAGGATATGTGTCTCTCGCTTTCTGACTTACTTCAAGTTGTGTGATTATCTGTAGCCTCATCTATGGTGCTGCGACCGGCATTGTTTCATTCTTTTCTGTGTCTAATGTTGCATTGTGTACATGGACCACTTTTTCGTCCACTCATCTGCTGATGGACATTTTTGTTGCTTCCATGTCTTGGCCATGGTATATACTGCTGCAATACACGATTTTCCATCCTGTGTCTTTTTGATTGTGGCTTTCACAGGTGACAGGCCCAACATTGGCCTTCCGGATCATATGGTAACTCAATTTTTACCTTTAAACGCACTGCCATTCTGTTGCTATTATTGGCTGTTACCAGTTTACATCCCACTTAGACCGAGAGGTTACACTATTCTCCACAACTTCTTCAACATCTATTGTTTGTTGACTTTTTGCTGATGGTCATTCTGACTAGTGCGAGGTGATACCTTTGTGTAGATTGGATTTGCATGCGACTAATAATTCCTGATGTTTTGCGTTTATCAATGTGCTTTTCATTTGTTTAAAGATGGAGCTAAAGTTACAACTTCAAATTGCCTTCTTGAAAAATTTGCCGTGTTTGGATTTTTTTGGCCATTCCCTACCCCAGGACAGTTGTTGAGGGCATGAGTCATTTACAGCCCTGCAGTCCTTGTGACTATTAGTGACCATTAGCAGTGGATTTAAAGCTGCTGTTTGAGGAAACGGCCTTAGTGTGGCAGCATTTCTACGTTGCCATCTCTGCTTGCTAGGGAAACAGAACCTTGCTGCAAGTTGTGCTGTTAGGTTGCAGATTAGATTGGAATGTGCCAGGACAAACCCCCATAAGTTTTAGCCTCCTTAATTCTTGTTTGTGTCTTTAAGTTGTACTTTTTCTCAGAGCAAGTTTGATTGAAAATGTCTTTTGTTGTAGGTGTACAGAATCTTGTTCATTTACACATATACATACATCTATTGATCTTTGGGTCCTTCTCCATGTAGGTTATTACAGAGTGTTGAGTAGACCACTCTTGGTATTCTGTAGGTCTTTGGGGGATGATATATTTTATATGTATTAGTATATATTTGTTAACCCCAATATCCTAATATATCCATTCCTCACACCTTTTCTTTGGCTTAACCATCAGTTTGTCTTCTCAATCTGAGATTGCCTTTTTCTATGGAAATATGTTCATTTTTATGAATTTTCAGATAACATAAGTGATAGCATAGGACATTTGTCTTTCGCATTCTGACTTACTTCACATTGTGTGATTATTTCTAGGCTCCTCTGTGGTGCTGCATATGCCATTCTTTTATTTTTTTTCGTGGTTGATATTCCATTCTGTCCATATACCACTTCTTCTTTGTTCATTCATCTGTTTATGGACCCCTTTTTTCCTTCCATGTCTTGGCTATTTCAATATTCCTGCATTGCACATTTGCCTGCCTCTGTCTTTCCGTTTCTGGTGGTCTTAGGTTATAGGCAAAGAAGGTGCCCTGCCGCATCATATGGTAGCTCAGTATTTACCTTTTAAAGCAGCTCCATTCAGTTTTCCTTAGTGCTGTTACCACTTTACATCCCACCAGCAGCTAGAAGGTACACAGTTCTCTAAAACCCCTTCAGCATTCATAGTTTGTAGACTTTTTGCTGATGGTCATTTGACTGGTGTGAGCTGAAACCTTTTTGGAGGTTGGATTTGCATGTGACTAATAATTCCTTATACTGCGCTTTACGCATGTCCATTTTTTTCTTTTGCTTTTCTTTTAAAGAGTGAGTACAACTTCCCTCTTCATATTGACTTCTTGAAAAATTTGTCATGTGTTGAATTTTCTTGCCTATTCCCTACCCCAGGGCATATTTTGAGGGCAGGTGTCATTTACATCCCTGCAATCCTTGTGACTATTAAGCAACCATTAGCACTGGATTTAAAGCTGCTGTTGTGGGAAACAGCCACAAGGCGGCAGCATTATGACGTTCTCAACTCTTGTTACTAGGGCAACAGAGTCTTCCTGGACGTCATGTTCCTCGCTTATGAATTAGAGTGGAATGTGCTGGGACAAGACCCCGGAAGTTTATGTCTCCTTACTTATGTTTGGTTTTTTTTAATTTAATTTCTATTTCTTATCAGAGTAAATTTGATTAGAGTGTTACGATTGGCTGGCTGTACAGAATCTGCTCAATGATTCATACATATGTCTGTTGTTCTTCGGATGCTGTTACCATGTATGTTATTACAGAATGTTGAGTAGACCTCCCTTGGTATATGGTAGGTGTTTTGTCATTATATATTTTCTATATATTGGTGATTATATAATTCATACAGTTTATGTGTTGTATGTTTATATACACTTAACATACATTAGTATATGTTTGTTAGCTCCATAATCCTAATTTGTCCATCCTCCCACCTTTCATTTTGGTTAACCATTCATTTGTTTTCTAAGTCTGTGAGTTTCTTTTTCTGTGGAAATATGTTCATTGGTAGCAATCTTAGGATAACATGTATAAATGATATCATAGGATATTTGTCATTCCCTTTTGACTTACTTAACCTAATATGATTATTTCTAGTCTCATCTGTAGTCCTGAAAACGGCATTGTTCATTTATTTTTTCTGAGGCTAATATTCCATTCGGTACGTCCACCACTTCTTCTTTGTCCATTTATCTATTGATGGACATTTTGTTTGCTTGAACGTCTTGGCTATTGTAAATATTGCTACAGTGCATGTTTGCCTGTCTGTGTCTTTCCGATTCTGGTCTTCTTAGGTGATAGTCCCATTAGGGGATCGGCCGCATTGTATGGTAGCTCAATTTCTTTACCTTTTAAACGCAGCTCCATTCTGTTCTCGTGATTAGCTGTTACCAGTTTACGTCCAACCAACAGCATAGTGGGTATGCATTTCTCCACCAACCCATCAGCATTCATTGTTTGTAGACTGTTTACGGATGGCATTTTGAATATTGGGTGGTGAAATCTTTTTGTATTTTGGATTTGCATCCAACCAATAATTCCTGATATTGAGCTTTTATCCATGTTCTTCTTTTTTTTTAATAACAGTGTGAGTAACACTTACCTCTTGAAACCGTTTTCTTGAAAAATTTTCCGTGTTGTGAACTTTTTTGGCCATTACCTACCCCAGGACATTTTTTGAGGACACGTGTCATTTACAGCCCTACAATTGCTGTGAATCTTAAGTGACCGTTAGCCCAGTGTTTAAAGCTGCTCTTGTGGGAACCGGAAACAAGGCGGCAGCATTTCTCCATCCCCAAATCTGGTTACTAGGGCAGCTGAGCCTTCCAGAAAGTCGTGTTCCTAGGTTGTAAATGAGAATGGAATGGGCCAGAGACAACCCCAGTAACTTTATGTCTCATTAATTGCTGTTCGTGGTTTTAATTTTTTAAATTGGGGTAATGAGTAGAATAGTGTTTGCTGTAGGTGTACACAATCAGGTTCAGTTGAACATTATATACGTTTATTCATGTACAGATCCTCTTCCCATGTAAACTACTATTATTTTTTTTAATAAATGTATTTTATTTATTTATTTGTTTTTGGCTGAGTTGGATCTTCTTTGCTGCCTGTGGGCTGTCTCTAGTTGCGGTGAGCGGGGGCTACTCTCCGGTGCGGTGCACGGGCTTCTCACCGTAGTGGCTTCTTTTGTTGCGGAACACGGGCTCTAGGCGTGCGGGCTTCAGTAGTTGTGGCACCTGGTCTCAGTAGTTATGGCTCATGGGCTCCAGAGCGTAGGCTCATTAGTTGTGGTGCACGGGCTTAGTTGCTCTGCAGCATGTGGGATCTTCCCGAACCAGGGATCGAACCTGTGTCCCCTGCATTGGCAGGAGGATTCTTAACCACGGTGCCACCAGGCAAGCCCCCGTGTAAATTATTACAGAGCGTTCAGTAGACCTCCCTTGGTGTATGGTCGGTCTGTTTGATACATGTGTTTAATATGTATTTGTATACGTATGGTAACCCTAATCTTAATGTATCCATTCCTCCCACTTCTCCCTTAAGATAACCATAGTTTGTTTTCTAAGTCTGTGGGAGTCTTTCTCTGTGGAAATATGTTCATATGTGTCAGTTGTTAGGTAACACCTAGGAGTGATATCACAGGATATTTGTCGTCTGCTTTCCGACTTACCTCATGTTCTGTGATTATCTCTAGGCTCATCTATGGTGCTGCAAAGAGCAGTGTTTCATTCTTTTCCACGGCGAATATTCCATTGTGTACATGGACCACTTCTTCTTTTTACATTCATCTGTGGACGGACATTTTGGTTACTTCCAAGTCTTGGCTATGCTAAATGTTGATGCATTGCAGGCTTGCCAGCCTGTGTCTTTTGGATTCTGGTCTTCTCATGGGTTAGGCCCAGCATTGGGCCTACTAGATCATATGGTAGTTCAATGTTTACCTTTCAACGCACCTCCATTCTGTTCTCACTACTGGCTGTTACCAGATTACATCCCACCAGCAACTTGAGGGTACACAGTTCTATAAAAAACCCTTCAGCGTTTATTGTTTGTAGACTTTTTACAGATGACATTTTGAGTGTTGGGTGGTGATACCTTTTTGTAGTTTGGATTTGCATGCATCTAAAAATTCCCCATATTGAGCTTTTATCTACGTACTTTTTTTAAAGTAAAACAGAGAAACTTACCTCTTCAAATTGTTTCCTTGAAAAATTTGCCATGTTCTGAATTCCTGTGGCCATTACCTGCACCAGTACGTTTTTTGAGGGCAGGTGTCATTTAGAGCCCTGTAGTAATTGTGACTATTACATGACCATTGGCTCTGGGTTTAAAGCTGCTGTTGCAGGAAACGGCCACGAGGGGGCAGCATTTCTATATTCCCAACTCTGGTTACTAAGGGAAAAGAGCCTTCCTGGAAGTCCTGTTTGTAGGTTGTAAAGTAGAGTGGAATGTGCCAGGACAAACACCCCAAAACTATGTCTACTTATTTGCTGTTGGTATTCTTAGTTTAATTTTCATTTTTCTCCGAGCAAATTTAATTGCAATGTTGTGTTTGTTCTAGGTGTACAGAATCTCTTTCATTGATACATATATCTTTTCATGTTTGGATCCTGTTCCATATAGGTTATTACAGAAAGTTGTGTAGACCTCTCTTGGTATTCGGTATGTCTCTGATGATTATATATTTTATAAATACTAGCATATGTCTGTTAAACCCAATATGCTCCGTTATATATTCCTCACACCTTTCCGTTTGGCTAACCACAAGCTTGTTTTCTGAACACGTCAATGTCCTTCTCTGTGGAAATAGGTTCCTTCCTATGAATATTTAGATAACACCTATACGTGATATCATAGGATATGTGTCTCTCGCTTTCTGACTTACTTCAAGTTGTGTGATTATCTGTAGCCTCATCTATGGTGCTGCGACCGGCATTGTTTCATTCTTTTCTGTGTCTAATGTTGCATTGTGTACATGGACCACTTTTTCGTCCACTCATCTGCTGATGGACATTTTTGTTGCTTCCATGTCTTGGCCATGGTATATACTGCTGCAATACACGATTTTCCATCCTGTGTCTTTTTGATTCTGGCTTTCACAGGTGACAGGCCCAACAGTGGGCCTTCCGGATCATATGGTAACTCAATTTTTACCTTTAAACGCACTGCCATTCTGTTGCTATTATTGGCTGTTACCAGTTTACATCCCACTTAGACCGAGAGGTTACACTATTCTCCACAACTTCTTCAACATCTATTGTTTGTTGACTTTTTGCTGATGGTCATTCTGACTAGTGCGAGGTGATACCTTTGTGTAGATTGGATTTGCATGCGACTAATAATTCCTGATGTTTTGTGTTTATCAATGTGCTTTTCATTTGTTTAAAGATGGAGCTAAAGTTACAACTTCAAATTGCCTTCTTGAAAAATTTGCCGCGTTTGGATTTTTTTGGCCATTCCCTACCCCAGGACAGTTGTTGAGGGCATGAGTCATTTACAGCCCTGCAGTCCTTGTGACTATTAGTGACCATTAGCAGTGGATTTAAAGCTGCTGTTTGAGGAAACGGCCTTAGTGTGGCAGCATTTCTACGTTGCCATCTCTGCTTGCTAGGGAAACAGAACCTTGCTGCAAGTTGTGCTGTTAGGTTGCAGATTAGATTGGAATGTGCCAGGACAAACCCCCATAAGTTTTAGCCTCCTTAATTCTTGTTTGTGTCTTTAAGTTGTACTTTTTCTCAGAGCAAGTTTGATTGAAAATGTCTTTTGTTGTAGGTGTACAGAATCTTGTTCATTTACACATATACATACATCTATTGATCTTTGGGTCCTTCTCCATGTAGGTTATTACAGAGTGTTGAGTAGACCACTCTTGGTATTCTGTAGGTCTTTGGGGATGATATATTTTATATGTATTAGTATATATTTGTTAACCCCAATATCCTAATATATCCATTCCTCACACCTTTTCTTTGGCTTAACCATCAGTTTGTCTTCTCAATCTGAGATTGCCTTTTTCTATGGAAATATGTTCATTTTTATGAATTTTCAGATAACATAAGTGATAGCATAGGACATTTGTCTTTCGCATTCTGACTTACTTCACATTGTGTGATTATTTCTAGGCTCCTCTGTGGTGCTGCATATGCCATTCTTTTATTTTTTTTCGTGGTTGATATTCCATTCTGTCCATATACCACTTCTTCTTTGTTCATTCATCTGTTTATGGACCCCTTTTTTCCTTCCATGTCTTGGCTATTTCAGTATTCCTGCATTGCACATTTGCCTGCCTCTGTCTTTCCGTTTCTGGTGGTCTTAGGTTATAGGCAAAGAAGGTGCCCTGCCGCATCATATGGTAGCTCAGTTTTTACCTTTTAAAGCAGCTCCATTCAGTTTTCCTTAGTGCTGTTACCACTTTACATCCCACCAGCAGCTAGAAGGTACACAGTTCTCTAAAACCCCTTCAGCATTCATAGTTTGTAGACTTTTTGCTGATGGTCATTTGACTGGTGTGAGCTGAAACCTTTTTGGAGGTTGGATTTGCATGTGACTAATAATTCCTTATACTGCGCTTTACGCATGTCCATTTTTTTCTTTTGCTTTTCTTTTAAAGAGTGAGTACAACTTCCCTCTTCATATTGACTTCTTGAAAAATTTGTCATGTGTTGAATTTTCTTGCCTATTCCCTACCCCAGGGCATATTTTGAGGGCAGGTGTCATTTACATCCCTGCAATCCTTGTGACTATTAAGCAACCATTAGCACTGGATTTAAAGCTGCTGTTGTGGGAAACAGCCACAAGGCGGCAGCATTATGACGTTCTCAACTCTTGTTACTAGGGCAACAGAATCTTCCTGGACGTCATGTTCCTCGCTTATGAATTAGAGTGGAATGTGCTGGGACAAGACCCCGGAAGTTTACGTCTCCTTACTTATGTTTGGTTTTTTTTAATTTAATTTCTATTTCTTATCAGAGTAAATTTGATTAGAGTGTTACGATTGGCTGGCTGTACAGAATCTGCTCAATGATTCATACATATGTCTGTTGTTCTTCGGATGCTGTTACCATGTATGTTATTACAGAATGTTGAGTAGACCTCCCTTGGTATATGGTAGGTGTTTTGTCATTATATATTTTCTATATATTGGTGATTATATAATTCATACAGTTTATGTGTTGTATGTTTATATACACTTAACATACATTAGTATATGTTTGTTAGCTCCATAATCCTAATTTGTCCATCCTCCCACCTTTCATTTTGGTTAACCATTCATTTGTTTTCTAAGTCTGTGAGTTTCTTTTTCTGTGGAAATATGTTCATTGGTAGCAATCTTAGGATAACATGTATAAATGATATCATAGGATATTTGTCATTCCCTTTTGACTTACTTAACCTAATATGATTATTTCTAGTCTCATCTGTAGTCCTGAAAACGGCATTGTTCATTTATTTTTTCTGAGGCTAATATTCCATTCGGTACGTCCACCACTTCTTCTTTGTCCATTTATCTATTGATGGACATTTTGTTTGCTTGAACGTCTTGGCTATTGTAAATATTGCTACAGTGCATGTTTGCCTGTCTGTGTCTTTCCGATTCTGGTCTTCTTAGGTGATAGTCCCATTAGGGGATCGGCCGCATTGTATGGTAGCTCAATTTCTTTACCTTTTAAACGCAGCTCCATTCTGTTCTCGTGATTAGCTGTTACCAGTTTACGTCCAACCAACAGCATAGTGGGTATGCATTTCTCCACCAACCCATCAGCATTCATTGTTTGTAGACTGTTTACGGATGGCATTTTGAATATTGGGTGGTGAAATCTTTTTGTATTTTGGATTTGCATCCAACCAATAATTCCTGATATTGAGCTTTTATCCATGTTCTTCTTTTTTTTTAATAACAGTGTGAGTAACACTTACCTCTTGAAACCGTTTTCTTGAAAAATTTTCCGTGTTGTGAACTTTTTTGGCCATTACCTACCCCAGGACATTTTTTGAGGACACGTGTCATTTACAGCCCTACAATTGCTGTGAATCTTAAGTGACCGTTAGCCCAGTGTTTAAAGCTGCTCTTGTGGGAACCGGAAACAAGGCGGCAGCATTTCTCCATCCCCAAATCTGGTTACTAGGGCAGCTGAGCCTTCCAGAAAGTCGTGTTCCTAGGTTGTAAATGAGAATGGAATGGGCCAGAGACAACCCCAGTAACTTTATGTCTCATTAATTGCTGTTCGTGGTTTTAATTTTTTAAATTGGGGTAATGAGTAGAATAGTGTTTGTTGTAGGTGTACACAATCAGGTTCAGTTGAACATTATATACGTTTATTCATGTACAGATGCTCTTCCCATGTAAACTACTATTATTTTTTTTAATAAATGTATTTTATTTATTTATTTGTTTTTGGCTGAGTTGGATCTTCTTTGCTGCCTGTGGGCTGTCTCTAGTTGCGGTGAGCGGGGGCTACTCTCCGGTGCGGTGCACGGGCTTCTCACCGTAGTGGCTTCTTTTGTTGCGGAACACGGGCTCTAGGCGTGCGGGCTTCAGTAGTTGTGGCACCTGGTCTCAGTAGTTATGGCTCATGGGCTCCAGAGCGTAGGCTCATTAGTTGTGGTGCACGGGCTTAGTTGCTCTGCAGCATGTGGGATCTTCCCGAACCAGGGATCGAACCTGTGTCCCCTGCATTGGCAGGAGGATTCTTAACCACGGTGCCACCAGGCAAGCCCCCGTGTAAATTATTACAGAGCGTTCAGTAGACCTCCCTTGGTGTATGGTCGGTCTGTTTGATACATGTGTTTAATATGTATTTGTATACGTATGGTAACCCTAATCTTAATGTATCCATTCCTCCCACTTCTCCCTTAAGATAACCATAGTTTGTTTTCTAAGTCTGTGGGAGTCTTTCTCTGTGGAAATATGTTCATATGTGTCAGTTGTTAGGTAACACCTAGGAGTGATATCACAGGATATTTGTCGTCTGCTTTCCGACTTACCTCATGTTCTGTGATTATCTCTAGGCTCATCTATGGTGCTGCAAAGAGCAGTGTTTCATTCTTTTCCACGGCGAATATTCCATTGTGTACATGGACCACTTCTTCTTTTTACATTCATCTGTGGACGGACATTTTGGTTACTTCCAAGTCTTGGCTATGCTAAATGTTGATGCATTGCAGGCTTGCCAGCCTGTGTCTTTTGGATTCTGGTCTTCTCATGGGTTAGGCCCAGCATTGGGCCTACTAGATCATATGGTAGTTCAATTTTTACCTTTCAACGCACCTCCATTCTGTTCTCACTACTGGCTGTTACCAGATTACATCCCACCAGCAACTTGAGGGTACACAGTTCTATAAAAAACCCTTAAGCGTTTATTGTTTGTAGACTTTTTACAGATGACATTTTGAGTGTTGGGTGGTGATACCTTTTTGTAGTTTGGATTTGCATGCATCTAAAAATTCCCGATATTGAGCTTTTATCTACGTACTTTTTTTTAAGTAAAACAGAGAAACTTACCTCTTCAAATTGTTTCCTTGAAAAATTTGCCATGTTCTGAATTCCTGTGGCCATTACCTGCACCAGTACGTTTTTTGAGGGCAGGTGTCATTTAGAGCCCTGTAGTAATTGTGACTATTACATGACCATTGGCTCTGGGTTTAAAGCTGCTGTTGCAGGAAACGGCCACGAGGGGGCAGCATTTCTATATTCCCAACTCTGGTTACTAAGGGAAAAGAGCCTTCCTGGAAGTCCTGTTTGTAGGTTGTAAAGTAGAGTGGAATGTGCCAGGACAAACACCCCAAAACTATGTCTACTTATTTGCTGTTGGTATTCTTAGTTTAATTTTCATTTTTCTCCGAGCAAATTTAATTGCAATGTTGTGTTTGTTCTAGGTGTACAGAATCTCTTTCATTGATACATATATCTTTTCATGTTTGGATCCTGTTCCATATAGGTTATTACAGAAAGTTGTGTAGACCTCTCTTGGTATTCGGTATGTCTCTGATGATTATATATTTTATAAATACTAGCATATGTCTGTTAAACCCAATATGCTCCGTTATATATTCCTCACACCTTTCCGTTTGGCTAACCACAAGCTTGTTTTCTGAACACGTCAATGTCCTTCTCTGTGGAAATAGGTTCCTTCCTATGAATATTTAGATAACACCTATACGTGATATCATAGGATATGTGTCTCTCGCTTTCTGACTTACTTCAAGTTGTGTGATTATCTGTAGCCTCATCTATGGTGCTGCGACCGGCATTGTTTCATTCTTTTCTGTGTCTAATGTTGCATTGTGTACATGGACCACTTTTTCGTCCACTCATCTGCTGATGGACATTTTTGTTGCTTCCATGTCTTGGCCATGGTATATACTGCTGCAATACACGATTTTCCATCCTGTGTCTTTTTGATTGTGGCTTTCACAGGTGACAGGCCCAACATTGGCCTTCCGGATCATATGGTAACTCAATTTTTACCTTTAAACGCACTGCCATTCTGTTGCTATTATTGGCTGTTACCAGTTTACATCCCACTTAGACCGAGAGGTTACACTATTCTCCACAACTTCTTCAACATCTATTGTTTGTTGACTTTTTGCTGATGGTCATTCTGACTAGTGCGAGGTGATACCTTTGTGTAGATTGGATTTGCATGCGACTAATAATTCCTGATGTTTTGCGTTTATCAATGTGCTTTTCATTTGTTTAAAGATGGAGCTAAAGTTACAACTTCAAATTGCCTTCTTGAAAAATTTGCCGTGTTTGGATTTTTTTGGCCATTCCCTACCCCAGGACAGTTGTTGAGGGCATGAGTCATTTACAGCCCTGCAGTCCTTGTGACTATTAGTGACCATTAGCAGTGGATTTAAAGCTGCTGTTTGAGGAAACGGCCTTAGTGTGGCAGCATTTCTACGTTGCCATCTCTGCTTGCTAGGGAAACAGAACCTTGCTGCAAGTTGTGCTGTTAGGTTGCAGATTAGATTGGAATGTGCCAGGACAAACCCCCATAAGTTTTAGCCTCCTTAATTCTTGTTTGTGTCTTTAAGTTGTACTTTTTCTCAGAGCAAGTTTGATTGAAAATGTCTTTTGTTGTAGGTGTACAGAATCTTGTTCATTTACACATATACATACATCTATTGATCTTTGGGTCCTTCTCCATGTAGGTTATTACAGAGTGTTGAGTAGACCACTCTTGGTATTCTGTAGGTCTTTGGGGGATGATATATTTTATATGTATTAGTATATATTTGTTAACCCCAATATCCTAATATATCCATTCCTCACACCTTTTCTTTGGCTTAACCATCAGTTTGTCTTCTCAATCTGAGATTGCCTTTTTCTATGGAAATATGTTCATTTTTATGAATTTTCAGATAACATAAGTGATAGCATAGGACATTTGTCTTTCGCATTCTGACTTACTTCACATTGTGTGATTATTTCTAGGCTCCTCTGTGGTGCTGCATATGCCATTCTTTTATTTTTTTTCGTGGTTGATATTCCATTCTGTCCATATACCACTTCTTCTTTGTTCATTCATCTGTTTATGGACCCCTTTTTTCCTTCCATGTCTTGGCTATTTCAATATTCCTGCATTGCACATTTGCCTGCCTCTGTCTTTCCGTTTCTGGTGGTCTTAGGTTATAGGCAAAGAAGGTGCCCTGCCGCATCATATGGTAGCTCAGTATTTACCTTTTAAAGCAGCTCCATTCAGTTTTCCTTAGTGCTGTTACCACTTTACATCCCACCAGCAGCTAGAAGGTACACAGTTCTCTAAAACCCCTTCAGCATTCATAGTTTGTAGACTTTTTGCTGATGGTCATTTGACTGGTGTGAGCTGAAACCTTTTTGGAGGTTGGATTTGCATGTGACTAATAATTCCTTATACTGCGCTTTACGCATGTCCATTTTTTTCTTTTGCTTTTCTTTTAAAGAGTGAGTACAACTTCCCTCTTCATATTGACTTCTTGAAAAATTTGTCATGTGTTGAATTTTCTTGCCTATTCCCTACCCCAGGGCATATTTTGAGGGCAGGTGTCATTTACATCCCTGCAATCCTTGTGACTATTAAGCAACCATTAGCACTGGATTTAAAGCTGCTGTTGTGGGAAACAGCCACAAGGCGGCAGCATTATGACGTTCTCAACTCTTGTTACTAGGGCAACAGAGTCTTCCTGGACGTCATGTTCCTCGCTTATGAATTAGAGTGGAATGTGCTGGGACAAGACCCCGGAAGTTTACGTCTCCTTACTTATGTTTGTTTTTTTTAATTTAATTTCTATTTCTTATCAGAGTAAATTTGATTAGAGTGTTACGATTGGCTGGCTGTACAGAATCTGCTCAATGATTCATACATATGTCTGTTGTTCTTCGGATGCTGTTACCATGTATGTTATTACAGAATGTTGAGTAGACCTCCCTTGGTATATGGTAGGTGTTTTGTCATTATATATTTTCTATATATTGGTGATTATATAATTCATACAGTTTATGTGTTGTATGTTTATATACACTTAACATACATTAGTATATGTTTGTTAGCTCCATAATCCTAATTTGTCCATCCTCCCACCTTTCATTTTGGTTAACCATTCATTTGTTTTCTAAGTCTGTGAGTTTCTTTTTCTGTGGAAATATGTTCATTGGTAGCAATCTTAGGATAACATGTATAAATGATATCATAGGATATTTGTCATTCCCTTTTGACTTACTTAACCTAATATGATTATTTCTAGTCTCATCTGTAGTCCTGAAAACGGCATTGTTCATTTATTTTTTCTGAGGCTAATATTCCATTCGGTACGTCCACCACTTCTTCTTTGTCCATTTATCTATTGATGGACATTTTGTTTGCTTGAACGTCTTGGCTATTGTAAATATTGCTACAGTGCATGTTTGCCTGTCTGTGTCTTTCCGATTCTGGTCTTCTTAGGTGATAGTCCCATTAGGGGATCGGCCGCATTGTATGGTAGCTCAATTTCTTTACCTTTTAAACGCAGCTCCATTCTGTTCTCGTGATTAGCTGTTACCAGTTTACGTCCAACCAACAGCATAGTGGGTATGCATTTCTCCACCAACCCATCAGCATTCATTGTTTGTAGACTGTTTACGGATGGCATTTTGAATATTGGGTGGTGAAATCTTTTTGTATTTTGGATTTGCATCCAACCAATAATTCCTGATATTGAGCTTTTATCCATGTTCTTCTTTTTTTTTAATAACAGTGTGAGTAACACTTACCTCTTGAAACCGTTTTCTTGAAAAATTTTCCGTGTTGTGAACTTTTTTGGCCATTACCTACCCCAGGACATTTTTTGAGGACACGTGTCATTTACAGCCCTACAATTGCTGTGAATCTTAAGTGACCGTTAGCCCAGTGTTTAAAGCTGCTCTTGTGGGAACCGGAAACAAGGCGGCAGCATTTCTCCATCCCCAAATCTGGTTACTAGGGCAGCTGAGCCTTCCAGAAAGTCGTGTTCCTAGGTTGTAAATGAGAATGGAATGGGCCAGAGACAACCCCAGTAACTTTATGTCTCATTAATTGCTGTTCGTGGTTTTAATTTTTTAAATTGGGGTAATGAGTAGAATAGTGTTTGTTGTAGGTGTACACAATCAGGTTCAGTTGAACATTATATACGTTTATTCATGTACAGATGCTCTTCCCATGTAAACTACTATTATTTTTTTTAATAAATGTATTTTATTTATTTATTTGTTTTTGGCTGAGTTGGATCTTCTTTGCTGCCTGTGGGCTGTCTCTAGTTGCGGTGAGCGGGGGCTACTCTCCGGTGCGGTGCACGGGCTTCTCACCGTAGTGGCTTCTTTTGTTGCGGAACACGGGCTCTAGGCGTGCGGGCTTCAGTAGTTGTGGCACCTGGTCTCAGTAGTTATGGCTCATGGGCTCCAGAGCGTAGGCTCATTAGTTGTGGTGCACGGGCTTAGTTGCTCTGCAGCATGTGGGATCTTCCCGAACCAGGGATCGAACCTGTGTCCCCTGCATTGGCAGGAGGATTCTTAACCACGGTGCCACCAGGCAAGCCCCCGTGTAAATTATTACAGAGCGTTCAGTAGACCTCCCTTGGTGTATGGTCGGTCTGTTTGATACATGTGTTTAATATGTATTTGTATACGTATGGTAACCCTAATCTTAATGTATCCATTCCTCCCACTTCTCCCTTAAGATAACCATAGTTTGTTTTCTAAGTCTGTGGGAGTCTTTCTCTGTGGAAATATGTTCATATGTGTCAGTTGTTAGGTAACACCTAGGAGTGATATCACAGGATATTTGTCGTCTGCTTTCCGACTTACCTCATGTTCTGTGATTATCTCTAGGCTCATCTATGGTGCTGCAAAGAGCAGTGTTTCATTCTTTTCCACGGCGAATATTCCATTGTGTACATGGACCACTTCTTCTTTTTACATTCATCTGTGGACGGACATTTTGGTTACTTCCAAGTCTTGGCTATGCTAAATGTTGATGCATTGCAGGCTTGCCAGCCTGTGTCTTTTGGATTCTGGTCTTCTCATGGGTTAGGCCCAGCATTGGGCCTACTAGATCATATGGTAGTTCAATGTTTACCTTTCAACGCACCTCCATTCTGTTCTCACTACTGGCTGTTACCAGATTACATCCCACCAGCAACTTGAGGGTACACAGTTCTATAAAAAACCCTTCAGCGTTTATTGTTTGTAGACTTTTTACAGATGACATTTTGAGTGTTGGGTGGTGATACCTTTTTGTAGTTTGGATTTGCATGCATCTAAAAATTCCCCATATTGAGCTTTTATCTACGTACTTTTTTTTAAGTAAAACAGAGAAACTTACCTCTTCAAATTGTTTCCTTGAAAAATTTGCCATGTTCTGAATTCCTGTGGCCATTACCTGCACCAGTACGTTTTTTGAGGGCAGGTGTCATTTAGAGCCCTGTAGTAATTGTGACTATTACATGACCATTGGCTCTGGGTTTAAAGCTGCTGTTGCAGGAAACGGCCACGAGGGGGCAGCATTTCTATATTCCCAACTCTGGTTACTAAGGGAAAAGAGCCTTCCTGGAAGTCCTGTTTGTAGGTTGTAAAGTAGAGTGGAATGTGCCAGGACAAACACCCCAAAACTATGTCTACTTATTTGCTGTTGGTATTCTTAGTTTAATTTTCATTTTTCTCCGAGCAAATTTAATTGCAATGTTGTGTTTGTTCTAGGTGTACAGAATCTCTTTCATTGATACATATATCTTTTCATGTTTGGATCCTGTTCCATATAGGTTATTACAGAAAGTTGTGTAGACCTCTCTTGGTATTCGGTATGTCTCTGATGATTATATATTTTATAAATACTAGCATATGTCTGTTAAACCCAATATGCTCCGTTATATATTCCTCACACCTTTCCGTTTGGCTAACCACAAGCTTGTTTTCTGAACACGTCAATGTCCTTCTCTGTGGAAATAGGTTCCTTCCTATGAATATTTAGATAACACCTATACGTGATATCATAGGATATGTGTCTCTCGCTTTCTGACTTACTTCAAGTTGTGTGATTATCTGTAGCCTCATCTATGGTGCTGCGACCGGCATTGTTTCATTCTTTTCTGTGTCTAATGTTGCATTGTGTACATGGACCACTTTTTCGTCCACTCATCTGCTGATGGACATTTTTGTTGCTTCCATGTCTTGGCCATGGTATATACTGCTGCAATACACGATTTTCCATCCTGTGTCTTTTTGATTGTGGCTTTCACAGGTGACAGGCCCAACATTGGCCTTCCGGAATATATGGTAACTCAATTTTTACCTTTAAACGCACTGCCATTCTGTTGCTATTATTGGCTGTTACCAGTTTACATCCCACTTAGACCGAGAGGTTACACTATTCTCCACAACTTCTTCAACATCTATTGTTTGTTGACTTTTTGCTGATGGTCATTCTGACTAGTGCGAGGTGATACCTTTGTGTAGATTGGATTTGCATGCGACTAATAATTCCTGATGTTTTGCGTTTATCAATGTGCTTTTCATTTGTTTAAAGATGGAGCTAAAGTTACAACTTCAAATTGCCTTCTTGAAAAATTTGCCGCGTTTGGATTTTTTTGGCCATTCCCTACCCCAGGACAGTTGTTGAGGGCATGAGTCATTTACAGCCCTGCAGTCCTTGTGACTATTAGTGACCATTAGCAGTGGATTTAAAGCTGCTGTTTGAGGAAACGGCCTTAGTGTGGCAGCATTTCTACGTTGCCATCTCTGCTTGCTAGGGAAACAGAACCTTGCTGCAAGTTGTGCTGTTAGGTTGCAGATTAGATTGGAATGTGCCAGGACAAACCCCCATAAGTTTTAGCCTCCTTAATTCTTGTTTGTGTCTTTAAGTTGTACTTTTTCTCAGAGCAAGTTTGATTGAAAATGTCTTTTGTTGTAGGTGTACAGAATCTTGTTCATTTACACATATACATACATCTATTGATCTTTGGGTCCTTCTCCATGTAGGTTATTACAGAGTGTTGAGTAGACCACTCTTGGTATTCTGTAGGTCTTTGGGGGATGATATATTTTATATGTATTAGTATATATTTGTTAACCCCAATATCCTAATATATCCATTCCTCACACCTTTTCTTTGGCTTAACCATCAGTTTGTCTTCTCAATCTGAGATTGCCTTTTTCTATGGAAATATGTTCATTTTTATGAATTTTCAGATAACATAAGTGATAGCATAGGACATTTGTCTTTCGCATTCTGACTTACTTCACATTGTGTGATTATTTCTAGGCTCCTCTGTGGTGCTGCATATGCCATTCTTTTATTTTTTTTCGTGGTTGATATTCCATTCTGTCCATATACCACTTCTTCTTTGTTCATTCATCTGTTTATGGACCCCTTTTTTCCTTCCATGTCTTGGCTATTTCAATATTCCTGCATTGCACATTTGCCTGCCTCTGTCTTTCCGTTTCTGGTGGTCTTAGGTTATAGGCAAAGAAGGTGCCCTGCCGCATCATATGGTAGCTCAGTATTTACCTTTTAAAGCAGCTCCATTCAGTTTTCCTTAGTGCTGTTACCACTTTACATCCCACCAGCAGCTAGAAGGTACACAGTTCTCTAAAACCCCTTCAGCATTCATAGTTTGTAGACTTTTTGCTGATGGTCATTTGACTGGTGTGAGCTGAAACCTTTTTGGAGGTTGGATTTGCATGTGACTAATAATTCCTTATACTGCGCTTTACGCATGTCCATTTTTTTCTTTTGCTTTTCTTTTAAAGAGTGAGTACAACTTCCCTCTTCATATTGACTTCTTGAAAAATTTGTCATGTGTTGAATTTTCTTGCCTATTCCCTACCCCAGGGCATATTTTGAGGGCAGGTGTCATTTACATCCCTGCAATCCTTGTGACTATTAAGCAACCATTAGCACTGGATTTAAAGCTGCTGTTGTGGGAAACAGCCACAAGGCGGCAGCATTATGACGTTCTCAACTCTTGTTACTAGGGCAACAGAGTCTTCCTGGACGTCATGTTCCTCGCTTATGAATTAGAGTGGAATGTGCTGGGACAAGACCCCGGAAGTTTACGTCTCCTTACTTATGTTTGTTTTTTTTAATTTAATTTCTATTTCTTATCAGAGTAAATTTGATTAGAGTGTTACGATTGGCTGGCTGTACAGAATCTGCTCAATGATTCATACATATGTCTGTTGTTCTTCGGATGCTGTTACCATGTATGTTATTACAGAATGTTGAGTAGACCTCCCTTGGTATATGGTAGGTGTTTTGTCATTATATATTTTCTATATATTGGTGATTATATAATTCATACAGTTTATGTGTTGTATGTTTATATACACTTAACATACATTAGTATATGTTTGTTAGCTCCATAATCCTAATTTGTCCATCCTCCCACCTTTCATTTTGGTTAACCATTCATTTGTTTTCTAAGTCTGTGAGTTTCTTTTTCTGTGGAAATATGTTCATTGGTAGCAATCTTAGGATAACATGTATAAATGATATCATAGGATATTTGTCATTCCCTTTTGACTTACTTAACCTAATATGATTATTTCTAGTCTCATCTGTAGTCCTGAAAACGGCATTGTTCATTTATTTTTTCTGAGGCTAATATTCCATTCGGTACGTCCACCACTTCTTCTTTGTCCATTTATCTATTGATGGACATTTTGTTTGCTTGAACGTCTTGGCTATTGTAAATATTGCTACAGTGCATGTTTGCCTGTCTGTGTCTTTCCGATTCTGGTCTTCTTAGGTGATAGTCCCATTAGGGGATCGGCCGCATTGTATGGTAGCTCAATTTCTTTACCTTTTAAACGCAGCTCCATTCTGTTCTCGTGATTAGCTGTTACCAGTTTACGTCCAACCAACAGCATAGTGGGTATGCATTTCTCCACCAACCCATCAGCATTCATTGTTTGTAGACTGTTTACGGATGGCATTTTGAATATTGGGTGGTGAAATCTTTTTGTATTTTGGATTTGCATCCAACCAATAATTCCTGATATTGAGCTTTTATCCATGTTCTTCTTTTTTTTTAATAACAGTGTGAGTAACACTTACCTCTTGAAACCGTTTTCTTGAAAAATTTTCCGTGTTGTGAACTTTTTTGGCCATTACCTACCCCAGGACATTTTTTGAGGACACGTGTCATTTACAGCCCTACAATTGCTGTGAATCTTAAGTGACCGTTAGCCCAGTGTTTAAAGCTGCTCTTGTGGGAACCGGAAACAAGGCGGCAGCATTTCTCCATCCCCAAATCTGGTTACTAGGGCAGCTGAGCCTTCCAGAAAGTCGTGTTCCTAGGTTGTAAATGAGAATGGAATGGGCCAGAGACAACCCCAGTAACTTTATGTCTCATTAATTGCTGTTCGTGGTTTTAATTTTTTAAATTGGGGTAATGAGTAGAATAGTGTTTGTTGTAGGTGTACACAATCAGGTTCAGTTGAACATTATATACGTTTATTCATGTACAGATGCTCTTCCCATGTAAACTACTATTATTTTTTTTAATAAATGTATTTTATTTATTTATTTGTTTTTGGCTGAGTTGGATCTTCTTTGCTGCCTGTGGGCTGTCTCTAGTTGCGGTGAGCGGGGGCTACTCTCCGGTGCGGTGCACGGGCTTCTCACCGTAGTGGCTTCTTTTGTTGCGGAACACGGGCTCTAGGCGTGCGGGCTTCAGTAGTTGTGGCACCTGGTCTCAGTAGTTATGGCTCATGGGCTCCAGAGCGTAGGCTCATTAGTTGTGGTGCACGGGCTTAGTTGCTCTGCAGCATGTGGGATCTTCCCGAACCAGGGATCGAACCTGTGTCCCCTGCATTGGCAGGAGGATTCTTAACCACGGTGCCACCAGGCAAGCCCCCGTGTAAATTATTACAGAGCGTTCAGTAGACCTCCCTTGGTGTATGGTCGGTCTGTTTGATACATGTGTTTAATATGTATTTGTATACGTATGGTAACCCTAATCTTAATGTATCCATTCCTCCCACTTCTCCCTTAAGATAACCATAGTTTGTTTTCTAAGTCTGTGGGAGTCTTTCTCTGTGGAAATATGTTCATATGTGTCAGTTGTTAGGTAACACCTAGGAGTGATATCACAGGATATTTGTCGTCTGCTTTCCGACTTACCTCATGTTCTGTGATTATCTCTAGGCTCATCTATGGTGCTGCAAAGAGCAGTGTTTCATTCTTTTCCACGGCGAATATTCCATTGTGTACATGGACCACTTCTTCTTTTTACATTCATCTGTGGACGGACATTTTGGTTACTTCCAAGTCTTGGCTATGCTAAATGTTGATGCATTGCAGGCTTGCCAGCCTGTGTCTTTTGGATTCTGGTCTTCTCATGGGTTAGGCCCAGCATTGGGCCTACTAGATCATATGGTAGTTCAATGTTTACCTTTCAACGCACCTCCATTCTGTTCTCACTACTGGCTGTTACCAGATTACATCCCACCAGCAACTTGAGGGTACACAGTTCTATAAAAAACCCTTCAGCGTTTATTGTTTGTAGACTTTTTACAGATGACATTTTGAGTGTTGGGTGGTGATACCTTTTTGTAGTTTGGATTTGCATGCATCTAAAAATTCCCCATATTGAGCTTTTATCTACGTACTTTTTTTTAAGTAAAACAGAGAAACTTACCTCTTCAAATTGTTTCCTTGAAAAATTTGCCATGTTCTGAATTCCTGTGGCCATTACCTGCACCAGTACGTTTTTTGAGGGCAGGTGTCATTTAGAGCCCTGTAGTAATTGTGACTATTACATGACCATTGGCTCTGGGTTTAAAGCTGCTGTTGCAGGAAACGGCCACGAGGGGGCAGCATTTCTATATTCCCAACTCTGGTTACTAAGGGAAAAGAGCCTTCCTGGAAGTCCTGTTTGTAGGTTGTAAAGTAGAGTGGAATGTGCCAGGACAAACACCCCAAAACTATGTCTACTTATTTGCTGTTGGTATTCTTAGTTTAATTTTCATTTTTCTCCGAGCAAATTTAATTGCAATGTTGTGTTTGTTCTAGGTGTACAGAATCTCTTTCATTGATACATATATCTTTTCATGTTTGGATCCTGTTCCATATAGGTTATTACAGAAAGTTGTGTAGACCTCTCTTGGTATTCGGTATGTCTCTGATGATTATATATTTTATAAATACTAGCATATGTCTGTTAAACCCAATATGCTCCGTTATATATTCCTCACACCTTTCCGTTTGGCTAACCACAAGCTTGTTTTCTGAACACGTCAATGTCCTTCTCTGTGGAAATAGGTTCCTTCCTATGAATATTTAGATAACACCTATACGTGATATCATAGGATATGTGTCTCTCGCTTTCTGACTTACTTCAAGTTGTGTGATTATCTGTAGCCTCATCTATGGTGCTGCGACCGACATTGTTTCATTCTTTTCTGTGTCTAATGTTGCATTGTGTACATGGACCACTTTTTCGTCCACTCATCTGCTGATGGACATTTTTGTTGCTTCCATGTCTTGGCCATGGTATATACTGCTGCAATACACGATTTTCCATCCTGTGTCTTTTTGATTCTGGCTTTCACAGGTGACAGGCCCAACAGTGGGCCTTCCGGATCATATGGTAACTCAATTTTTACCTTTAAACGCACTGCCATTCTGTTGCTATTATTGGCTGTTACCAGTTTACATCCCACTTAGACCGAGAGGTTACACTATTCTCCACAACTTCTTCAACATCTATTGTTTGTTGACTTTTTGCTGATGGTCATTCTGACTAGTGCGAGGTGATACCTTTGTGTAGATTGGATTTGCATGCGACTAATAATTCCTGATGTTTTGTGTTTATCAATGTGCTTTTCATTTGTTTAAAGATGGAGCTAAAGTTACAACTTCAAATTGCCTTCTTGAAAAATTTGCCGCGTTTGGATTTTTTTGGCCATTCCCTACCCCAGGACAGTTGTTGAGGGCATGAGTCATTTACAGCCCTGCAGTCCTTGTGACTATTAGTGACCATTAGCAGTGGATTTAAAGCTGCTGTTTGAGGAAACGGCCTTAGTGTGGCAGCATTTCTACGTTGCCATCTCTGCTTGCTAGGGAAACAGAACCTTGCTGCAAGTTGTGCTGTTAGGTTGCAGATTAGATTGGAATGTGCCAGGACAAACCCCCATAAGTTTTAGCCTCCTTAATTCTTGTTTGTGTCTTTAAGTTGTACTTTTTCTCAGAGCAAGTTTGATTGAAAATGTCTTTTGTTGTAGGTGTACAGAATCTTGTTCATTTACACATATACATACATCTATTGATCTTTGGGTCCTTCTCCATGTAGGTTATTACAGAGTGTTGAGTAGACCACTCTTGGTATTCTGTAGGTCTTTTGGGATGATATATTTTATATGTATTAGTATATATTTGTTAACCCCAATATCCTAATATATCCATTCCTCACACCTTTTCTTTGGCTTAACCATCAGTTTGTCTTCTCAATCTGAGATTGCCTTTTTCTATGGAAATATGTTCATTTTTATGAATTTTCAGATAACATAAGTGATAGCATAGGACATTTGTCTTTCGCATTCTGACTTACTTCACATTGTGTGATTATTTCTAGGCTCCTCTGTGGTGCTGCATATGCCATTCTTTTATTTTTTTTCGTGGTTGATATTCCATTCTGTCCATATACCACTTCTTCTTTGTTCATTCATCTGTTTATGGACCCCTTTTTTCCTTCCATGTCTTGGCTATTTCAGTATTCCTGCATTGCACATTTGCCTGCCTCTGTCTTTCCGTTTCTGGTGGTCTTAGGTTATAGGCAAAGAAGGTGCCCTGCCGCATCATATGGTAGCTCAGTTTTTACCTTTTAAAGCAGCTCCATTCAGTTTTCCTTAGTGCTGTTACCACTTTACATCCCACCAGCAGCTAGAAGGTACACAGTTCTCTAAAACCCCTTCAGCATTCATAGTTTGTAGACTTTTTGCTGATGGTCATTTGACTGGTGTGAGCTGAAACCTTTTTGGAGGTTGGATTTGCATGTGACTAATAATTCCTTATACTGCGCTTTACGCATGTCCATTTTTTTCTTTTGCTTTTCTTTTAAAGAGTGAGTACAACTTCCCTCTTCATATTGACTTCTTGAAAAATTTGTCATGTGTTGAATTTTCTTGCCTATTCCCTACCCCAGGGCATATTTTGAGGGCAGGTGTCATTTACATCCCTGCAATCCTTGTGACTATTAAGCAACCATTAGCACTGGATTTAAAGCTGCTGTTGTGGGAAACAGCCACAAGGCGGCAGCATTATGACGTTCTCAACTCTTGTTACTAGGGCAACAGAGTCTTCCTGGACGTCATGTTCCTCGCTTATGAATTAGAGTGGAATGTGCTGGGACAAGACCCCGGAAGTTTACGTCTCCTTACTTATGTTTGTTTTTTTTTAATTTAATTTCTATTTCTTATCAGAGTAAATTTGATTAGAGTGTTACGATTGGCTGGCTGTACAGAATCTGCTCAATGATTCATACATATGTCTGTTGTTCTTCGGATGCTGTTACCATGTATGTTATTACAGAATGTTGAGTAGACCTCCCTTGGTATATGGTAGGTGTTTTGTCATTATATATTTTCTATATATTGGTGATTATATAATTCATACAGTTTATGTGTTGTATGTTTATATACACTTAACATACATTAGTATATGTTTGTTAGCTCCATAATCCTAATTTGTCCATCCTCCCACCTTTCATTTTGGTTAACCATTCATTTGTTTTCTAAGTCTGTGAGTTTCTTTTTCTGTGGAAATATGTTCATTGGTAGCAATCTTAGGATAACATGTATAAATGATATCATAGGATATTTGTCATTCCCTTTTGACTTACTTAACCTAATATGATTATTTCTAGTCTCATCTGTAGTCCTGAAAACGGCATTGTTCATTTATTTTTTCTGAGGCTAATATTCCATTCGGTACGTCCACCACTTCTTCTTTGTCCATTTATCTATTGATGGACATTTTGTTTGCTTGAACGTCTTGGCTATTGTAAATATTGCTACAGTGCATGTTTGCCTGTCTGTGTCTTTCCGATTCTGGTCTTCTTAGGTGATAGTCCCATTAGGGGATCGGCCGCATTGTATGGTAGCTCAATTTCTTTACCTTTTAAACGCAGCTCCATTCTGTTCTCGTGATTAGCTGTTACCAGTTTACGTCCAACCAACAGCATAGTGGGTATGCATTTCTCCACCAACCCATCAGCATTCATTGTTTGTAGACTGTTTACGGATGGCATTTTGAATATTGGGTGGTGAAATCTTTTTGTATTTTGGATTTGCATCCAACCAATAATTCCTGATATTGAGCTTTTATCCATGTTCTTCTTTTTTTTTAATAACAGTGTGAGTAACACTTACCTCTTGAAACCGTTTTCTTGAAAAATTTTCCGTGTTGTGAACTTTTTTGGCCATTACCTACCCCAGGACATTTTTTGAGGACACGTGTCATTTACAGCCCTACAATTGCTGTGAATCTTAAGTGACCGTTAGCCCAGTGTTTAAAGCTGCTCTTGTGGGAACCGGAAACAAGGCGGCAGCATTTCTCCATCCCCAAATCTGGTTACTAGGGCAGCTGAGCCTTCCAGAAAGTCGTGTTCCTAGGTTGTAAATGAGAATGGAATGGGCCAGAGACAACCCCAGTAACTTTATGTCTCATTAATTGCTGTTCGTGGTTTTAATTTTTTAAATTGGGGTAATGAGTAGAATAGTGTTTGCTGTAGGTGTACACAATCAGGTTCAGTTGAACATTATATACGTTTATTCATGTACAGATCCTCTTCCCATGTAAACTACTATTATTTTTTTTAATAAATGTATTTTATTTATTTATTTGTTTTTGGCTGAGTTGGATCTTCTTTGCTGCCTGTGGGCTGTCTCTAGTTGCGGTGAGCGGGGGCTACTCTCCGGTGCGGTGCACGGGCTTCTCACCGTAGTGGCTTCTTTTGTTGCGGAACACGGGCTCTAGGCGTGCGGGCTTCAGTAGTTGTGGCACCTGGTCTCAGTAGTTATGGCTCATGGGCTCCAGAGCGTAGGCTCATTAGTTGTGGTGCACGGGCTTAGTTGCTCTGCAGCATGTGGGATCTTCCCGAACCAGGGATCGAACCTGTGTCCCCTGCATTGGCAGGAGGATTCTTAACCACGGTGCCACCAGGCAAGCCCCCGTGTAAATTATTACAGAGCGTTCAGTAGACCTCCCTTGGTGTATGGTCGGTCTGTTTGATACATGTGTTTAATATGTATTTGTATACGTATGGTAACCCTAATCTTAATGTATCCATTCCTCCCACTTCTCCCTTAAGATAACCATAGTTTGTTTTCTAAGTCTGTGGGAGTCTTTCTCTGTGGAAATATGTTCATATGTGTCAGTTGTTAGGTAACACCTAGGAGTGATATCACAGGATATTTGTCGTCTGCTTTCCGACTTACCTCATGTTCTGTGATTATCTCTAGGCTCATCTATGGTGCTGCAAAGAGCAGTGTTTCATTCTTTTCCACGGCGAATATTCCATTGTGTACATGGACCACTTCTTCTTTTTACATTCATCTGTGGACGGACATTTTGGTTACTTCCAAGTCTTGGCTATGCTAAATGTTGATGCATTGCAGGCTTGCCAGCCTGTGTCTTTTGGATTCTGGTCTTCTCATGGGTTAGGCCCAGCATTGGGCCTACTAGATCATATGGTAGTTCAATGTTTACCTTTCAACGCACCTCCATTCTGTTCTCACTACTGGCTGTTACCAGATTACATCCCACCAGCAACTTGAGGGTACACAGTTCTATAAAAAACCCTTCAGCGTTTATTGTTTGTAGACTTTTTACAGATGACATTTTGAGTGTTGGGTGGTGATACCTTTTTGTAGTTTGGATTTGCATGCATCTAAAAATTCCCCATATTGAGCTTTTATCTACGTACTTTTTTTTAAGTAAAACAGAGAAACTTACCTCTTCAAATTGTTTCCTTGAAAAATTTGCCATGTTCTGAATTCCTGTGGCCATTACCTGCACCAGTACGTTTTTTGAGGGCAGGTGTCATTTAGAGCCCTGTAGTAATTGTGACTATTACATGACCATTGGCTCTGGGTTTAAAGCTGCTGTTGCAGGAAACGGCCACGAGGGGGCAGCATTTCTATATTCCCAACTCTGGTTACTAAGGGAAAAGAGCCTTCCTGGAAGTCCTGTTTGTAGGTTGTAAAGTAGAGTGGAATGTGCCAGGACAAACACCCCAAAACTATGTCTACTTATTTGCTGTTGGTATTCTTAGTTTAATTTTCATTTTTCTCCGAGCAAATTTAATTGCAATGTTGTGTTTGTTCTAGGTGTACAGAATCTCTTTCATTGATACATATATCTTTTCATGTTTGGATCCTGTTCCATATAGGTTATTACAGAAAGTTGTGTAGACCTCTCTTGGTATTCGGTATGTCTCTGATGATTATATATTTTATAAATACTAGCATATGTCTGTTAAACCCAATATGCTCCGTTATATATTCCTCACACCTTTCCGTTTGGCTAACCACAAGCTTGTTTTCTGAACACGTCAATGTCCTTCTCTGTGGAAATAGGTTCCTTCCTATGAATATTTAGATAACACCTATACGTGATATCATAGGATATGTGTCTCTCGCTTTCTGACTTACTTCAAGTTGTGTGATTATCTGTAGCCTCATCTATGGTGCTGCGACCGGCATTGTTTCATTCTTTTCTGTGTCTAATGTTGCATTGTGTACATGGACCACTTTTTCGTCCACTCATCTGCTGATGGACATTTTTGTTGCTTCCATGTCTTGGCCATGGTATATACTGCTGCAATACACGATTTTCCATCCTGTGTCTTTTTGATTCTGGCTTTCACAGGTGACAGGCCCAACAGTGGGCCTTCCGGATCATATGGTAACTCAATTTTTACCTTTAAACGCACTGCCATTCTGTTGCTATTATTGGCTGTTACCAGTTTACATCCCACTTAGACCGAGAGGTTACACTATTCTCCACAACTTCTTCAACATCTATTGTTTGTTGACTTTTTGCTGATGGTCATTCTGACTAGTGCGAGGTGATACCTTTGTGTAGATTGGATTTGCATGCGACTAATAATTCCTGATGTTTTGTGTTTATCAATGTGCTTTTCATTTGTTTAAAGATGGAGCTAAAGTTACAACTTCAAATTGCCTTCTTGAAAAATTTGCCGCGTTTGGATTTTTTTGGCCATTCCCTACCCCAGGACAGTTGTTGAGGGCATGAGTCATTTACAGCCCTGCAGTCCTTGTGACTATTAGTGACCATTAGCAGTGGATTTAAAGCTGCTGTTTGAGGAAACGGCCTTAGTGTGGCAGCATTTCTACGTTGCCATCTCTGCTTGCTAGGGAAACAGAACCTTGCTGCAAGTTGTGCTGTTAGGTTGCAGATTAGATTGGAATGTGCCAGGACAAACCCCCATAAGTTTTAGCCTCCTTAATTCTTGTTTGTGTCTTTAAGTTGTACTTTTTCTCAGAGCAAGTTTGATTGAAAATGTCTTTTGTTGTAGGTGTACAGAATCTTGTTCATTTACACATATACATACATCTATTGATCTTTGGGTCCTTCTCCATGTAGGTTATTACAGAGTGTTGAGTAGACCACTCTTGGTATTCTGTAGGTCTTTGGGGGATGATATATTTTATATGTATTAGTATATATTTGTTAACCCCAATATCCTAATATATCCATTCCTCACACCTTTTCTTTGGCTTAACCATCAGTTTGTCTTCTCAATCTGAGATTGCCTTTTTCTATGGAAATATGTTCATTTTTATGAATTTTCAGATAACATAAGTGATAGCATAGGACATTTGTCTTTCGCATTCTGACTTACTTCACATTGTGTGATTATTTCTAGGCTCCTCTGTGGTGCTGCATATGCCATTCTTTTATTTTTTTTCGTGGTTGATATTCCATTCTGTCCATATACCACTTCTTCTTTGTTCATTCATCTGTTTATGGACCCCTTTTTTCCTTCCATGTCTTGGCTATTTCAGTATTCCTGCATTGCACATTTGCCTGCCTCTGTCTTTCCGTTTCTGGTGGTCTTAGGTTATAGGCAAAGAAGGTGCCCTGCCGCATCATATGGTAGCTCAGTTTTTACCTTTTAAAGCAGCTCCATTCAGTTTTCCTTAGTGCTGTTACCACTTTACATCCCACCAGCAGCTAGAAGGTACACAGTTCTCTAAAACCCCTTCAGCATTCATAGTTTGTAGACTTTTTGCTGATGGTCATTTGACTGGTGTGAGCTGAAACCTTTTTGGAGGTTGGATTTGCATGTGACTAATAATTCCTTATACTGCGCTTTACGCATGTCCATTTTTTTCTTTTGCTTTTCTTTTAAAGAGTGAGTACAACTTCCCTCTTCATATTGACTTCTTGAAAAATTTGTCATGTGTTGAATTTTCTTGCCTATTCCCTACCCCAGGGCATATTTTGAGGGCAGGTGTCATTTACATCCCTGCAATCCTTGTGACTATTAAGCAACCATTAGCACTGGATTTAAAGCTGCTGTTGTGGGAAACAGCCACAAGGCGGCAGCATTATGACGTTCTCAACTCTTGTTACTAGGGCAACAGAGTCTTCCTGGACGTCATGTTCCTCGCTTATGAATTAGAGTGGAATGTGCTGGGACAAGACCCCGGAAGTTTACGTCTCCTTACTTATGTTTGTTTTTTTTTAATTTAATTTCTATTTCTTATCAGAGTAAATTTGATTAGAGTGTTACGATTGGCTGGCTGTACAGAATCTGCTCAATGATTCATACATATGTCTGTTGTTCTTCGGATGCTGTTACCATGTATGTTATTACAGAATGTTGAGTAGACCTCCCTTGGTATATGGTAGGTGTTTTGTCATTATATATTTTCTATATATTGGTGATTATATAATTCATACAGTTTATGTGTTGTATGTTTATATACACTTAACATACATTAGTATATGTTTGTTAGCTCCATAATCCTAATTTGTCCATCCTCCCACCTTTCATTTTGGTTAACCATTCATTTGTTTTCTAAGTCTGTGAGTTTCTTTTTCTGTGGAAATATGTTCATTGGTAGCAATCTTAGGATAACATGTATAAATGATATCATAGGATATTTGTCATTCCCTTTTGACTTACTTAACCTAATATGATTATTTCTAGTCTCATCTGTAGTCCTGAAAACGGCATTGTTCATTTATTTTTTCTGAGGCTAATATTCCATTTGGTACGTCCACCACTTCTTCTTTGTCCATTTATCTATTGATGGACATTTTGTTTGCTTGAACGTCTTGGCTATTGTAAATATTGCTACAGTGCATGTTTGCCTGTCTGTGTCTTTCCGATTCTGGTCTTCTTAGGTGATAGTCCCATTAGGGGATCGGCCGCATTGTATGGTAGCTCAATTTCTTTACCTTTTAAACGCAGCTCCATTCTGTTCTCGTGATTAGCTGTTACCAGTTTACGTCCAACCAACAGCATAGTGGGTATGCATTTCTCCACCAACCCATCAGCATTCATTGTTTGTAGACTGTTTACGGATGGCATTTTGAATATTGGGTGGTGAAATCTTTTTGTATTTTGGATTTGCATCCAACCAATAATTCCTGATATTGAGCTTTTATCCATGTTCTTCTTTTTTTTTAATAACAGTGTGAGTAACACTTACCTCTTGAAACCGTTTTCTTGAAAAATTTTCCGTGTTGTGAACTTTTTTGGCCATTACCTACCCCAGGACATTTTTTGAGGACACGTGTCATTTACAGCCCTACAATTGCTGTGAATCTTAAGTGACCGTTAGCCCAGTGTTTAAAGCTGCTCTTGTGGGAACCGGAAACAAGGCGGCAGCATTTCTCCATCCCCAAATCTGGTTACTAGGGCAGCTGAGCCTTCCAGAAAGTCGTGTTCCTAGGTTGTAAATGAGAATGGAATGGGCCAGAGACAACCCCAGTAACTTTATGTCTCATTAATTGCTGTTCGTGGTTTTAATTTTTTAAATTGGGGTAATGAGTAGAATAGTGTTTGCTGTAGGTGTACACAATCAGGTTCAGTTGAACATTATATACGTTTATTCATGTACAGATCCTCTTCCCATGTAAACTACTATTATTTTTTTTAATAAATGTATTTTATTTATTTATTTGTTTTTGGCTGAGTTGGATCTTCTTTGCTGCCTGTGGGCTGTCTCTAGTTGCGGTGAGCGGGGGCTACTCTCCGGTGCGGTGCACGGGCTTCTCACCGTAGTGGCTTCTTTTGTTGCGGAACACGGGCTCTAGGCGTGCGGGCTTCAGTAGTTGTGGCACCTGGTCTCAGTAGTTATGGCTCATGGGCTCCAGAGCGTAGGCTCATTAGTTGTGGTGCACGGGCTTAGTTGCTCTGCAGCATGTGGGATCTTCCCGAACCAGGGATCGAACCTGTGTCCCCTGCATTGGCAGGAGGATTCTTAACCACGGTGCCACCAGGCAAGCCCCCGTGTAAATTATTACAGAGCGTTCAGTAGACCTCCCTTGGTGTATGGTCGGTCTGTTTGATACATGTGTTTAATATGTATTTGTATACGTATGGTAACCCTAATCTTAATGTATCCATTCCTCCCACTTCTCCCTTAAGATAACCATAGTTTGTTTTCTAAGTCTGTGGGAGTCTTTCTCTGTGGAAATATGTTCATATGTGTCAGTTGTTAGGTAACACCTAGGAGTGATATCACAGGATATTTGTCGTCTGCTTTCCGACTTACCTCATGTTCTGTGATTATCTCTAGGCTCATCTATGGTGCTGCAAAGAGCAGTGTTTCATTCTTTTCCACGGCGAATATTCCATTGTGTACATGGACCACTTCTTCTTTTTACATTCATCTGTGGACGGACATTTTGGTTACTTCCAAGTCTTGGCTATGCTAAATGTTGATGCATTGCAGGCTTGCCAGCCTGTGTCTTTTGGATTCTGGTCTTCTCATGGGTTAGGCCCAGCATTGGGCCTACTAGATCATATGGTAGTTCAATGTTTACCTTTCAACGCACCTCCATTCTGTTCTCACTACTGGCTGTTACCAGATTACATCCCACCAGCAACTTGAGGGTACACAGTTCTATAAAAAACCCTTCAGCGTTTATTGTTTGTAGACTTTTTACAGATGACATTTTGAGTGTTGGGTGGTGATACCTTTTTGTAGTTTGGATTTGCATGCATCTAAAAATTCCCCATATTGAGCTTTTATCTACGTACTTTTTTTTAAGTAAAACAGAGAAACTTACCTCTTCAAATTGTTTCCTTGAAAAATTTGCCATGTTCTGAATTCCTGTGGCCATTACCTGCACCAGTACGTTTTTTGAGGGCAGGTGTCATTTAGAGCCCTGTAGTAATTGTGACTATTACATGACCATTGGCTCTGGGTTTAAAGCTGCTGTTGCAGGAAACGGCCACGAGGGGGCAGCATTTCTATATTCCCAACTCTGGTTACTAAGGGAAAAGAGCCTTCCTGGAAGTCCTGTTTGTAGGTTGTAAAGTAGAGTGGAATGTGCCAGGACAAACACCCCAAAACTATGTCTACTTATTTGCTGTTGGTATTCTTAGTTTAATTTTCATTTTTCTCCGAGCAAATTTAATTGCAATGTTGTGTTTGTTCTAGGTGTACAGAATCTCTTTCATTGATACATATATCTTTTCATGTTTGGATCCTGTTCCATATAGGTTATTACAGAAAGTTGTGTAGACCTCTCTTGGTATTCGGTATGTCTCTGATGATTATATATTTTATAAATACTAGCATATGTCTGTTAAACCCAATATGCTCCGTTATATATTCCTCACACCTTTCCGTTTGGCTAACCACAAGCTTGTTTTCTGAACACGTCAATGTCCTTCTCTGTGGAAATAGGTTCCTTCCTATGAATATTTAGATAACACCTATACGTGATATCATAGGATATGTGTCTCTCGCTTTCTGACTTACTTCAAGTTGTGTGATTATCTGTAGCCTCATCTATGGTGCTGCGACCGGCATTGTTTCATTCTTTTCTGTGTCTAATGTTGCATTGTGTACATGGACCACTTTTTCGTCCACTCATCTGCTGATGGACATTTTTGTTGCTTCCATGTCTTGGCCATGGTATATACTGCTGCAATACACGATTTTCCATCCTGTGTCTTTTTGATTGTGGCTTTCACAGGTGACAGGCCCAACATTGGCCTTCCGGATCATATGGTAACTCAATTTTTACCTTTAAACGCACTGCCATTCTGTTGCTATTATTGGCTGTTACCAGTTTACATCCCACTTAGACCGAGAGGTTACACTATTCTCCACAACTTCTTCAACATCTATTGTTTGTTGACTTTTTGCTGATGGTCATTCTGACTAGTGCGAGGTGATACCTTTGTGTAGATTGGATTTGCATGCGACTAATAATTCCTGATGTTTTGTGTTTATCAATGTGCTTTTCATTTGTTTAAAGATGGAGCTAAAGTTACAACTTCAAATTGCCTTCTTGAAAAATTTGCCGCGTTTGGATTTTTTTGGCCATTCCCTACCCCAGGACAGTTGTTGAGGGCATGAGTCATTTACAGCCCTGCAGTCCTTGTGACTATTAGTGACCATTAGCAGTGGATTTAAAGCTGCTGTTTGAGGAAACGGCCTTAGTGTGGCAGCATTTCTACGTTGCCATCTCTGCTTGCTAGGGAAACAGAACCTTGCTGCAAGTTGTGCTGTTAGGTTGCAGATTAGATTGGAATGTGCCAGGACAAACCCCCATAAGTTTTAGCCTCCTTAATTCTTGTTTGTGTCTTTAAGTTGTACTTTTTCTCAGAGCAAGTTTGATTGAAAATGTCTTTTGTTGTAGGTGTACAGAATCTTGTTCATTTACACATATACATACATCTATTGATCTTTGGGTCCTTCTCCATGTAGGTTATTACAGAGTGTTGAGTAGACCACTCTTGGTATTCTGTAGGTCTTTGGGGGATGATATATTTTATATGTATTAGTATATATTTGTTAACCCCAATATCCTAATATATCCATTCCTCACACCTTTTCTTTGGCTTAACCATCAGTTTGTCTTCTCAATCTGAGATTGCCTTTTTCTATGGAAATATGTTCATTTTTATGAATTTTCAGATAACATAAGTGATAGCATAGGACATTTGTCTTTCGCATTCTGACTTACTTCACATTGTGTGATTATTTCTAGGCTCCTCTGTGGTGCTGCATATGCCATTCTTTTATTTTTTTTCGTGGTTGATATTCCATTCTGTCCATATACCACTTCTTCTTTGTTCATTCATCTGTTTATGGACCCCTTTTTTCCTTCCATGTCTTGGCTATTTCAATATTCCTGCATTGCACATTTGCCTGCCTCTGTCTTTCCGTTTCTGGTGGTCTTAGGTTATAGGCAAAGAAGGTGCCCTGCCGCATCATATGGTAGCTCAGTTTTTACCTTTTAAAGCAGCTCCATTCAGTTTTCCTTAGTGCTGTTACCACTTTACATCCCACCAGCAGCTAGAAGGTACACAGTTCTCTAAAACCCCTTCAGCATTCATAGTTTGTAGACTTTTTGCTGATGGTCATTTGACTGGTGTGAGCTGAAACCTTTTTGGAGGTTGGATTTGCATGTGACTAATAATTCCTTATACTGCGCTTTACGCATGTCCATTTTTTTCTTTTGCTTTTCTTTTAAAGAGTGAGTACAACTTCCCTCTTCATATTGACTTCTTGAAAAATTTGTCATGTGTTGAATTTTCTTGCCTATTCCCTACCCCAGGGCATATTTTGAGGGCAGGTGTCATTTACATCCCTGCAATCCTTGTGACTATTAAGCAACCATTAGCACTGGATTTAAAGCTGCTGTTGTGGGAAACAGCCACAAGGCGGCAGCATTATGACGTTCTCAACTCTTGTTACTAGGGCAACAGAGTCTTCCTGGACGTCATGTTCCTCGCTTATGAATTAGAGTGGAATGTGCTGGGACAAGACCCCGGAAGTTTACGTCTCCTTACTTATGTTTGTTTTTTTTAATTTAATTTCTATTTCTTATCAGAGTAAATTTGATTAGAGTGTTACGATTGGCTGGCTGTACAGAATCTGCTCAATGATTCATACATATGTCTGTTGTTCTTCGGATGCTGTTACCATGTATGTTATTACAGAATGTTGAGTAGACCTCCCTTGGTATATGGTAGGTGTTTTGTCATTATATATTTTCTATATATTGGTGATTATATAATTCATACAGTTTATGTGTTGTATGTTTATATACACTTAACATACATTAGTATATGTTTGTTAGCTCCATAATCCTAATTTGTCCATCCTCCCACCTTTCATTTTGGTTAACCATTCATTTGTTTTCTAAGTCTGTGAGTTTCTTTTTCTGTGGAAATATGTTCATTGGTAGCAATCTTAGGATAACATGTATAAATGATATCATAGGATATTTGTCATTCCCTTTTGACTTACTTAACCTAATATGATTATTTCTAGTCTCATCTGTAGTCCTGAAAACGGCATTGTTCATTTATTTTTTCTGAGGCTAATATTCCATTCGGTACGTCCACCACTTCTTCTTTGTCCATTTATCTATTGATGGACATTTTGTTTGCTTGAACGTCTTGGCTATTGTAAATATTGCTACAGTGCATGTTTGCCTGTCTGTGTCTTTCCGATTCTGGTCTTCTTAGGTGATAGTCCCATTAGGGGATCGGCCGCATTGTATGGTAGCTCAATTTCTTTACCTTTTAAACGCAGCTCCATTCTGTTCTCGTGATTAGCTGTTACCAGTTTACGTCCAACCAACAGCATAGTGGGTATGCATTTCTCCACCAACCCATCAGCATTCATTGTTTGTAGACTGTTTACGGATGGCATTTTGAATATTGGGTGGTGAAATCTTTTTGTATTTTGGATTTGCATCCAACCAATAATTCCTGATATTGAGCTTTTATCCATGTTCTTCTTTTTTTTTAATAACAGTGTGAGTAACACTTACCTCTTGAAACCGTTTTCTTGAAAAATTTTCCGTGTTGTGAACTTTTTTGGCCATTACCTACCCCAGGACATTTTTTGAGGACACGTGTCATTTACAGCCCTACAATTGCTGTGAATCTTAAGTGACCGTTAGCCCAGTGTTTAAAGCTGCTCTTGTGGGAACCGGAAACAAGGCGGCAGCATTTCTCCATCCCCAAATCTGGTTACTAGGGCAGCTGAGCCTTCCAGAAAGTCGTGTTCCTAGGTTGTAAATGAGAATGGAATGGGCCAGAGACAACCCCAGTAACTTTATGTCTCATTAATTGCTGTTCGTGGTTTTAATTTTTTAAATTGGGGTAATGAGTAGAATAGTGTTTGCTGTAGGTGTACACAATCAGGTTCAGTTGAACATTATATACGTTTATTCATGTACAGATCCTCTTCCCATGTAAACTACTATTATTTTTTTTAATAAATGTATTTTATTTATTTATTTGTTTTTGGCTGAGTTGGATCTTCTTTGCTGCCTGTGGGCTGTCTCTAGTTGCGGTGAGCGGGGGCTACTCTCCGGTGCGGTGCACGGGCTTCTCACCGTAGTGGCTTCTTTTGTTGCGGAACACGGGCTCTAGGCGTGCGGGCTTCAGTAGTTGTGGCACCTGGTCTCAGTAGTTATGGCTCATGGGCTCCAGAGCGTAGGCTCATTAGTTGTGGTGCACGGGCTTAGTTGCTCTGCAGCATGTGGGATCTTCCCGAACCAGGGATCGAACCTGTGTCCCCTGCATTGGCAGGAGGATTCTTAACCACGGTGCCACCAGGCAAGCCCCCGTGTAAATTATTACAGAGCGTTCAGTAGACCTCCCTTGGTGTATGGTCGGTCTGTTTGATACATGTGTTTAATATGTATTTGTATACGTATGGTAACCCTAATCTTAATGTATCCATTCCTCCCACTTCTCCCTTAAGATAACCATAGTTTGTTTTCTAAGTCTGTGGGAGTCTTTCTCTGTGGAAATATGTTCATATGTGTCAGTTGTTAGGTAACACCTAGGAGTGATATCACAGGATATTTGTCGTCTGCTTTCCGACTTACCTCATGTTCTGTGATTATCTCTAGGCTCATCTATGGTGCTGCAAAGAGCAGTGTTTCATTCTTTTCCACGGCGAATATTCCATTGTGTACATGGACCACTTCTTCTTTTTACATTCATCTGTGGACGGACATTTTGGTTACTTCCAAGTCTTGGCTATGCTAAATGTTGATGCATTGCAGGCTTGCCAGCCTGTGTCTTTTGGATTCTGGTCTTCTCATGGGTTAGGCCCAGCATTGGGCCTACTAGATCATATGGTAGTTCAATGTTTACCTTTCAACGCACCTCCATTCTGTTCTCACTACTGGCTGTTACCAGATTACATCCCACCAGCAACTTGAGGGTACACAGTTCTATAAAAAACCCTTCAGCGTTTATTGTTTGTAGACTTTTTACAGATGACATTTTGAGTGTTGGGTGGTGATACCTTTTTGTAGTTTGGATTTGCATGCATCTAAAAATTCCCCATATTGAGCTTTTATCTACGTACTTTTTTTTAAGTAAAACAGAGAAACTTACCTCTTCAAATTGTTTCCTTGAAAAATTTGCCATGTTCTGAATTCCTGTGGCCATTACCTGCACCAGTACGTTTTTTGAGGGCAGGTGTCATTTAGAGCCCTGTAGTAATTGTGACTATTACATGACCATTGGCTCTGGGTTTAAAGCTGCTGTTGCAGGAAACGGCCACGAGGGGGCAGCATTTCTATATTCCCAACTCTGGTTACTAAGGGAAAAGAGCCTTCCTGGAAGTCCTGTTTGTAGGTTGTAAAGTAGAGTGGAATGTGCCAGGACAAACACCCCAAAACTATGTCTACTTATTTGCTGTTGGTATTCTTAGTTTAATTTTCATTTTTCTCCGAGCAAATTTAATTGCAATGTTGTGTTTGTTCTAGGTGTACAGAATCTCTTTCATTGATACATATATCTTTTCATGTTTGGATCCTGTTCCATATAGGTTATTACAGAAAGTTGTGTAGACCTCTCTTGGTATTCGGTATGTCTCTGATGATTATATATTTTATAAATATTAGCATATGTCTGTTAAACCCAATATGCTCCGTTATATATTCCTCACACCTTTCCGTTTGGCTAACCACAAGCTTGTTTTCTGAACACGTCAATGTCCTTCTCTGTGGAAATAGGTTCCTTCCTATGAATATTTAGATAACACCTATACGTGATATCATAGGATATGTGTCTCTCGCTTTCTGACTTACTTCAAGTTGTGTGATTATCTGTAGCCTCATCTATGGTGCTGCGACCGGCATTGTTTCATTCTTTTCTGTGTCTAATGTTGCATTGTGTACATGGACCACTTTTTCGTCCACTCATCTGCTGATGGACATTTTTGTTGCTTCCATGTCTTGGCCATGGTATATACTGCTGCAATACACGATTTTCCATCCTGTGTCTTTTTGATTCTGGCTTTCACAGGTGACAGGCCCAACAGTGGGCCTTCCGGATCATATGGTAACTCAATTTTTACCTTTAAACGCACTGCCATTCTGTTGCTATTATTGGCTGTTACCAGTTTACATCCCACTTAGACCGAGAGGTTACACTATTCTCCACAACTTCTTCAACATCTATTGTTTGTTGACTTTTTGCTGATGGTCATTCTGACTAGTGCGAGGTGATACCTTTGTGTAGATTGGATTTGCATGCGACTAATAATTCCTGATGTTTTGTGTTTATCAATGTGCTTTTCATTTGTTTAAAGATGGAGCTAAAGTTACAACTTCAAATTGCCTTCTTGAAAAATTTGCCGCGTTTGGATTTTTTTGGCCATTCCCTACCCCAGGACAGTTGTTGAGGGCATGAGTCATTTACAGCCCTGCAGTCCTTGTGACTATTAGTGACCATTAGCAGTGGATTTAAAGCTGCTGTTTGAGGAAAC
Source organism: Balaenoptera ricei (assembly GCF_028023285.1). Classification (NCBI taxonomy): domain Eukaryota; kingdom Metazoa; phylum Chordata; class Mammalia; order Artiodactyla; family Balaenopteridae; genus Balaenoptera; species Balaenoptera ricei. The sequence goes on from NC_082639.1 coordinate 126,574,882, forward strand.
GGCCTTAGTGTGGCAGCATTTCTACGTTGCCATCTCTGCTTGCTAGGGAAACAGAACCTTGCTGCAAGTTGTGCTGTTAGGTTGCAGATTAGATTGGAATGTGCCAGGACAAACCCCCATAAGTTTTAGCCTCCTTAATTCTTGTTTGTGTCTTTAAGTTGTACTTTTTCTCAGAGCAAGTTTGATTGAAAATGTCTTTTGTTGTAGGTGTACAGAATCTTGTTCATTTACACATATACATACATCTATTGATCTTTGGGTCCTTCTCCATGTAGGTTATTACAGAGTGTTGAGTAGACCACTCTTGGTATTCTGTAGGTCTTTGGGGATGATATATTTTATATGTATTAGTATATATTTGTTAACCCCAATATCCTAATATATCCATTCCTCACACCTTTTCTTTGGCTTAACCATCAGTTTGTCTTCTCAATCTGAGATTGCCTTTTTCTATGGAAATATGTTCATTTTTATGAATTTTCAGATAACATAAGTGATAGCATAGGACATTTGTCTTTCGCATTCTGACTTACTTCACATTGTGTGATTATTTCTAGGCTCCTCTGTGGTGCTGCATATGCCATTCTTTTATTTTTTTTCGTGGTTGATATTCCATTCTGTCCATATACCACTTCTTCTTTGTTCATTCATCTGTTTATGGACCCCTTTTTTCCTTCCATGTCTTGGCTATTTCAGTATTCCTGCATTGCACATTTGCCTGCCTCTGTCTTTCCGTTTCTGGTGGTCTTAGGTTATAGGCAAAGAAGGTGCCCTGCCGCATCATATGGTAGCTCAGTTTTTACCTTTTAAAGCAGCTCCATTCAGTTTTCCTTAGTGCTGTTACCACTTTACATCCCACCAGCAGCTAGAAGGTACACAGTTCTCTAAAACCCCTTCAGCATTCATAGTTTGTAGACTTTTTGCTGATGGTCATTTGACTGGTGTGAGCTGAAACCTTTTTGGAGGTTGGATTTGCATGTGACTAATAATTCCTTATACTGCGCTTTACGCATGTCCATTTTTTTCTTTTGCTTTTCTTTTAAAGAGTGAGTACAACTTCCCTCTTCATATTGACTTCTTGAAAAATTTGTCATGTGTTGAATTTTCTTGCCTATTCCCTACCCCAGGGCATATTTTGAGGGCAGGTGTCATTTACATCCCTGCAATCCTTGTGACTATTAAGCAACCATTAGCACTGGATTTAAAGCTGCTGTTGTGGGAAACAGCCACAAGGCGGCAGCATTATGACGTTCTCAACTCTTGTTACTAGGGCAACAGAGTCTTCCTGGACGTCATGTTCCTCGCTTATGAATTAGAGTGGAATGTGCTGGGACAAGACCCCGGAAGTTTATGTCTCCTTACTTATGTTTGGTTTTTTTTAATTTAATTTCTATTTCTTATCAGAGTAAATTTGATTAGAGTGTTACGATTGGCTGGCTGTACAGAATCTGCTCAATGATTCATACATATGTCTGTTGTTCTTCGGATGCTGTTACCATGTATGTTATTACAGAATGTTGAGTAGACCTCCCTTGGTATATGGTAGGTGTTTTGTCATTATATATTTTCTATATATTGGTGATTATATAATTCATACAGTTTATGTGTTGTATGTTTATATACACTTAACATACATTAGTATATGTTTGTTAGCTCCATAATCCTAATTTGTCCATCCTCCCACCTTTCATTTTGGTTAACCATTCATTTGTTTTCTAAGTCTGTGAGTTTCTTTTTCTGTGGAAATATGTTCATTGGTAGCAATCTTAGGATAACATGTATAAATGATATCATAGGATATTTGTCATTCCCTTTTGACTTACTTAACCTAATATGATTATTTCTAGTCTCATCTGTAGTCCTGAAAACGGCATTGTTCATTTATTTTTTCTGAGGCTAATATTCCATTCGGTACGTCCACCACTTCTTCTTTGTCCATTTATCTATTGATGGACATTTTGTTTGCTTGAACGTCTTGGCTATTGTAAATATTGCTACAGTGCATGTTTGCCTGTCTGTGTCTTTCCGATTCTGGTCTTCTTAGGTGATAGTCCCATTAGGGGATCGGCTGCATTGTATGGTAGCTCAATTTCTTTACCTTTTAAACGCAGCTCCATTCTGTTCTCGTGATTAGCTGTTACCAGTTTACGTCCAACCAACAGCATAGTGGGTATGCATTTCTCCACCAACCCATCAGCATTCATTGTTTGTAGACTGTTTACGGATGGCATTTTGAATATTGGGTGGTGAAATCTTTTTGTATTTTGGATTTGCATCCAACCAATAATTCCTGATATTGAGCTTTTATCCATGTTCTTCTTTTTTTTTAATAACAGTGTGAGTAACACTTACCTCTTGAAACCGTTTTCTTGAAAAATTTTCCGTGTTGTGAACTTTTTTGGCCATTACCTACCCCAGGACATTTTTTGAGGACACGTGTCATTTACAGCCCTACAATTGCTGTGAATCTTAAGTGACCGTTAGCCCAGTGTTTAAAGCTGCTCTTGTGGGAACCGGAAACAAGGCGGCAGCATTTCTCCATCCCCAAATCTGGTTACTAGGGCAGCTGAGCCTTCCAGAAAGTCGTGTTCCTAGGTTGTAAATGAGAATGGAATGGGCCAGAGACAACCCCAGTAACTTTATGTCTCATTAATTGCTGTTCGTGGTTTTAATTTTTTAAATTGGGGTAATGAGTAGAATAGTGTTTGTTGTAGGTGTACACAATCAGGTTCAGTTGAACATTATATACGTTTATTCATGTACAGATGCTCTTCCCATGTAAACTACTATTATTTTTTTTAATAAATGTATTTTATTTATTTATTTGTTTTTGGCTGAGTTGGATCTTCTTTGCTGCCTGTGGGCTGTCTCTAGTTGCGGTGAGCGGGGGCTACTCTCCGGTGCGGTGCACGGGCTTCTCACCGTAGTGGCTTCTTTTGTTGCGGAACACGGGCTCTAGGCGTGCGGGCTTCAGTAGTTGTGGCACCTGGTCTCAGTAGTTATGGCTCATGGGCTCCAGAGCGTAGGCTCATTAGTTGTGGTGCACGGGCTTAGTTGCTCTGCAGCATGTGGGATCTTCCCGAACCAGGGATCGAACCTGTGTCCCCTGCATTGGCAGGAGGATTCTTAACCGCGGTGCCACCAGGCAAGCCCCCGTGTAAATTATTACAGAGCGTTCAGTAGACCTCCCTTGGTGTATGGTCGGTCTGTTTGATACATGTGTTTAATATGTATTTGTATACGTATGGTAACCCTAATCTTAATGTATCCATTCCTCCCACTTCTCCCTTAAGATAACCATAGTTTGTTTTCTAAGTCTGTGGGAGTCTTTCTCTGTGGAAATATGTTCATATGTGTCAGTTGTTAGGTAACACCTAGGAGTGATATCACAGGATATTTGTCGTCTGCTTTCCGACTTACCTCATGTTCTGTGATTATCTCTAGGCTCATCTATGGTGCTGCAAAGAGCAGTGTTTCATTCTTTTCCACGGCGAATATTCCATTGTGTACATGGACCACTTCTTCTTTTTACATTCATCTGTGGACGGACATTTTGGTTACTTCCAAGTCTTGGCTATGCTAAATGTTGATGCATTGCAGGCTTGCCAGCCTGTGTCTTTTGGATTCTGGTCTTCTCATGGGTTAGGCCCAGCATTGGGCCTACTAGATCATATGGTAGTTCAATGTTTACCTTTCAACGCACCTCCATTCTGTTCTCACTACTGGCTGTTACCAGATTACATCCCACCAGCAACTTGAGGGTACACAGTTCTATAAAAAACCCTTCAGCGTTTATTGTTTGTAGACTTTTTACAGATGACATTTTGAGTGTTGGGTGGTGATACCTTTTTGTAGTTTGGATTTGCATGCATCTAAAAATTCCCGATATTGAGCTTTTATCTACGTACTTTTTTTTAAGTAAAACAGAGAAACTTACCTCTTCAAATTGTTTCCTTGAAAAATTTGCCATGTTCTGAATTCCTGTGGCCATTACCTGCACCAGTACGTTTTTTGAGGGCAGGTGTCATTTAGAGCCCTGTAGTAATTGTGACTATTACATGACCATTGGCTCTGGGTTTAAAGCTGCTGTTGCAGGAAACGGCCACGAGGGGGCAGCATTTCTATATTCCCAACTCTGGTTACTAAGGGAAAAGAGCCTTCCTGGAAGTCCTGTTTGTAGGTTGTAAAGTAGAGTGGAATGTGCCAGGACAAACACCCCAAAACTATGTCTACTTATTTGCTGTTGGTATTCTTAGTTTAATTTTCATTTTTCTCCGAGCAAATTTAATTGCAATGTTGTGTTTGTTCTAGGTGTACAGAATCTCTTTCATTGATACATATATCTTTTCATGTTTGGATCCTGTTCCATATAGGTTATTACAGAAAGTTGTGTAGACCTCTCTTGGTATTCGGTATGTCTCTGATGATTATATATTTTATAAATACTAGCATATGTCTGTTAAACCCAATATGCTCCGTTATATATTCCTCACACCTTTCCGTTTGGCTAACCACAAGCTTGTTTTCTGAACACGTCAATGTCCTTCTCTGTGGAAATAGGTTCCTTCCTATGAATATTTAGATAACACCTATACGTGATATCATAGGATATGTGTCTCTCGCTTTCTGACTTACTTCAAGTTGTGTGATTATCTGTAGCCTCATCTATGGTGCTGCGACCGGCATTGTTTCATTCTTTTCTGTGTCTAATGTTGCATTGTGTACATGGACCACTTTTTCGTCCACTCATCTGCTGATGGACATTTTTGTTGCTTCCATGTCTTGGCCATGGTATATACTGCTGCAATACACGATTTTCCATCCTGTGTCTTTTTGATTCTGGCTTTCACAGGTGACAGGCCCAACATTGGCCTTCCGGATCATATGGTAACTCAATTTTTACCTTTAAACGCACTGCCATTCTGTTGCTATTATTGGCTGTTACCAGTTTACATCCCACTTAGACCGAGAGGTTACACTATTCTCCACAACTTCTTCAACATCTATTGTTTGTTGACTTTTTGCTGATGGTCATTCTGACTAGTGCGAGGTGATACCTTTGTGTAGATTGGATTTGCATGCGACTAATAATTCCTGATGTTTTGCGTTTATCAATGTGCTTTTCATTTGTTTAAAGATGGAGCTAAAGTTACAACTTCAAATTGCCTTCTTGAAAAATTTGCCGCGTTTGGATTTTTTTGGCCATTCCCTACCCCAGGACAGTTGTTGAGGGCATGAGTCATTTACAGCCCTGCAGTCCTTGTGACTATTAGTGACCATTAGCAGTGGATTTAAAGCTGCTGTTTGAGGAAACGGCCTTAGTGTGGCAGCATTTCTACGTTGCCATCTCTGCTTGCTAGGGAAACAGAACCTTGCTGCAAGTTGTGCTGTTAGGTTGCAGATTAGATTGGAATGTGCCAGGACAAACCCCCATAAGTTTTAGCCTCCTTAATTCTTGTTTGTGTCTTTAAGTTGTACTTTTTCTCAGAGCAAGTTTGATTGAAAATGTCTTTTGTTGTAGGTGTACAGAATCTTGTTCATTTACACATATACATACATCTATTGATCTTTGGGTCCTTCTCCATGTAGGTTATTACAGAGTGTTGAGTAGACCACTCTTGGTATTCTGTAGGTCTTTGGGGGATGATATATTTTATATGTATTAGTATATATTTGTTAACCCCAATATCCTAATATATCCATTCCTCACACCTTTTCTTTGGCTTAACCATCAGTTTGTCTTCTCAATCTGAGATTGCCTTTTTCTATGGAAATATGTTCATTTTTATGAATTTTCAGATAACATAAGTGATAGCATAGGACATTTGTCTTTCGCATTCTGACTTACTTCACATTGTGTGATTATTTCTAGGCTCCTCTGTGGTGCTGCATATGCCATTCTTTTATTTTTTTTCGTGGTTGATATTCCATTCTGTCCATATACCACTTCTTCTTTGTTCATCTGTTTATGGACCCCTTTTTTCCTTCCATGTCTTGGCTATTTCAATATTCCTGCATTGCACATTTGCCTGCCTCTGTCTTTCCGTTTCTGGTGGTCTTAGGTTATAGGCAAAGAAGGTGCCCTGCCGCATCATATGGTAGCTCAGTATTTACCTTTTAAAGCAGCTCCATTCAGTTTTCCTTAGTGCTGTTACCACTTTACATCCCACCAGCAGCTAGAAGGTACACAGTTCTCTAAAACCCCTTCAGCATTCATAGTTTGTAGACTTTTTGCTGATGGTCATTTGACTGGTGTGAGCTGAAACCTTTTTGGAGGTTGGATTTGCATGTGACTAATAATTCCTTATACTGCGCTTTACGCATGTCCATTTTTTTCTTTTGCTTTTCTTTTAAAGAGTGAGTACAACTTCCCTCTTCATATTGACTTCTTGAAAAATTTGTCATGTGTTGAATTTTCTTGCCTATTCCCTACCCCAGGGCATATTTTGAGGGCAGGTGTCATTTACATCCCTGCAATCCTTGTGACTATTAAGCAACCATTAGCACTGGATTTAAAGCTGCTGTTGTGGGAAACAGCCACAAGGCGGCAGCATTATGACGTTCTCAACTCTTGTTACTAGGGCAACAGAGTCTTCCTGGACGTCATGTTCCTCGCTTATGAATTAGAGTGGAATGTGCTGGGACAAGACCCCGGAAGTTTACGTCTCCTTACTTATGTTTGTTTTTTTTAATTTAATTTCTATTTCTTATCAGAGTAAATTTGATTAGAGTGTTACGATTGGCTGGCTGTACAGAATCTGCTCAATGATTCATACATATGTCTGTTGTTCTTCGGATGCTGTTACCATGTATGTTATTACAGAATGTTGAGTAGACCTCCCTTGGTATATGGTAGGTGTTTTGTCATTATATATTTTCTATATATTGGTGATTATATAATTCATACAGTTTATGTGTTGTATGTTTATATACACTTAACATACATTAGTATATGTTTGTTAGCTCCATAATCCTAATTTGTCCATCCTACCACCTTTCATTTTGGTTAACCATTCATTTGTTTTCTAAGTCTGTGAGTTTCTTTTTCTGTGGAAATATGTTCATTGGTAGCAATCTTAGGATAACATGTATAAATGATATCATAGGATATTTGTCATTCCCTTTTGACTTACTTAACCTAATATGATTATTTCTAGTCTCATCTGTAGTCCTGAAAACGGCATTGTTCATTTATTTTTTCTGAGGCTAATATTCCATTCGGTACGTCCACCATTTCTTCTTTGTCCATTTATCTATTGATGGACATTTTGTTTGCTTGAACGTCTTGGCTATTGTAAATATTGCTACAGTGCATGTTTGCCTGTCTGTGTCTTTCCGATTCTGGTCTTCTTAGGTGATAGGCCCATTAGGGGATCGGCCGCATTGTATGGTAGCTCAATTTCTTTACCTTTTAAACGCAGCTCCATTCTGTTCTCATGATTAGCTGTTACCAGTTTACGTCCAACCAACAGCATAGTGGGTATGCATTTCTCCACCAACCCATCAGCATTCATTGTTTGTAGACTGTTTACGGATGGCATTTTGAATATTGGGTGGTGAAATCTTTTTGTATTTTGGATTTGCATCCAACCAATAATTCCTGATATTGAGCTTTTATCCATGTTCTTCTTTTTTTTTTAATAACAGTGTGAGTAACACTTACCTCTTGAAACCGTTTTCTTGAAAAATTTTCCGTGTTGTGAACTTTTTTGGCCATTACCTACCCCAGGACATTTTTTGAGGACACGTGTCATTTACAGCCCTACAATTGCTGTGAATCTTAAGTGACCGTTAGCCCAGTGTTTAAAGCTGCTCTTGTGGGAACCGGAAACAAGGCGGCAGCATTTCTCCATCCCCAAATCTGGTTACTAGGGCAGCTGAGCCTTCCAGAAAGTCGTGTTCCTAGGTTGTAAATGAGAATGGAATGGGCCAGAGACAACCCCAGTAACTTTATGTCTCATTAATTGCTGTTCGTGGTTTTAATTTTTTAAATTGGGGTAATGAGTAGAATAGTGTTTGTTGTAGGTGTACACAATCAGGTTCAGTTGAACATTATATACGTTTATTCATGTACAGATGCTCTTCCCATGTAAACTACTATTATTTTTTTTAATAAATGTATTTTATTTATTTATTTGTTTTTGGCTGAGTTGGATCTTCTTTGCTGCCTGTGGGCTGTCTCTAGTTGCGGTGAGCGGGGGCTACTCTCCGGTGCGGTGCACGGGCTTCTCACCATAGTGGCTTCTTTTGTTGCGGAACACGGGCTCTAGGCGTGCGGGCTTCAGTAGTTGTGGCACCTGGTCTCAGTAGTTATGGCTCATGGGCTCCAGAGCGTAGGCTCATTAGTTGTGGTGCACGGGCTTAGTTGCTCTGCAGCATGTGGGATCTTCCCGAACCAGGGATCGAACCTGTGTCCCCTGCATTGGCAGGAGGATTCTTAACCACGGTGCCACCAGGCAAGCCCCCGTGTAAATTATTACAGAGCGTTCAGTAGACCTCCCTTGGTGTATGGTCGGTCTGTTTGATACATGTGTTTAATATGTATTTGTATACGTATGGTAACCCTAATCTTAATGTAGCCATTCCTCCCACTTCTCCCTTAAGATAACCATAGTTTGTTTTCTAAGTCTGTGGGAGTCTTTCTCTGTGGAAATATGTTCATGTGTGTCAGTTGTTAGGTAACACCTAGGAGTGATATCACAGGATATTTGTCGTCTGCTTTCCGACTTACCTCATGTTCTGTGATTATCTCTAGGCTCATCTATGGTGCTGCAAAGAGCAGTGTTTCATTCTTTTCCACGGCGAATATTCCATTGTGTACATGGACCACTTCTTCTTTTTACATTCATCTGTGGACGGACATTTTGGTTACTTCCAAGTCTTGGCTATGCTAAATGTTGATGCAGTGCAGGCTTGCCAGCCTGTGTCTTTTGGATTCTGGTCTTCTCATGGGTTAGGCCCAGCATTGGGCCTACTAGATCATATGGTAGTTCAATGTTTACCTTTCAACACACCTCCATTCTGTTCTCACTACTGGCTGTTACCAGATTACATCCCACCAGCAACTTGAGGGTACACAGTTCTATAAAAAACCCTTCAGCGTTTATTGTTTGTAGACTTTTTACAGATGACATTTTGAGTGTTGGGTGGTGATACCTTTTTGTAGTTTGGATTTGCATGCATCTAAAAATTCCCGATATTGAGCTTTTATCTACGTACTTTTTTTAAGTAAAACAGAGAAACTTACCTCTTCAAATTGTTTCCTTGAAAAATTTGCCATGTTCTGAATTCCTGTGGCCATTACCTGCACCAGTACGTTTTTTGAGGGCAGGTGTCATTTAGAGCCCTGTAGTAATTGTGACTATTACATGACCATTGGCTCTGGGTTTAAAGCTGCTGTTGCAGGAAACGGCCACGAGGGGGCAGCATTTCTATATTCCCAACTCTGGTTACTAAGGGAAAAGAGCCTTCCTGGAAGTCCTGTTTGTAGGTTGTAAAGTAGAGTGGAATGTGCCAGGACAAACACCCCAAAACTATGTCTACTTATTTGCTGTTGGTATTCTTAGTTTAATTTTCATTTTTCTCCGAGCAAATTTAATTGCAATGTTGTGTTTGTTCTAGGTGTACAGAATCTCTTTCATTGATACATATATCTTTTCATGTTTGGATCCTGTTCCATATAGGTTATTACAGAAAGTTGTGTAGACCTCTCTTGGTATTCGGTATGTCTCTGATGATTATATATTTTATAAATATTAGCATATGTCTGTTAAACCCAATATGCTCCGTTATATATTCCTCACACCTTTCCGTTTGGCTAACCACAAGCTTGTTTTCTGAACACGTCAATGTCCTTCTCTGTGGAAATAGGTTCCTTCCTATGAATATTTAGATAACACCTATACGTGATATCATAGGATATGTGTCTCTCGCTTTCTGACTTACTTCAAGTTGTGTGATTATCTGTAGCCTCATCTATGGTGCTGCGACCGGCATTGTTTCATTCTTTTCTGTGTCTAATGTTGCATTGTGTACATGGACCACTTTTTCGTCCACTCATCTGCTGATGGACATTTTTGTTGCTTCCATGTCTTGGCCATGGTATATACTGCTGCAATACACGATTTTCCATCCTGTGTCTTTTTGATTGTGGCTTTCACAGGTGACAGGCCCAACAGTGGGCCTTCCGGATCATATGGTAACTCAATTTTTACCTTTAAACGCACTGCCATTCTGTTGCTATTATTGGCTGTTACCAGTTTACATCCCACTTAGACCGAGAGGTTACACTATTCTCCACAACTTCTTCAACATCTATTGTTTGTTGACTTTTTGCTGATGGTCATTCTGACTAGTGCGAGGTGATACCTTTGTGTAGATTGGATTTGCATGCGACTAATAATTCCTGATGTTTTGTGTTTATCAATGTGCTTTTCATTTGTTTAAAGATGGAGCTAAAGTTACAACTTCAAATTGCCTTCTTGAAAAATTTGCCGCGTTTGGATTTTTTTGGCCATTCCCTACCCCAGGACAGTTGTTGAGGGCATGAGTCATTTACAGCCCTGCAGTCCTTGTGACTATTAGTGACCATTAGCAGTGGATTTAAAGCTGCTGTTTGAGGAAACGGCCTTAGTGTGGCAGCATTTCTACGTTGCCATCTCTGCTTGCTAGGGAAACAGAACCTTGCTGCAAGTTGTGCTGTTAGGTTGCAGATTAGATTGGAATGTGCCAGGACAAACCCCCATAAGTTTTAGCCTCCTTAATTCTTGTTTGTGTCTTTAAGTTGTACTTTTTCTCAGAGCAAGTTTGATTGAAAATGTCTTTTGTTGTAGGTGTACAGAATCTTGTTCATTTACACATATACATACATCTATTGATCTTTGGGTCCTTCTCCATGTAGGTTATTACAGAGTGTTGAGTAGACCACTCTTGGTATTCTGTAGGTCTTTTGGGATGATATATTTTATATGTATTAGTATATATTTGTTAACCCCAATATCCTAATATATCCATTCCTCACACCTTTTCTTTGGCTTAACCATCAGTTTGTCTTCTCAATCTGAGATTGCCTTTTTCTATGGAAATATGTTCATTTTTATGAATTTTCAGATAACATAAGTGATAGCATAGGACATTTGTCTTTCGCATTCTGACTTACTTCACATTGTGTGATTATTTCTAGGCTCCTCTGTGGTGCTGCATATGCCATTCTTTTATTTTTTTTCGTGGTTGATATTCCATTCTGTCCATATACCACTTCTTCTTTGTTCATTCATCTGTTTATGGACCCCTTTTTTCCTTCCATGTCTTGGCTATTTCAATATTCCTGCATTGCACATTTGCCTGCCTCTGTCTTTCCGTTTCTGGTGGTCTTAGGTTATAGGCAAAGAAGGTGCCCTGCCGCATCATATGGTAGCTCAGTTTTTACCTTTTAAAGCAGCTCCATTCAGTTTTCCTTAGTGCTGTTACCACTTTACATCCCACCAGCAGCTAGAAGGTACACAGTTCTCTAAAACCCCTTCAGCATTCATAGTTTGTAGACTTTTTGCTGATGGTCATTTGACTGGTGTGAGCTGAAACCTTTTTGGAGGTTGGATTTGCATGTGACTAATAATTCCTTATACTGCGCTTTACGCATGTCCGTTTTTTTCTTTTGCTTTTCTTTTAAAGAGTGAGTACAACTTCCCTCTTCATATTGACTTCTTGAAAAATTTGTCATGTGTTGAATTTTCTTGCCTATTCCCTACCCCAGGGCATATTTTGAGGGCAGGTGTCATTTACATCCCTGCAATCCTTGTGACTATTAAGCAACCATTAGCACTGGATTTAAAGCTGCTGTTGTGGGAAACAGCCACAAGGCAGCAGCATTATGACGTTCTCAACTCTTGTTACTAGGGCAACAGAGTCTTCCTGGACGTCATGTTCCTCGCTTATGAATTAGAGTGGAATGTGCTGGGACAAGACCCCGGAAGTTTACGTCTCCTTACTTATGTTTGTTTTTTTTTAATTTAATTTCTATTTCTTATCAGAGTAAATTTGATTAGAGTGTTACGATTGGCTGGCTGTACAGAATCTGCTCAATGATTCATACATATGTCTGTTGTTCTTCGGATGCTGTTACCATGTATGTTATTACAGAATGTTGAGTAGACCTCCCTTGGTATATGGTAGGTGTTTTGTCATTATATATTTTCTATATATTGGTGATTATATAATTCATACAGTTTATGTGTTGTATGTTTATATACACTTAACATACATTAGTATATGTTTGTTAGCTCCATAATCCTAATTTGTCCATCCTCCCACCTTTCATTTTGGTTAACCATTCATTTGTTTTCTAAGTCTGTGAGTTTCTTTTTCTGTGGAAATATGTTCATTGGTAGCAATCTTAGGATAACATGTATAAATGATATCATAGGATATTTGTCATTCCCTTTTGACTTACTTAACCTAATATGATTATTTCTAGTCTCATCTGTAGTCCTGAAAACGGCATTGTTCATTTATTTTTTCTGAGGCTAATATTCCATTCGGTACGTCCACCACTTCTTCTTTGTCCATTTATCTATTGATGGACATTTTGTTTGCTTGAACGTCTTGGCTATTGTAAATATTGCTACAGTGCATGTTTGCCTGTCTGTGTCTTTCCGATTCTGGTCTTCTTAGGTGATAGTCCCATTAGGGGATCGGCCGCATTGTATGGTAGCTCAATTTCTTTACCTTTTAAACGCAGCTCCATTCTGTTCTCGTGATTAGCTGTTACCAGTTTACGTCCAACCAACAGCATAGTGGGTATGCATTTCTCCACCAACCCATCAGCATTCATTGTTTGTAGACTGTTTACGGATGGCATTTTGAATATTGGGTGGTGAAATCTTTTTGTATTTTGGATTTGCATCCAACCAATAATTCCTGATATTGAGCTTTTATCCATGTTCTTCTTTTTTTTTAATAACAGTGTGAGTAACACTTACCTCTTGAAACCGTTTTCTTGAAAAATTTTCCGTGTTGTGAACTTTTTTGGCCATTACCTACCCCAGGACATTTTTTGAGGACACGTGTCATTTACAGCCCTACAATTGCTGTGAATCTTAAGTGACCGTTAGCCCAGTGTTTAAAGCTGCTCTTGTGGGAACCGGAAACAAGGCGGCAGCATTTCTCCATCCCCAAATCTGGTTACTAGGGCAGCTGAGCCTTCCAGAAAGTCGTGTTCCTAGGTTGTAAATGAGAATGGAATGGGCCAGAGACAACCCCAGTAACTTTATGTCTCATTAATTGCTGTTCGTGGTTTTAATTTTTTAAATTGGGGTAATGAGTAGAATAGTGTTTGCTGTAGGTGTACACAATCAGGTTCAGTTGAACATTATATACGTTTATTCATGTACAGATCCTCTTCCCATGTAAACTACTATTATTTTTTTTAATAAATGTATTTTATTTATTTATTTGTTTTTGGCTGAGTTGGATCTTCTTTGCTGCCTGTGGGCTGTCTCTAGTTGCGGTGAGCGGGGGCTACTCTCCGGTGCGGTGCACGGGCTTCTCACCGTAGTGGCTTCTTTTGTTGCGGAACACGGGCTCTAGGCGTGCGGGCTTCAGTAGTTGTGGCACCTGGTCTCAGTAGTTATGGCTCATGGGCTCCAGAGCGTAGGCTCATTAGTTGTGGTGCACGGGCTTAGTTGCTCTGCAGCATGTGGGATCTTCCCGAACCAGGGATCAAACCTGTGTCCCCTGCATTGGCAGGAGGATTCTTAACCACGGTGCCACCAGGCAAGCCCCCGTGTAAATTATTACAGAGCGTTCAGTAGACCTCCCTTGGTGTATGGTCGGTCTGTTTGATACATGTGTTTAATATGTATTTGTATACGTATGGTAACCCTAATCTTAATGTATCCATTCCTCCCACTTCTCCCTTAAGATAACCATAGTTTGTTTTCTAAGTCTGTGGGAGTCTTTCTCTGTGGAAATATGTTCATATGTGTCAGTTGTTAGGTAACACCTAGGAGTGATATCACAGGATATTTGTCGTCTGCTTTCCGACTTACCTCATGTTCTGTGATTATCTCTAGGCTCATCTATGGTGCTGCAAAGAGCAGTGTTTCATTCTTTTCCACGGCGAATATTCCATTGTGTACATGGACCACTTCTTCTTTTTACATTCATCTGTGGACGGACATTTTGGTTACTTCCAAGTCTTGGCTATGCTAAATGTTGATGCATTGCAGGCTTGCCAGCCTGTGTCTTTTGGATTCTGGTCTTCTCATGGGTTAGGCCCAGCATTGGGCCTACTAGATCATATGGTAGTTCAATGTTTACCTTTCAACGCACCTCCATTCTGTTCTCACTACTGGCTGTTACCAGATTACATCCCACCAGCAACTTGAGGGTACACAGTTCTATAAAAAACCCTTCAGCGTTTATTGTTTGTAGACTTTTTACAGATGACATTTTGAGTGTTGGGTGGTGATACCTTTTTGTAGTTTGGATTTGCATGCATCTAAAAATTCCCCATATTGAGCTTTTATCTACGTACTTTTTTTTAAGTAAAACAGAGAAACTTACCTCTTCAAATTGTTTCCTTGAAAAATTTGCCATGTTCTGAATTCCTGTGGCCATTACCTGCACCAGTACGTTTTTTGAGGGCAGGTGTCATTTAGAGCCCTGTAGTAATTGTGACTATTACATGACCATTGGCTCTGGGTTTAAAGCTGCTGTTGCAGGAAACGGCCACGAGGGGGCAGCATTTCTATATTCCCAACTCTGGTTACTAAGGGAAAAGAGCCTTCCTGGAAGTCCTGTTTGTAGGTTGTAAAGTAGAGTGGAATGTGCCAGGACAAACACCCCAAAACTATGTCTACTTATTTGCTGTTGGTATTCTTAGTTTAATTTTCATTTTTCTCCGAGCAAATTTAATTGCAATGTTGTGTTTGTTCTAGGTGTACAGAATCTCTTTCATTGATACATATATCTTTTCATGTTTGGATCCTGTTCCATATAGGTTATTACAGAAAGTTGTGTAGACCTCTCTTGGTATTCGGTATGTCTCTGATGATTATATATTTTATAAATACTAGCATATGTCTGTTAAACCCAATATGCTCCGTTATATATTCCTCACACCTTTCCGTTTGGCTAACCACAAGCTTGTTTTCTGAACACGTCAATGTCCTTCTCTGTGGAAATAGGTTCCTTCCTATGAATATTTAGATAACACCTATACGTGATATCATAGGATATGTGTCTCTCGCTTTCTGACTTACTTCAAGTTGTGTGATTATCTGTAGCCTCATCTATGGTGCTGCGACCGGCATTGTTTCATTCTTTTCTGTGTCTAATGTTGCATTGTGTACATGGACCACTTTTTCGTCCACTCATCTGCTGATGGACATTTTTGTTGCTTCCATGTCTTGGCCATGGTATATACTGCTGCAATACACGATTTTCCATCCTGTGTCTTTTTGATTCTGGCTTTCACAGGTGACAGGCCCAACATTGGCCTTCCGGATCATATGGTAACTCAATTTTTACCTTTAAACGCACTGCCATTCTGTTGCTATTATTGGCTGTTACCAGTTTACATCCCACTTAGACCGAGAGGTTACACTATTCTCCACAACTTCTTCAACATCTATTGTTTGTTGACTTTTTGCTGATGGTCATTCTGACTAGTGCGAGGTGATACCTTTGTGTAGATTGGATTTGCATGCGACTAATAATTCCTGATGTTTTGCGTTTATCAATGTGCTTTTCATTTGTTTAAAGATGGAGCTAAAGTTACAACTTCAAATTGCCTTCTTGAAAAATTTGCCGCATTTGGATTTTTTTGGCCATTCCCTACCCCAGGACAGTTGTTGAGGGCATGAGTCATTTACAGCCCTGCAGTCCTTGTGACTATTAGTGACCATTAGCAGTGGATTTAAAGCTGCTGTTTGAGGAAACGGCCTTAGTGTGGCAGCATTTCTACGTTGCCATCTCTGCTTGCTAGGGAAACAGAACCTTGCTGCAAGTTGTGCTGTTAGGTTGCAGATTAGATTGGAATGTGCCAGGACAAACCCCCATAAGTTTTAGCCTCCTTAATTCTTGTTTGTGTCTTTAAGTTGTACTTTTTCTCAGAGCAAGTTTGATTGAAAATGTCTTTTGTTGTAGGTGTACAGAATCTTGTTCATTTACACATATACATACATCTATTGATCTTTGGGTCCTTCTCCATGTAGGTTATTACAGAGTGTTGAGTAGACCACTCTTGGTATTCTGTAGGTCTTTGGGGGATGATATATTTTATATGTATTAGTATATATTTGTTAACCCCAATATCCTAATATATCCATTCCTCACACCTTTTCTTTGGCTTAACCATCAGTTTGTCTTCTCAATCTGAGATTGCCTTTTTCTATGGAAATATGTTCATTTTTATGAATTTTCAGATAACATAAGTGATAGCATAGGACATTTGTCTTTCGCATTCTGACTTACTTCACATTGTGTGATTATTTCTAGGCTCCTCTGTGGTGCTGCATATGCCATTCTTTTATTTTTTTTCGTGGTTGATATTCCATTCTGTCCATATACCACTTCTTCTTTGTTCATTCATCTGTTTATGGACCCCTTTTTTCCTTCCATGTCTTGGCTATTTCAATATTCCTGCATTGCACATTTGCCTGCCTCTGTCTTTCCGTTTCTGGTGGTCTTAGGTTATAGGCAAAGAAGGTGCCCTGCCGCATCATATGGTAGCTCAGTATTTACCTTTTAAAGCAGCTCCATTCAGTTTTCCTTAGTGCTGTTACCACTTTACATCCCACCAGCAGCTAGAAGGTACACAGTTCTCTAAAACCCCTTCAGCATTCATAGTTTGTAGACTTTTTGCTGATGGTCATTTGACTGGTGTGAGCTGAAACCTTTTTGGAGGTTGGATTTGCATGTGACTAATAATTCCTTATACTGCGCTTTACGCATGTCCATTTTTTTCTTTTGCTTTTCTTTTAAAGAGTGAGTACAACTTCCCTCTTCATATTGACTTCTTGAAAAATTTGTCATGTGTTGAATTTTCTTGCCTATTCCCTACCCCAGGGCATATTTTGAGGGCAGGTGTCATTTACATCCCTGCAATCCTTGTGACTATTAAGCAACCATTAGCACTGGATTTAAAGCTGCTGTTGTGGGAAACAGCCACAAGGCGGCAGCATTATGACATTCTCAACTCTTGTTACTAGGGCAACAGAGTCTTCCTGGACGTCATGTTCCTCGCTTATGAATTAGAGTGGAATGTGCTGGGACAAGACCCCGGAAGTTTACGTCTCCTTACTTATGTTTGTTTTTTTTAATTTAATTTCTATTTCTTATCAGAGTAAATTTGATTAGAGTGTTACGATTGGCTGGCTGTACAGAATCTGCTCAATGATTCATACATATGTCTGTTGTTCTTCGGATGCTGTTACCATGTATGTTATTACAGAATGTTGAGTAGACCTCCCTTGGTATATGGTAGGTGTTTTGTCATTATATATTTTCTATATATTGGTGATTATATAATTCATACAGTTTATGTGTTGTATGTTTATATACACTTAACATACATTAGTATATGTTTGTTAGCTCCATAATCCTAATTTGTCCATCCTCCCACCTTTCATTTTGGTTAACCATTCATTTGTTTTCTAAGTCTGTGAGTTTCTTTTTCTGTGGAAATATGTTCATTGGTAGCAATCTTAGGATAACATGTATAAATGATATCATAGGATATTTGTCATTCCCTTTTGACTTACTTAACCTAATATGATTATTTCTAGTCTCATCTGTAGTCCTGAAAACGGCATTGTTCATTTATTTTTTCTGAGGCTAATATTCCATTCGGTACGTCCACCATTTCTTCTTTGTCCATTTATCTATTGATGGACATTTTGTTTGCTTGAACGTCTTGGCTATTGTAAATATTGCTACAGTGCATGTTTGCCTGTCTGTGTCTTTCCGATTCTGGTCTTCTTAGGTGATAGGCCCATTAGGGGATCGGCCGCATTGTATGGTAGCTCAATTTCTTTACCTTTTAAACGCAGCTCCATTCTGTTCTCATGATTAGCTGTTACCAGTTTACGTCCAACCAACAGCATAGTGGGTATGCATTTCTCCACCAACCCATCAGCATTCATTGTTTGTAGACTGTTTACGGATGGCATTTTGAATATTGGGTGGTGAAATCTTTTTGTATTTTGGATTTGCATCCAACCAATAATTCCTGATATTGAGCTTTTATCCATGTTCTTCTTTTTTTTTTAATAACAGTGTGAGTAACACTTACCTCTTGAAACCGTTTTCTTGAAAAATTTTCCGTGTTGTGAACTTTTTTGGCCATTACCTACCCCAGGACATTTTTTGAGGACACGTGTCATTTACAGCCCTACAATTGCTGTGAATCTTAAGTGACCGTTAGCCCAGTGTTTAAAGCTGCTCTTGTGGGAACCGGAAACAAGGCGGCAGCATTTCTCCATCCCCAAATCTGGTTACTAGGGCAGCTGAGCCTTCCAGAAAGTCGTGTTCCTAGGTTGTAAATGAGAATGGAATGGGCCAGAGACAACCCCAGTAACTTTATGTCTCATTAATTGCTGTTCGTGGTTTTAATTTTTTAAATTGGGGTAATGAGTAGAATAGTGTTTGTTGTAGGTGTACACAATCAGGTTCAGTTGAACATTATATACGTTTATTCATGTACAGATGCTCTTCCCATGTAAACTACTATTATTTTTTTTAATAAATGTATTTTATTTATTTATTTGTTTTTGGCTGAGTTGGATCTTCTTTGCTGCCTGTGGGCTGTCTCTAGTTGCGGTGAGCGGGGGCTACTCTCCGGTGCGGTGCACGGGCTTCTCACCGTAGTGGCTTCTTTTGTTGCGGAACACGGGCTCTAGGCGTGCGGGCTTCAGTAGTTGTGGCACCTGGTCTCAGTAGTTATGGCTCATGGGCTCCAGAGCGTAGGCTCATTAGTTGTGGTGCACGGGCTTAGTTGCTCTGCAGCATGTGGGATCTTCCCGAACCAGGGATCGAACCTGTGTCCCCTGCATTGGCAGGAGGATTCTTAACCACGGTGCCACCAGGCAAGCCCCCGTGTAAATTATTACAGAGCGTTCAGTAGACCTCCCTTGGTGTATGGTCGGTCTGTTTGATACATGTGTTTAATATGTATTTGTATACGTATGGTAACCCTAATCTTAATGTATCCATTCCTCCCACTTCTCCCTTAAGATAACCATAGTTTGTTTTCTAAGTCTGTGGGAGTCTTTCTCTGTGGAAATATGTTCATGTGTGTCAGTTGTTAGGTAACACCTAGGAGTGATATCACAGGATATTTGTCGTCTGCTTTCCGACTTACCTCATGTTCTGTGATTATCTCTAGGCTCATCTATGGTGCTGCAAAGAGCAGTGTTTCATTCTTTTCCACGGCGAATATTCCATTGTGTACATGGACCACTTCTTCTTTTTACATTCATCTGTGGACGGACATTTTGGTTACTTCCAAGTCTTGGCTATGCTAAATGTTGATGCAGTGCAGGCTTGCCAGCCTGTGTCTTTTGGATTCTGGTCTTCTCATGGGTTAGGCCCAGCATTGGGCCTACTAGATCATATGGTAGTTCAATGTTTACCTTTCAACACACCTCCATTCTGTTCTCACTACTGGCTGTTACCAGATTACATCCCACCAGCAACTTGAGGGTACACAGTTCTATAAAAAACCCTTCAGCGTTTATTGTTTGTAGACTTTTTACAGATGACATTTTGAGTGTTGGGTGGTGATACCTTTTTGTAGTTTGGATTTGCATGCATCTAAAAATTCCCGATATTGAGCTTTTATCTACGTACTTTTTTTTTAAGTAAAACAGAGAAACTTACCTCTTCAAATTGTTTCCTTGAAAAATTTGCCATGTTCTGAATTCCTGTGGCCATTACCTGCACCAGTACGTTTTTTGAGGGCAGGTGTCATTTAGAGCCCTGTAGTAATTGTGACTATTACATGACCATTGGCTCTGGGTTTAAAGCTGCTGTTGCAGGAAACGGCCACGAGGGGGCAGCATTTCTATATTCCCAACTCTGGTTACTAAGGGAAAAGAGCCTTCCTGGAAGTCCTGTTTGTAGGTTGTAAAGTAGAGTGGAATGTGCCAGGACAAACACCCCAAAACTATGTCTACTTATTTGCTGTTGGTATTCTTAGTTTAATTTTCATTTTTCTCCGAGCAAATTTAATTGCAATGTTGTGTTTGTTCTAGGTGTACAGAATCTCTTTCATTGATACATATATCTTTTCATGTTTGGATCCTGTTCCATATAGGTTATTACAGAAAGTTGTGTAGACCTCTCTTGGTATTCGGTATGTCTCTGATGATTATATATTTTATAAATATTAGCATATGTCTGTTAAACCCAATATGCTCCGTTATATATTCCTCACACCTTTCCGTTTGGCTAACCACAAGCTTGTTTTCTGAACCCGTCAATGTCCTTCTCTGTGGAAATAGGTTCCTTCCTATGAATATTTAGATAACACCTATACGTGATATCATAGGATATGTGTCTCTCGCTTTCTGACTTACTTCAAGTTGTGTGATTATCTGTAGCCTCATCTATGGTGCTGCGACCGGCATTGTTTCATTCTTTTCTGTGTCTAATGTTGCATTGTGTACATGGACCACTTTTTCGTCCACTCATCTGCTGATGGACATTTTTGTTGCTTCCATGTCTTGGCCATGGTATATACTGCTGCAATACACGATTTTCCATCCTGTGTCTTTTTGATTGTGGCTTTCACAGGTGACAGGCCCAACAGTGGGCCTTCCGGATCATATGGTAACTCAATTTTTACCTTTAAACGCACTGCCATTCTGTTGCTATTATTGGCTGTTACCAGTTTACATCCCACTTAGACCGAGAGGTTACACTATTCTCCACAACTTCTTCAACATCTATTGTTTGTTGACTTTTTGCTGATGGTCATTCTGACTAGTGCGAGGTGATATCTTTGTGTAGATTGGATTTGCATGCGACTAATAATTCCTGATGTTTTGTGTTTATCAATGTGCTTTTCATTTGTTTAAAGATGGAGCTAAAGTTACAACTTCAAATTGCCTTCTTGAAAAATTTGCCGCGTTTGGATTTTTTTGGCCATTCCCTACCCCAGGACAGTTGTTGAGGGCATGAGTCATTTACAGCCCTGCAGTCCTTGTGACTATTAGTGACCATTAGCAGTGGATTTAAAGCTGCTGTTTGAGGAAACGGCCTTAGTGTGGCAGCATTTCTACGTTGCCATCTCTGCTTGCTAGGGAAACAGAACCTTGCTGCAAGTTGTGCTGTTAGGTTGCAGATTAGATTGGAATGTGCCAGGACAAACCCCCATAAGTTTTAGCCTCCTTAATTCTTGTTTGTGTCTTTAAGTTGTACTTTTTCTCAGAGCAAGTTTGATTGAAAATGTCTTTTGTTGTAGGTGTACAGAATCTTGTTCATTTACACATATACATACATCTATTGATCTTTGGGTCCTTCTCCATGTAGGTTATTACAGAGTGTTGAGTAGACCACTCTTGGTATTCTGTAGGTCTTTGGGGGATGATATATTTTATATGTATTAGTATATATTTGTTAACCCCAATATCCTAATATATCCATTCCTCACACCTTTTCTTTGGCTTAACCATCAGTTTGTCTTCTCAATCTGAGATTGCCTTTTTCTATGGAAATATGTTCATTTTTATGAATTTTCAGATAACATAAGTGATAGCATAGGACATTTGTCTTTCGCATTCTGACTTACTTCACATTGTGTGATTATTTCTAGGCTCCTCTGTGGTGCTGCATATGCCATTCTTTTATTTTTTTTCGTGGTTGATATTCCATTCTGTCCATATACCACTTCTTCTTTGTTCATCTGTTTATGGACCCCTTTTTTCCTTCCATGTCTTGGCTATTTCAATATTCCTGCATTGCACATTTGCCTGCCTCTGTCTTTCCGTTTCTGGTGGTCTTAGGTTATAGGCAAAGAAGGTGCCCTGCCGCATCATATGGTAGCTCAGTTTTTACCTTTTAAAGCAGCTCCATTCAGTTTTCCTTAGTGCTGTTACCACTTTACATCCCACCAGCAGCTAGAAGGTACACAGTTCTCTAAAACCCCTTCAGCATTCATAGTTTGTAGACTTTTTGCTGATGGTCATTTGACTGGTGTGAGCTGAAACCTTTTTGGAGGTTGGATTTGCATGTGACTAATAATTCCTTATACTGCGCTTTACGCATGTCCATTTTTTTCTTTTGCTTTTCTTTTAAAGAGTGAGTACAACTTCCCTCTTCATATTGACTTCTTGAAAAATTTGTCATGTGTTGAATTTTCTTGCCTATTCCCTACCCCAGGGCATATTTTGAGGGCAGGTGTCATTTACATCCCTGCAATCCTTGTGACTATTAAGCAACCATTAGCACTGGATTTAAAGCTGCTGTTGTGGGAAACAGCCACAAGGCGGCAGCATTATGACGTTCTCAACTCTTGTTACTAGGGCAACAGAGTCTTCCTGGACGTCATGTTCCTCGCTTATGAATTAGAGTGGAATGTGCTGGGACAAGACCCCGGAAGTTTACGTCTCCTTACTTATGTTTGTTTTTTTTAATTTAATTTCTATTTCTTATCAGAGTAAATTTGATTAGAGTGTTACGATTGGCTGGCTGTACAGAATCTGCTCAATGATTCATACATATGTCTGTTGTTCTTCGGATGCTGTTACCATGTATGTTATTACAGAATGTTGAGTAGACCTCCCTTGGTATATGGTAGGTGTTTTGTCATTATATATTTTCTATATATTGGTGATTATATAATTCATACAGTTTATGTGTTGTATGTTTATATACACTTAACATACGTTAGTATATGTTTGTTAGCTCCATAATCCTAATTTGTCCATCCTCCCACCTTTCATTTTGGTTAACCATTCATTTGTTTTCTAAGTCTGTGAGTTTCTTTTTCTGTGGAAATATGTTCATTGGTAGCAATCTTAGGATAACATGTATAAATGATATCATAGGATATTTGTCATTCCCTTTTGACTTACTTAACCTAATATGATTATTTCTAGTCTCATCTGTAGTCCTGAAAACGGCATTGTTCATTTATTTTTTCTGAGGCTAATATTCCATTCGGTACGTCCACCACTTCTTCTTTGTCCATTTATCTATTGATGGACATTTTGTTTGCTTGAATGTCTTGGCTATTGTAAATATTGCTACAGTGCGTGTTTGCCTGTCTGTGTCTTTCCGATTCTGGTCTTCTTAGGTGATAGTCCCATTAGGGGATCGGCCGCATTGTATGGTAGCTCAATTTCTTTACCTTTTAAACGCAGCTCCATTCTGTTCTCGTGATTAGCTGTTACCAGTTTACGTCCAACCAACAGCATAGTGGGTATGCATTTCTCCACCAACCCATCAGCATTCATTGTTTGTAGACTGTTTACGGATGGCATTTTGAATATTGGGTGGTGAAATCTTTTTGTATTTTGGATTTGCATCCAACCAATAATTCCTGATATTGAGCTTTTATCCATGTTCTTCTTTTTTTTTTAATAACAGTGTGAGTAACACTTACCTCTTGAAACCGTTTTCTTGAAAAATTTTCCGTGTTGTGAACTTTTCTGGCCATTACCTACCCCAGGACATTTTTTGAGGACACGTGTCATTTACAGCCCTACAATTGCTGTGAATCTTAAGTGACCGTTAGCCCAGTGTTTAAAGCTGCTCTTGTGGGAACCGGAAACAAGGCGGCAGCATTTCTCCATCCCCAAATCTGGTTACTAGGGCAGCTGAGCCTTCCAGAAAGTCGTGTTCCTAGGTTGTAAATGAGAATGGAATGGGCCAGAGACAACCCCAGTAACTTTATGTCTCATTAATTGCTGTTCGTGGTTTTAATTTTTTAAATTGGGGTAATGAGTAGAATAGTGTTTGTTGTAGGTGTACACAATCAGGTTCAGTTGAACATTATATACGTTTATTCATGTACAGATCCTCTTCCCATGTAAACTACTATTATTTTTTTTTAATAAATGTATTTTATTTATTTATTTGTTTTTGGCTGAGTTGGATCTTCTTTGCTGCCTGTGGGCTGTCTCTAGTTGCGGTGAGCGGGGGCTACTCTCCGGTGCGGTGCACGGGCTTCTCACCGTAGTGGCTTCTTTTGTTGCGGAACACGGGCTCTAGGCGTGCGGGCTTCAGTAGTTGTGGCACCTGGTCTCAGTAGTTATGGCTCATGGGCTCCAGAGCGTAGGCTCATTAGTTGTGGTGCACGGGCTTAGTTGCTCTGCAGCATGTGGGATCTTCCCGAACCAGGGATCGAACCTGTGTCCCCTGCATTGGCAGGAGGATTCTTAACCACGGTGCCACCAGGCAAGCCCCCGTGTAAATTATTACAGAGCGTTCAGTAGACCTCCCTTGGTGTATGGTCGGTCTGTTTGATACATGTGTTTAATATGTATTTGTATACGTATGGTAACCCTAATCTTAATGTATCCATTCCTCCCACTTCTCCCTTAAGATAACCATAGTTTGTTTTCTAAGTCTGTGGGAGTCTTTCTCTGTGGAAATATGTTCATATGTGTCAGTTGTTAGGTAACACCTAGGAGTGATATCACAGGATATTTGTCGTCTGCTTTCCGACTTACCTCATGTTCTGTGATTATCTCTAGGCTCATCTATGGTGCTGCAAAGAGCAGTGTTTCATTCTTTTCCACGGCGAATATTCCATTGTGTACATGGACCACTTCTTCTTTTTACATTCATCTGTGGATGGACATTTTGGTTACTTCCAAGTCTTGGCTATGCTAAATGTTGATGCCGTGCAGGCTTGCCAGCCTGTGTCTTTTGGATTCTGGTCTTCTCATGGGTTAGGCCCAGCATTGGGCCTACTAGATCATATGGAAGTTCAATGTTTACCTTTCAACGCACCTCCATTCTGTTCTCACTACTGGCTGTTACCAGATTACATCCCACCAGCAACTTGAGGGTACACAGTTCTATAAAAAACCCTTCAGCGTTTATTGTTTGTAGACTTTTTACAGATGACATTTTGAGTGTTGGGTGGTGATACCTTTTTGTAGTTTGGATTTGCATGCATCTAAAAATTCCCGATATTGAGCTTTTATCTACGTACTTTTTTTTAAGTAAAACAGAGAAACTTACCTCTTCAAATTGTTTCCTTGAAAAATTTGCCATGTTCTGAATTCCTGTGGCCATTACCTGCACCAGTACGTTTTTTGAGGGCAGGTGTCATTTAGAGCCCTGTAGTAATTGTGACTATTACATGACCATTGGCTCTGGGTTTAAAGCTGCTGTTGCAGGAAACGGCCACGAGGGGGCAGCATTTCTATATTCCCAACTCTGGTTACTAAGGGAAAAGAGCCTTCCTGGAAGTCCTGTTTGTAGGTTGTAAAGTAGAGTGGAATGTGCCAGGACAAACACCCCAAAACTATGTCTACTTATTTGCTGTTGGTATTCTTAGTTTAATTTTCATTTTTCTCCGAGCAAATTTAATTGCAATGTTGTGTTTGTTCTAGGTGTACAGAATCTCTTTCATTGATACATATATCTTTTCATGTTTGGATCCTGTTCCATATAGGTTATTACAGAAAGTTGTGTAGACCTCTCTTGGTATTCGGTATGTCTCTGATGATTATATATTTTATAAATACTAGCATATGTCTGTTAAACCCAATATGCTCCGTTATATATTCCTCACACCTTTCCGTTTGGCTAACCACAAGCTTGTTTTCTGAACACGTCAATGTCCTTCTCTGTGGAAATAGGTTCCTTCCTATGAATATTTAGATAACACCTATACGTGATATCATAGGATATGTGTCTCTCGCTTTCTGACTTACTTCAAGTTGTGTGATTATCTGTAGCCTCATCTATGGTGCTGCGACCGGCATTGTTTCATTCTTTTCTGTGTCTAATGTTGCATTGTGTACATGGACCACTTTTTCGTCCACTCATCTGCTGATGGACATTTTTGTTGCTTCCATGTCTTGGCCATGGTATATACTGCTGCAATACACGATTTTCCATCCTGTGTCTTTTTGATTCTGGCTTTCACAGGTGACAGGCCCAACAGTGGGCCTTCCGGATCATATGGTAACTCAATTTTTACCTTTAAACGCACTGCCATTCTGTTGCTATTATTGGCTGTTACCAGTTTACATCCCACTTAGACCGAGAGGTTACACTATTCTCCACAACTTCTTCAACATCTATTGTTTGTTGACTTTTTGCTGATGGTCATTCTGACCGGTGAGAGGTGATACCTTTGTGTAGATTGGCTTTGCATGCGACTGATAATTCCTGATGTTTTGCGTTTATCAATGTCCTTTTCATTCGTTTAAGATGGAGCTAAACTTACAACTTCAAATTGCCTTCTTGAAAAATTTGCCGCGTTTGGATTTTTTTGGCCATTCCCTACCCCAGGACAGTTGTTGAGGGCATGAGTCATTTACAGCCCTGCAGTCCTTGTGACTATTAGTGACCATTAGCAGTGGATTTAAAGCTGCTGTTTGAGGAAACGGCCTTAGTGTGGCAGCATTTCTACGTTGCCATCTCTGCTTGCTAGGGAAACAGAACCTTGCTGCAAGTTGTGCTGTTAGGTTGCAGATTAGATTGGAATGTGCCAGGACAAACCCCCATAAGTTTTAGCCTCCTTAATTCTTGTTTGTGTCTTTAAGTTGTACTTTTTCTCAGAGCAAGTTTGATTGAAAATGTCTTTTGTTGTAGGTGTACAGAATCTTGTTCATTTACACATATACATACATCTATTGATCTTTGGGTCCTTCTCCATGTAGGTTATTACAGAGTGTTGAGTAGACCACTCTTGGTATTCTGTAGGTCTTTGGGGATGATATATTTTATATGTATTAGTATATATTTGTTAACCCCAATATCCTAATATATCCATTCCTCACACCTTTTCTTTGGCTTAACCATCAGTTTGTCTTCTCAATCTGAGATTGCCTTTTTCTATGGAAATATGTTCATTTTTATGAATTTTCAGATAACATAAGTGATAGCATAGGACATTTGTCTTTCGCATTCTGACTTACTTCACATTGTGTGATTATTTCTAGGCTCCTCTGTGGTGCTGCATATGCCATTCTTTTATTTTTTTTCGTGGTTGATATTCCATTCTGTCCATATACCACTTCTTCTTTGTTCATTCATCTGTTTATGGACCCCTTTTTTCCTTCCATGTCTTGGCTATTTCAATATTCCTGCATTGCACATTTGCCTGCCTCTGTCTTTCCGTTTCTGGTGGTCTTAGGTTATAGGCAAAGAAGGTGCCCTGCCGCATCATATGGTAGCTCAGTTTTTACCTTTTAAAGCAGCTCCATTCAGTTTTCCTTAGTGCTGTTACCTCTTTACATCCCACCAGCAGCTAGAAGGTACACAGTTCTCTAAAACCCCTTCAGCATTCATAGTTTGTAGACTTTTTGCTGATGGTCATTTGACTGGTGTGAGCTGAAACCTTTTTGGAGGTTGGATTTGCATGTGACTAATAATTCCTTATACTGCGCTTTACGCATGTCCATTTTTTTCTTTTGCTTTTCTTTTAAAGAGTGAGTACAACTTCCCTCTTCATATTGACTTCTTGAAAAATTTGTCATGTGTTGAATTTTCTTGCCTATTCCCTACCCCAGGGCATATTTTGAGGGCAGGTGTCATTTACATCCCTGCAATCCTTGTGACTATTAAGCAACCATTAGCACTGGATTTAAAGCTGCTGTTGTGGGAAACAGCCACAAGGCGGCAGCATTATGACGTTCTCAACTCTTGTTACTAGCGCAACAGAGTCTTCCTGGACGTCATGTTCCTCGCTTATGAATTAGAGTGGAATGTGCTGGGACAAGACCCCGGAAGTTTACGTCTCCTTACTTATGTTTGTT
Organism: Balaenoptera ricei; assembly: GCF_028023285.1. Classification (NCBI taxonomy): domain Eukaryota; kingdom Metazoa; phylum Chordata; class Mammalia; order Artiodactyla; family Balaenopteridae; genus Balaenoptera; species Balaenoptera ricei. Next base: position 126,602,823 of record NC_082639.1, read on the forward strand.
TTTTTAAATTTAATTTCTATTTCTTATCAGAGTAAATTTGATTAGAGTGTTACGATTGGCTGGCTGTACAGAATCTGCTCAATGATTCATACATATGTCTGTTGTTCTTCGGATGCTGTTACCATGTATGTTATTACAGAATGTTGAGTAGACCTCCCTTGGTATATGGTAGGTGTTTTGTCATTATATATTTTCTATATATTGGTGATTATATAATTCATACAGTTTATGTGTTGTATGTTTATATACACTTAACATACGTTAGTATATGTTTGTTAGCTCCATAATCCTAATTTGTCCATCCTCCCACCTTTCATTTTGGTTAACCATTCATTTGTTTTCTAAGTCTGTGAGTTTCTTTTTCTGTGGAAATATGTTCATTGGTAGCAATCTTAGGATAACATGTATAAATGATATCATAGGATATTTGTCATTCCCTTTTGACTTACTTAACCTAATATGATTATTTCTAGTCTCATCTGTAGTCCTGAAAACGGCATTGTTCATTTATTTTTTCTGAGGCTAATATTCCATTCGGTACGTCCACCACTTCTTCTTTGTCCATTTATCTATTGATGGACATTTTGTTTGCTTGAACGTCTTGGCTATTGTAAATATTGCTACAGTGCATGTTTGCCTGTCTGTGTCTTTCCGATTCTGGTCTTCTTAGGTGATAGTCCCATTAGGGGATCGGCCGCATTGTATGGTAGCTCAATTTCTTTACCTTTTAAACGCAGCTCCATTCTGTTCTCGTGATTAGCTGTTACCAGTTTACGTCCAACCAACAGCATAGTGGGTATGCATTTCTCCACCAACCCATCAGCATTCATTGTTTGTAGACTGTTTACGGATGGCATTTTGAATATTGGGTGGTGAAATCTTTTTGTATTTTGGATTTGCATCCAACCAATAATTCCTGATATTGAGCTTTTATCCATGTTCTTCTTTTTTTTTAATAACAGTGTGAGTAACACTTACCTCTTGAAACCGTTTTCTTGAAAAATTTTCCGTGTTGTGAACTTTTTTGGCCATTACCTACCCCAGGACATTTTTTGAGGACACGTGTCATTTACAGCCCTACAATTGCTGTGAATCTTAAGTGACCGTTAGCCCAGTGTTTAAAGCTGCTCTTGTGGGAACCGGAAACAAGGCGGCAGCATTTCTCCATCCCCAAATCTGGTTACTAGGGCAGCTGAGCCTTCCAGAAAGTCGTGTTCCTAGGTTGTAAATGAGAATGGAATGGGCCAGAGACAACCCCAGTAACTTTATGTCTCATTAATTGCTGTTCGTGGTTTTAATTTTTTAAATTGGGGTAATGAGTAGAATAGTGTTTGTTGTAGGTGTACACAATCAGGTTCAGTTGAACATTATATACGTTTATTCATGTACAGATCCTCTTCCCATGTAAACTACTATTATTTTTTTTAATAAATGTATTTTATTTATTTATTTGTTTTTGGCTGAGTTGGATCTTCTTTGCTGCCTGTGGGCTGTCTCTAGTTGCGGTGAGCGGGGGCTACTCTCCGGTGCGGTGCACGGGCTTCTCACCGTAGTGGCTTCTTTTGTTGCGGAACACGGGCTCTAGGCGTGCGGGCTTCAGTAGTTGTGGCACCTGGTCTCAGTAGTTATGGCTCATGGGCTCCAGAGCGTAGGCTCATTAGTTGTGGTGCACGGGCTTAGTTGCTCTGCAGCATGTGGGATCTTCCCGAACCAGGGATCGAACCTGTGTCCCCTGCATTGGCAGGAGGATTCTTAACCACGGTGCCACCAGGCAAGCCCCCGTGTAAATTATTACAGAGCGTTCAGTAGACCTCCCTTGGTGTATGGTCGGTCTGTTTGATACATGTGTTTAATATGTATTTGTATACGTATGGTAACCCTAATCTTAATGTATCCATTCCTCCCACTTCTCCCTTAAGATAACCATAGTTTGTTTTCTAAGTCTGTGGGAGTCTTTCTCTGTGGAAATATGTTCATGTGTGTCAGTTGTTAGGTAACACCTAGGAGTGATATCACAGGATATTTGTCGTCTGCTTTCCGACTTACCTCATGTTCTGTGATTATCTCTAGGCTCATCTATGGTGCTGCAAAGAGCAGTGTTTCATTCTTTTCCACGGCGAATATTCCATTGTGTACATGGACCACTTCTTCTTTTTACATTCATCTGTGGACGGACATTTTGGTTACTTCCAAGTCTTGGCTATGCTAAATGTTGATGCAGTGCAGGCTTGCCAGCCTGTGTCTTTTGGATTCTGGTCTTCTCATGGGTTAGGCCCAGCATTGGGCCTACTAGATCATATGGTAGTTCAATGTTTACCTTTCAACGCACCTCCATTCTGTTCTCACTACTGGCTGTTACCAGATTACATCCCACCAGCAACTTGAGGGTACACAGTTCTATAAAAAACCCTTCAGCGTTTATTGTTTGTAGACTTTTTACAGATGACATTTTGAGTGTTGGGTGGTGATACCTTTTTGTAGTTTGGATTTGCATGCATCTAAAAATTCCCGATATTGAGCTTTTATCTACGTACTTTTTTTTAAGTAAAACAGAGAAACTTACCTCTTCAAATTGTTTCCTTGAAAAATTTGCCATGTTCTGAATTCCTGTGGCCATTACCTGCACCAGTACGTTTTTTGAGGGCAGGTGTCATTTAGAGCCCTGTAGTAATTGTGACTATTACATGACCATTGGCTCTGGGTTTAAAGCTGCTGTTGCAGGAAACGGCCACGAGGGGGCAGCATTTCTATATTCCCAACTCTGGTTACTAAGGGAAAAGAGCCTTCCTGGAAGTCCTGTTTGTAGGTTGTAAAGTAGAGTGGAATGTGCCAGGACAAACACCCCAAAACTATGTCTACTTATTTGCTGTTGGTATTCTTAGTTTAATTTTCATTTTTCTCCGAGCAAATTTAATTGCAATGTTGTGTTTGTTCTAGGTGTACAGAATCTCTTTCATTGATACATATATCTTTTCATGTTTGGATCCTGTTCCATATAGGTTATTACAGAAAGTTGTGTAGACCTCTCTTGGTATTCGGTATGTCTCTGATGATTATATATTTTATAAATACTAGCATATGTCTGTTAAACCCAATATGCTCCGTTATATATTCCTCACACCTTTCCGTTTGGCTAACCACAAGCTTGTTTTCTGAACACGTCAATGTCCTTCTCTGTGGAAATAGGTTCCTTCCTATGAATATTTAGATAACACCTATACGTGATATCATAGGATATGTGTCTCTCGCTTTCTGACTTACTTCAAGTTGTGTGATTATCTGTAGCCTCATCTATGGTGCTGCGACCGGCATTGTTTCATTCTTTTCTGTGTCTAATGTTGCATTGTGTACATGGACCACTTTTTCGTCCACTCATCTGCTGATGGACATTTTTGTTGCTTCCATGTCTTGGCCATGGTATATACTGCTGCAATACACGATTTTCCATCCTGTGTCTTTTTGATTCTGGCTTTCACAGGTGACAGGCCCAACAGTGGGCCTTCCGGATCATATGGTAACTCAATTTTTACCTTTAAACGCACTGCCATTCTGTTGCTATTATTGGCTGTTACCAGTTTACATCCCACTTAGACCGAGAGGTTACACTATTCTCCACAACTTCTTCAACATCTATTGTTTGTTGACTTTTTGCTGATGGTCATTCTGACCGGTGAGAGGTGATACCTTTGTGTAGATTGGCTTTGCATGCGACTGATAATTCCTGATGTTTTGCGTTTATCAATGTCCTTTTCATTCGTTTAAGATGGAGCTAAACTTACAACTTCAAATTGCCTTCTTGAAAAATTTGCCGCGTTTGGATTTTTTTGGCCATTCCCTACCCCAGGACAGTTGTTGAGGGCATGAGTCATTTACAGCCCTGCAGTCCTTGTGACTATTAGTGACCATTAGCAGTGGATTTAAAGCTGCTGTTTGAGGAAACGGCCTTAGTGTGGCAGCATTTCTACGTTGCCATCTCTGCTTGCTAGGGAAACAGAACCTTGCTGCAAGTTGTGCTGTTAGGTTGCAGATTAGATTGGAATGTGCCAGGACAAACCCCCATAAGTTTTAGCCTCCTTAATTCTTGTTTGTGTCTTTAAGTTGTACTTTTTCTCAGAGCAAGTTTGATTGAAAATGTCTTTTGTTGTAGGTGTACAGAATCTTGTTCATTTACACATATACATACATCTATTGATCTTTGGGTCCTTCTCCATGTAGGTTATTACAGAGTGTTGAGTAGACCACTCTTGGTATTCTGTAGGTCTTTGGGGATGATATATTTTATATGTATTAGTATATATTTGTTAACCCCAATATCCTAATATATCCATTCCTCACACCTTTTCTTTGGCTTAACCATCAGTTTGTCTTCTCAATCTGAGATTGCCTTTTTCTATGGAAATATGTTCATTTTTATGAATTTTCAGATAACATAAGTGATAGCATAGGACATTTGTCTTTCGCATTCTGACTTACTTCACATTGTGTGATTATTTCTAGGCTCCTCTGTGGTGCTGCATATGCCATTCTTTTATTTTTTTTCGTGGTTGATATTCCATTCTGTCCATATACCACTTCTTCTTTGTTCATTCATCTGTTTATGGACCCCTTTTTTCCTTCCATGTCTTGGCTATTTCAATATTCCTGCATTGCACATTTGCCTGCCTCTGTCTTTCCGTTTCTGGTGGTCTTAGGTTATAGGCAAAGAAGGTGCCCTGCCGCATCATATGGTAGCTCAGTTTTTACCTTTTAAAGCAGCTCCATTCAGTTTTCCTTAGTGCTGTTACCTCTTTACATCCCACCAGCAGCTAGAAGGTACACAGTTCTCTAAAACCCCTTCAGCATTCATAGTTTGTAGACTTTTTGCTGATGGTCATTTGACTGGTGTGAGCTGAAACCTTTTTGGAGGTTGGATTTGCATGTGACTAATAATTCCTTATACTGCGCTTTACGCATGTCCATTTTTTTCTTTTGCTTTTCTTTTAAAGAGTGAGTACAACTTCCCTCTTCATATTGACTTCTTGAAAAATTTGTCATGTGTTGAATTTTCTTGCCTATTCCCTACCCCAGGGCATATTTTGAGGGCAGGTGTCATTTACATCCCTGCAATCCTTGTGACTATTAAGCAACCATTAGCACTGGATTTAAAGCTGCTGTTGTGGGAAACAGCCACAAGGCGGCAGCATTATGACGTTCTCAACTCTTGTTACTAGGGCAACAGAGTCTTCCTGGACGTCATGTTCCTCGCTTATGAATTAGAGTGGAATGTGCTGGGACAAGACCCCGGAAGTTTACGTCTCCTTACTTATGTTTGTTTTTTTAAATTTAATTTCTATTTCTTATCAGAGTAAATTTGATTAGAGTGTTACGATTGGCTGGCTGTACAGAATCTGCTCAATGATTCATACATATGTCTGTTGTTCTTCGGATGCTGTTACCATGTATGTTATTACAGAATGTTGAGTAGACCTCCCTTGGTATATGGTAGGTGTTTTGTCATTATATATTTTCTATATATTGGTGATTATATAATTCATACAGTTTATGTGTTGTATGTTTATATACACTTAACATACGTTAGTATATGTTTGTTAGCTCCATAATCCTAATTTGTCCATCCTCCCACCTTTCATTTTGGTTAACCATTCATTTGTTTTCTAAGTCTGTGAGTTTCTTTTTCTGTGGAAATATGTTCATTGGTAGCAATCTTAGGATAACATGTATAAATGATATCATAGGATATTTGTCATTCCCTTTTGACTTACTTAACCTAATATGATTATTTCTAGTCTCATCTGTAGTCCTGAAAACGGCATTGTTCATTTATTTTTTCTGAGGCTAATATTCCATTCGGTACGTCCACCACTTCTTCTTTGTCCATTTATCTATTGATGGACATTTTGTTTGCTTGAACGTCTTGGCTATTGTAAATATTGCTACAGTGCGTGTTTGCCTGTCCGTGTCTTTCCAATTCTGGTCTTCTTAGGTGATAGGCCCATTAGGGGATCGGCCGCATTGTATGGTAGCTCAATTTCTTTACCTTTTAAACGCAGCTCCATTCTGTTCTCATGATTAGCTGTTACCAGTTTACGTCCAACCAACAGCATAGTGGGTATGCATTTCTCCACCAACCCATCAGCATTCATTGTTTGTAGACTGTTTACGGATGGCATTTTGAATATTGGGTGGTGAAATCTTTTTGTATTTTGGATTTGCATCCAACCAATAATTCTTGATATTGAGCTTTTATCCATGTTCTTCTTTTTTTTTAATAACAGTGTGAGTAACACTTACCTCTTGAAACCGTTTTCTTGAAAAATTTTCCGTGTTGTGAACTTTTTTGGCCATTACCTACCCCAGGACATTTTTTGAGGACACGTGTCATTTACAGCCCTACAATTGCTGTGAATCTTAAGTGACCGTTAGCCCAGTGTTTAAAGCTGCTCTTGTGGGAACCGGAAACAAGGCGGCAGCATTTCTCCATCCCCAAATCTGGTTACTAGGGCAGCTGAGCCTTCCAGAAAGTCGTGTTCCTAGGTTGTAAATGAGAATGGAATGGGCCAGAGACAACCCCAGTAACTTTATGTCTCATTAATTGCTGTTCGTGGTTTTAATTTTTTAAATTGGGGTAATGAGTAGAATAGTGTTTGTTGTAGGTGTACACAATCAGGTTCAGTTGAACATTATATACGTTTATTCATGTACAGATCCTCTTCCCATGTAAACTACTATTATTTTTTTTAATAAATGTATTTTATTTATTTATTTGTTTTTGGCTGAGTTGGATCTTCTTTGCTGCCTGTGGGCTGTCTCTAGTTGCGGTGAGCGGGGGCTACTCTCCGGTGCGGTGCACGGGCTTCTCACCGTAGTGGCTTCTTTTGTTGCGGAACACGGGCTCTAGGCGTGCGGGCTTCAGTAGTTGTGGCACCTGGTCTCAGTAGTTATGGCTCATGGGCTCCAGAGCGTAGGCTCATTAGTTGTGGTGCACGGGCTTAGTTGCTCTGCAGCATGTGGGATCTTCCCGAACCAGGGATCGAACCTGTGTCCCCTGCATTGGCAGGAGGATTCTTAACCACGGTGCCACCAGGCAAGCCCCCGTGTAAATTATTACAGAGCGTTCAGTAGACCTCCCTTGGTGTATGGTCGGTCTGTTTGATACATGTGTTTAATATGTATTTGTATACGTATGGTAACCCTAATCTTAATGTATCCATTCCTCCCACTTCTCCCTTAAGATAACCATAGTTTGTTTTCTAAGTCTGTGGGAGTCTTTCTCTGTGGAAATATGTTCATGTGTGTCAGTTGTTAGGTAACACCTAGGAGTGATATCACAGGATATTTGTCGTCTGCTTTCCGACTTACCTCATGTTCTGTGATTATCTCTAGGCTCATCTATGGTGCTGCAAAGAGCAGTGTTTCATTCTTTTCCACGGCGAATATTCCATTGTGTACATGGACCACTTCTTCTTTTTACATTCATCTGTGGACGGACATTTTGGTTACTTCCAAGTCTTGGCTATGCTAAATGTTGATGCAGTGCAGGCTTGCCAGCCTGTGTCTTTTGGATTCTGGTCTTCTCATGGGTTAGGCCCAGCATTGGGCCTACTAGATCATATGGTAGTTCAATGTTTACCTTTCAACGCACCTCCATTCTGTTCTCACTACTGGCTGTTACCAGATTACATCCCACCAGCAACTTGAGGGTACACAGTTCTATAAAAAACCCTTCAGCGTTTATTGTTTGTAGACTTTTTACAGATGACATTTTGAGTGTTGGGTGGTGATACCTTTTTGTAGTTTGGATTTGCATGCATCTAAAAATTCCCGATATTGAGCTTTTATCTACGTACTTTTTTTTAAGTAAAACAGAGAAACTTACCTCTTCAAATTGTTTCCTTGAAAAATTTGCCATGTTCTGAATTCCTGTGGCCATTACCTGCACCAGTACGTTTTTTGAGGGCAGGTGTCATTTAGAGCCCTGTAGTAATTGTGACTATTACATGACCATTGGCTCTGGGTTTAAAGCTGCTGTTGCAGGAAACGGCCACGAGGGGGCAGCATTTCTATATTCCCAACTCTGGTTACTAAGGGAAAAGAGCCTTCCTGGAAGTCCTGTTTGTAGGTTGTAAAGTAGAGTGGAATGTGCCAGGACAAACACCCCAAAACTATGTCTACTTATTTGCTGTTGTTATTCTTAGTTTAATTTTCATTTTTCTCCGAGCAAATTTAATTGCAATGTTGTGTTTGTTCTAGGTGTACAGAATCTCTTTCATTGATACATATATCTTTTCATGTTTGGATCCTGTTCCATATAGGTTATTACAGAAAGTTGTGTAGACCTCTCTTGGTATTCGGTATGTCTCTGATGATTATATATTTTATAAATACTAGCATATGTCTGTTAAACCCAATATGCTCCGTTATATATTCCTCACACCTTTCCGTTTGGCTAACCACAAGCTTGTTTTCTGAACACGTCAATGTCCTTCTCTGTGGAAATAGGTTCCTTCCTATGAATATTTAGATAACACCTATACGTGATATCATAGGATATGTGTCTCTCGCTTTCTGACTTACTTCAAGTTGTGTGATTATCTGTAGCCTCATCTATGGTGCTGCGACCGGCATTGTTTCATTCTTTTCTGTGTCTAATGTTGCATTGTGTACATGGACCACTTTTTCGTCCACTCATCTGCTGATGGACATTTTTGTTGCTTCCATGTCTTGGCCATGGTATATACTGCTGCAATACACGATTTTCCATCCTGTGTCTTTTTGATTCTGGCTTTCACAGGTGACAGGCCCAACAGTGGGCCTTCCGGATCATATGGTAACTCAATTTTTACCTTTAAACGCACTGCCATTCTGTTGCTATTATTGGCTGTTACCAGTTTACATCCCACTTAGACCGAGAGGTTACACTATTCTCCACAACTTCTTCAACATCTATTGTTTGTTGACTTTTTGCTGATGGTCATTCTGACCGGTGAGAGGTGATACCTTTGTGTAGATTGGCTTTGCATGCGACTGATAATTCCTGATGTTTTGCGTTTATCAATGTCCTTTTCATTCGTTTAAGATGGAGCTAAACTTACAACTTCAAATTGCCTTCTTGAAAAATTTGCCGCGTTTGGATTTTTTTGGCCATTCCCTACCCCAGGACAGTTGTTGAGGGCATGAGTCATTTACAGCCCTGCAGTCCTTGTGACTATTAGTGACCATTAGCAGTGGATTTAAAGCTGCTGTTTGAGGAAACGGCCTTAGTGTGGCAGCATTTCTACGTTGCCATCTCTGCTTGCTAGGGAAACAGAACCTTGCTGCAAGTTGTGCTGTTAGGTTGCAGATTAGATTGGAATGTGCCAGGACAAACCCCCATAAGTTTTAGCCTCCTTAATTCTTGTTTGTGTCTTTAAGTTGTACTTTTTCTCAGAGCAAGTTTGATTGAAAATGTCTTTTGTTGTAGGTGTACAGAATCTTGTTCATTTACACATATACATACATCTATTGATCTTTGGGTCCTTCTCCATGTAGGTTATTACAGAGTGTTGAGTAGACCACTCTTGGTATTCTGTAGGTCTTTGGGGATGATATATTTTATATGTATTAGTATATATTTGTTAACCCCAATATCCTAATATATCCATTCCTCACACCTTTTCTTTGGCTTAACCATCAGTTTGTCTTCTCAATCTGAGATTGCCTTTTTCTATGGAAATATGTTCATTTTTATGAATTTTCAGATAACATAAGTGATAGCATAGGACATTTGTCTTTCGCATTCTGACTTACTTCACATTGTGTGATTATTTCTAGGCTCCTCTGTGGTGCTGCATATGCCATTCTTTTATTTTTTTTCGTGGTTGATATTCCATTCTGTCCATATACCACTTCTTCTTTGTTCATTCATCTGTTTATGGACCCCTTTTTTCCTTCCATGTCTTGGCTATTTCAATATTCCTGCATTGCACATTTGCCTGCCTCTGTCTTTCCGTTTCTGGTGGTCTTAGGTTATAGGCAAAGAAGGTGCCCTGCCGCATCATATGGTAGCTCAGTTTTTACCTTTTAAAGCAGCTCCATTCAGTTTTCCTTAGTGCTGTTACCTCTTTACATCCCACCAGCAGCTAGAAGGTACACAGTTCTCTAAAACCCCTTCAGCATTCATAGTTTGTAGACTTTTTGCTGATGGTCATTTGACTGGTGTGAGCTGAAACCTTTTTGGAGGTTGGATTTGCATGTGACTAATAATTCCTTATACTGCGCTTTACGCATGTCCATTTTTTTCTTTTGCTTTTCTTTTAAAGAGTGAGTACAACTTCCCTCTTCATATTGACTTCTTGAAAAATTTGTCATGTGTTGAATTTTCTTGCCTATTCCCTACCCCAGGGCATATTTTGAGGGCAGGTGTCATTTACATCCCTGCAATCCTTGTGACTATTAAGCAACCATTAGCACTGGATTTAAAGCTGCTGTTGTGGGAAACAGCCACAAGGCGGCAGCATTATGACGTTCTCAACTCTTGTTACTAGGGCAACAGAGTCTTCCTGGACGTCATGTTCCTCGCTTATGAATTAGAGTGGAATGTGCTGGGACAAGACCCCGGAAGTTTACGTCTCCTTACTTATGTTTGTTTTTTTAAATTTAATTTCTATTTCTTATCAGAGTAAATTTGATTAGAGTGTTACGATTGGCTGGCTGTACAGAATCTGCTCAATGATTCATACATATGTCTGTTGTTCTTCGGATGCTGTTACCATGTATGTTATTACAGAATGTTGAGTAGACCTCCCTTGGTATATGGTAGGTGTTTTGTCATTATATATTTTCTATATATTGGTGATTATATAATTCATACAGTTTATGTGTTGTATGTTTATATACACTTAACATACGTTAGTATATGTTTGTTAGCTCCATAATCCTAATTTGTCCATCCTCCCACCTTTCATTTTGGTTAACCATTCATTTGTTTTCTAAGTCTGTGAGTTTCTTTTTCTGTGGAAATATGTTCATTGGTAGCAATCTTAGGATAACATGTATAAATGATATCATAGGATATTTGTCATTCCCTTTTGACTTACTTAACCTAATATGATTATTTCTAGTCTCATCTGTAGTCCTGAAAACGGCATTGTTCATTTATTTTTTCTGAGGCTAATATTCCATTCGGTACGTCCACCACTTCTTCTTTGTCCATTTATCTATTGATGGACATTTTGTTTGCTTGAACGTCTTGGCTATTGTAAATATTGCTACAGTGCGTGTTTGCCTGTCCGTGTCTTTCCGATTCTGGTCTTCTTAGGTGATAGGCCCATTAGGGGATCGGCCGCATTGTATGGTAGCTCAATTTCTTTACCTTTTAAACGCAGCTCCATTCTGTTCTCATGATTAGCTGTTACCAGTTTACGTCCAACCAACAGCATAGTGGGTATGCATTTCTCCACCAACCCATCAGCATTCATTGTTTGTAGACTGTTTACGGATGGCATTTTGAATATTGGGTGGTGAAATCTTTTTGTATTTTGGATTTGCATCCAACCAATAATTCTTGATATTGAGCTTTTATCCATGTTCTTCTTTTTTTTTAATAACAGTGTGAGTAACACTTACCTCTTGAAACCGTTTTCTTGAAAAATTTTCCGTGTTGTGAACTTTTTTGGCCATTACCTACCCCAGGACATTTTTTGAGGACACGTGTCATTTACAGCCCTACAATTGCTGTGAATCTTAAGTGACCGTTAGCCCAGTGTTTAAAGCTGCTCTTGTGGGAACCGGAAACAAGGCGGCAGCATTTCTCCATCCCCAAATCTGGTTACTAGGGCAGCTGAGCCTTCCAGAAAGTCGTGTTCCTAGGTTGTAAATGAGAATGGAATGGGCCAGAGACAACCCCAGTAACTTTATGTCTCATTAATTGCTGTTCGTGGTTTTAATTTTTTAAATTGGGGTAATGAGTAGAATAGTGTTTGTTGTAGGTGTACACAATCAGGTTCAGTTGAACATTATATACGTTTATTCATGTACAGATCCTCTTCCCATGTAAACTACTATTATTTTTTTTAATAAATGTATTTTATTTATTTATTTGTTTTTGGCTGAGTTGGATCTTCTTTGCTGCCTGTGGGCTGTCTCTAGTTGCGGTGAGCGGGGGCTACTCTCCGGTGCGGTGCACGGGCTTCTCACCGTAGTGGCTTCTTTTGTTGCGGAACACGGGCTCTAGGCGTGCGGGCTTCAGTAGTTGTGGCACCTGGTCTCAGTAGTTATGGCTCATGGGCTCCAGAGCGTAGGCTCATTAGTTGTGGTGCACGGGCTTAGTTGCTCTGCAGCATGTGGGATCTTCCCGAACCAGGGATCGAACCTGTGTCCCCTGCATTGGCAGGAGGATTCTTAACCACGGTGCCACCAGGCAAGCCCCCGTGTAAATTATTACAGAGCGTTCAGTAGACCTCCCTTGGTGTATGGTCGGTCTGTTTGATACATGTGTTTAATATGTATTTGTATACGTATGGTAACCCTAATCTTAATGTATCCATTCCTCCCACTTCTCCCTTAAGATAACCATAGTTTGTTTTCTAAGTCTGTGGGAGTCTTTCTCTGTGGAAATATGTTCATGTGTGTCAGTTGTTAGGTAACACCTAGGAGTGATATCACAGGATATTTGTCGTCTGCTTTCCGACTTACCTCATGTTCTGTGATTATCTCTAGGCTCATCTATGGTGCTGCAAAGAGCAGTGTTTCATTCTTTTCCACGGCGAATATTCCATTGTGTACATGGACCACTTCTTCTTTTTACATTCATCTGTGGACGGACATTTTGGTTACTTCCAAGTCTTGGCTATGCTAAATGTTGATGCAGTGCAGGCTTGCCAGCCTGTGTCTTTTGGATTCTGGTCTTCTCATGGGTTAGGCCCAGCATTGGGCCTACTAGATCATATGGTAGTTCAATGTTTACCTTTCAACGCACCTCCATTCTGTTCTCACTACTGGCTGTTACCAGATTACATCCCACCAGCAACTTGAGGGTACACAGTTCTATAAAAAACCCTTCAGCGTTTATTGTTTGTAGACTTTTTACAGATGACATTTTGAGTGTTGGGTGGTGATACCTTTTTGTAGTTTGGATTTGCATGCATCTAAAAATTCCCGATATTGAGCTTTTATCTACGTACTTTTTTTAAGTAAAACAGAGAAACTTACCTCTTCAAATTGTTTCCTTGAAAAATTTGCCATGTTCTGAATTCCTGTGGCCATTACCTGCACCAGTACGTTTTTTGAGGGCAGGTGTCATTTAGAGCCCTGTAGTAATTGTGACTATTACATGACCATTGGCTCTGGGTTTAAAGCTGCTGTTGCAGGAAACGGCCACGAGGGGGCAGCATTTCTATATTCCCAACTCTGGTTACTAAGGGAAAAGAGCCTTCCTGGAAGTCCTGTTTGTAGGTTGTAAAGTAGAGTGGAATGTGCCAGGACAAACACCCCAAAACTATGTCTACTTATTTGCTGTTGGTATTCTTAGTTTAATTTTCATTTTTCTCCGAGCAAATTTAATTGCAATGTTGTGTTTGTTCTAGGTGTACAGAATCTCTTTCATTGATACATATATCTTTTCATGTTTGGATCCTGTTCCATATAGGTTATTACAGAAAGTTGTGTAGACCTCTCTTGGTATTCGGTATGTCTCTGATGATTATATATTTTATAAATACTAGCATATGTCTGTTAAACCCAATATGCTCCGTTATATATTCCTCACACCTTTCCGTTTGGCTAACCACAAGCTTGTTTTCTGAACACGTCAATGTCCTTCTCTGTGGAAATAGGTTCCTTCCTATGAATATTTAGATAACACCTATACGTGATATCATAGGATATGTGTCTCTCGCTTTCTGACTTACTTCAAGTTGTGTGATTATCTGTAGCCTCATCTATGGTGCTGCGACCGGCATTGTTTCATTCTTTTCTGTGTCTAATGTTGCATTGTGTACATGGACCACTTTTTCGTCCACTCATCTGCTGATGGACATTTTTGTTGCTTCCATGTCTTGGCCATGGTATATACTGCTGCAATACACGATTTTCCATCCTGTGTCTTTTTGATTCTGGCTTTCACAGGTGACAGGCCCAACAGTGGGCCTTCCGGATCATATGGTAACTCAATTTTTACCTTTAAACGCACTGCCATTCTGTTGCTATTATTGGCTGTTACCAGTTTACATCCCACTTAGACCGAGAGGTTACACTATTCTCCACAACTTCTTCAACATCTATTGTTTGTTGACTTTTTGCTGATGGTCATTCTGACCGGTGAGAGGTGATACCTTTGTGTAGATTGGCTTTGCATGCGACTGATAATTCCTGATGTTTTGCGTTTATCAATGTCCTTTTCATTCGTTTAAGATGGAGCTAAACTTACAACTTCAAATTGCCTTCTTGAAAAATTTGCCGCGTTTGGATTTTTTTGGCCATTCCCTACCCCAGGACAGTTGTTGAGGGCATGAGTCATTTACAGCCCTGCAGTCCTTGTGACTATTAGTGACCATTAGCAGTGGATTTAAAGCTGCTGTTTGAGGAAACGGCCTTAGTGTGGCAGCATTTCTACGTTGCCATCTCTGCTTGCTAGGGAAACAGAACCTTGCTGCAAGTTGTGCTGTTAGGTTGCAGATTAGATTGGAATGTGCCAGGACAAACCCCCATAAGTTTTAGCCTCCTTAATTCTTGTTTGTGTCTTTAAGTTGTACTTTTTCTCAGAGCAAGTTTGATTGAAAATGTCTTTTGTTGTAGGTGTACAGAATCTTGTTCATTTACACATATACATACATCTATTGATCTTTGGGTCCTTCTCCATGTAGGTTATTACAGAGTGTTGAGTAGACCACTCTTGGTATTCTGTAGGTCTTTGGGGATGATATATTTTATATGTATTAGTATATATTTGTTAACCCCAATATCCTAATATATCCATTCCTCACACCTTTTCTTTGGCTTAACCATCAGTTTGTCTTCTCAATCTGAGATTGCCTTTTTCTATGGAAATATGTTCATTTTTATGAATTTTCAGATAACATAAGTGATAGCATAGGACATTTGTCTTTCGCATTCTGACTTACTTCACATTGTGTGATTATTTCTAGGCTCCTCTGTGGTGCTGCATATGCCATTCTTTTATTTTTTTTCGTGGTTGATATTCCATTCTGTCCATATACCACTTCTTCTTTGTTCATTCATCTGTTTATGGACCCCTTTTTTCCTTCCATGTCTTGGCTATTTCAATATTCCTGCATTGCACATTTGCCTGCCTCTGTCTTTCCGTTTCTGGTGGTCTTAGGTTATAGGCAAAGAAGGTGCCCTGCCGCATCATATGGTAGCTCAGTTTTTACCTTTTAAAGCAGCTCCATTCAGTTTTCCTTAGTGCTGTTACCTCTTTACATCCCACCAGCAGCTAGAAGGTACACAGTTCTCTAAAACCCCTTCAGCATTCATAGTTTGTAGACTTTTTGCTGATGGTCATTTGACTGGTGTGAGCTGAAACCTTTTTGGAGGTTGGATTTGCATGTGACTAATAATTCCTTATACTGCGCTTTACGCATGTCCATTTTTTTCTTTTGCTTTTCTTTTAAAGAGTGAGTACAACTTCCCTCTTCATATTGACTTCTTGAAAAATTTGTCATGTGTTGAATTTTCTTGCCTATTCCCTACCCCAGGGCATATTTTGAGGGCAGGTGTCATTTACATCCCTGCAATCCTTGTGACTATTAAGCAACCATTAGCACTGGATTTAAAGCTGCTGTTGTGGGAAACAGCCACAAGGCGGCAGCATTATGACGTTCTCAACTCTTGTTACTAGGGCAACAGAGTCTTCCTGGACGTCATGTTCCTCGCTTATGAATTAGAGTGGAATGTGCTGGGACAAGACCCCGGAAGTTTACGTCTCCTTACTTATGTTTGTTTTTTTAAATTTAATTTCTATTTCTTATCAGAGTAAATTTGATTAGAGTGTTACGATTGGCTGGCTGTACAGAATCTGCTCAATGATTCATACATATGTCTGTTGTTCTTCGGATGCTGTTACCATGTATGTTATTACAGAATGTTGAGTAGACCTCCCTTGGTATATGGTAGGTGTTTTGTCATTATATATTTTCTATATATTGGTGATTATATAATTCATACAGTTTATGTGTTGTATGTTTATATACACTTAACATACGTTAGTATATGTTTGTTAGCTCCATAATCCTAATTTGTCCATCCTCCCACCTTTCATTTTGGTTAACCATTCATTTGTTTTCTAAGTCTGTGAGTTTCTTTTTCTGTGGAAATATGTTCATTGGTAGCAATCTTAGGATAACATGTATAAATGATATCATAGGATATTTGTCATTCCCTTTTGACTTACTTAACCTAATATGATTATTTCTAGTCTCATCTGTAGTCCTGAAAACGGCATTGTTCATTTATTTTTTCTGAGGCTAATATTCCATTCGGTACGTCCACCACTTCTTCTTTGTCCATTTATCTATTGATGGACATTTTGTTTGCTTGAACGTCTTGGCTATTGTAAATATTGCTACAGTGCGTGTTTGCCTGTCCGTGTCTTTCCGATTCTGGTCTTCTTAGGTGATAGGCCCATTAGGGGATCGGCCGCATTGTATGGTAGCTCAATTTCTTTACCTTTTAAACGCAGCTCCATTCTGTTCTCATGATTAGCTGTTACCAGTTTACGTCCAACCAACAGCATAGTGGGTATGCATTTCTCCACCAACCCATCAGCATTCATTGTTTGTAGACTGTTTACGGATGGCATTTTGAATATTGGGTGGTGAAATCTTTTTGTATTTTGGATTTGCATCCAACCAATAATTCTTGATATTGAGCTTTTATCCATGTTCTTCTTTTTTTTTAATAACAGTGTGAGTAACACTTACCTCTTGAAACCGTTTTCTTGAAAAATTTTCCGTGTTGTGAACTTTTTTGGCCATTACCTACCCCAGGACATTTTTTGAGGACACGTGTCATTTACAGCCCTACAATTGCTGTGAATCTTAAGTGACCGTTAGCCCAGTGTTTAAAGCTGCTCTTGTGGGAACCGGAAACAAGGCGGCAGCATTTCTCCATCCCCAAATCTGGTTACTAGGGCAGCTGAGCCTTCCAGAAAGTCGTGTTCCTAGGTTGTAAATGAGAATGGAATGGGCCAGAGACAACCCCAGTAACTTTATGTCTCATTAATTGCTGTTCGTGGTTTTAATTTTTTAAATTGGGGTAATGAGTAGAATAGTGTTTGTTGTAGGTGTACACAATCAGGTTCAGTTGAACATTATATACGTTTATTCATGTACAGATCCTCTTCCCATGTAAACTACTATTATTTTTTTTAATAAATGTATTTTATTTATTTATTTGTTTTTGGCTGAGTTGGATCTTCTTTGCTGCCTGTGGGCTGTCTCTAGTTGCGGTGAGCGGGGGCTACTCTCCGGTGCGGTGCACGGGCTTCTCACCGTAGTGGCTTCTTTTGTTGCGGAACACGGGCTCTAGGCGTGCGGGCTTCAGTAGTTGTGGCACCTGGTCTCAGTAGTTATGGCTCATGGGCTCCAGAGCGTAGGCTCATTAGTTGTGGTGCACGGGCTTAGTTGCTCTGCAGCATGTGGGATCTTCCCGAACCAGGGATCGAACCTGTGTCCCCTGCATTGGCAGGAGGATTCTTAACCACGGTGCCACCAGGCAAGCCCCCGTGTAAATTATTACAGAGCGTTCAGTAGACCTCCCTTGGTGTATGGTCGGTCTGTTTGATACATGTGTTTAATATGTATTTGTATACGTATGGTAACCCTAATCTTAATGTATCCATTCCTCCCACTTCTCCCTTAAGATAACCATAGTTTGTTTTCTAAGTCTGTGGGAGTCTTTCTCTGTGGAAATATGTTCATGTGTGTCAGTTGTTAGGTAACACCTAGGAGTGATATCACAGGATATTTGTCGTCTGCTTTCCGACTTACCTCATGTTCTGTGATTATCTCTAGGCTCATCTATGGTGCTGCAAAGAGCAGTGTTTCATTCTTTTCCACGGCGAATATTCCATTGTGTACATGGACCACTTCTTCTTTTTACATTCATCTGTGGACGGACATTTTGGTTACTTCCAAGTCTTGGCTATGCTAAATGTTGATGCAGTGCAGGCTTGCCAGCCTGTGTCTTTTGGATTCTGGTCTTCTCATGGGTTAGGCCCAGCATTGGGCCTACTAGATCATATGGTAGTTCAATGTTTACCTTTCAACGCACCTCCATTCTGTTCTCACTACTGGCTGTTACCAGATTACATCCCACCAGCAACTTGAGGGTACACAGTTCTATAAAAAACCCTTCAGCGTTTATTGTTTGTAGACTTTTTACAGATGACATTTTGAGTGTTGGGTGGTGATACCTTTTTGTAGTTTGGATTTGCATGCATCTAAAAATTCCCGATATTGAGCTTTTATCTACGTACTTTTTTTAAGTAAAACAGAGAAACTTACCTCTTCAAATTGTTTCCTTGAAAAATTTGCCATGTTCTGAATTCCTGTGGCCATTACCTGCACCAGTACGTTTTTTGAGGGCAGGTGTCATTTAGAGCCCTGTAGTAATTGTGACTATTACATGACCATTGGCTCTGGGTTTAAAGCTGCTGTTGCAGGAAACGGCCACGAGGGGGCAGCATTTCTATATTCCCAACTCTGGTTACTAAGGGAAAAGAGCCTTCCTGGAAGTCCTGTTTGTAGGTTGTAAAGTAGAGTGGAATGTGCCAGGACAAACACCCCAAAACTATGTCTACTTATTTGCTGTTGGTATTCTTAGTTTAATTTTCATTTTTCTCCGAGCAAATTTAATTGCAATGTTGTGTTTGTTCTAGGTGTACAGAATCTCTTTCATTGATACATATATCTTTTCATGTTTGGATCCTGTTCCATATAGGTTATTACAGAAAGTTGTGTAGACCTCTCTTGGTATTCGGTATGTCTCTGATGATTATATATTTTATAAATACTAGCATATGTCTGTTAAACCCAATATGCTCCGTTATATATTCCTCACACCTTTCCGTTTGGCTAACCACAAGCTTGTTTTCTGAACACGTCAATGTCCTTCTCTGTGGAAATAGGTTCCTTCCTATGAATATTTAGATAACACCTATACGTGATATCATAGGATATGTGTCTCTCGCTTTCTGACTTACTTCAAGTTGTGTGATTATCTGTAGCCTCATCTATGGTGCTGCGACCGGCATTGTTTCATTCTTTTCTGTGTCTAATGTTGCATTGTGTACATGGACCACTTTTTCGTCCACTCATCTGCTGATGGACATTTTTGTTGCTTCCATGTCTTGGCCATGGTATATACTGCTGCAATACACGATTTTCCATCCTGTGTCTTTTTGATTCTGGCTTTCACAGGTGACAGGCCCAACAGTGGGCCTTCCGGATCATATGGTAACTCAATTTTTACCTTTAAACGCACTGCCATTCTGTTGCTATTATTGGCTGTTACCAGTTTACATCCCACTTAGACCGAGAGGTTACACTATTCTCCACAACTTCTTCAACATCTATTGTTTGTTGACTTTTTGCTGATGGTCATTCTGACCGGTGAGAGGTGATACCTTTGTGTAGATTGGCTTTGCATGCGACTGGTAATTCCTGATGTTTTGCGTTTATCAATGTCCTTTTCATTCGTTTAAGATGGAGCTAAACTTACAACTTCAAATTGCCTTCTTGAAAAATTTGCCGCGTTTGGATTTTTTTGGCCATTCCCTACCCCAGGACAGTTGTTGAGGGCATGAGTCATTTACAGCCCTGCAGTCCTTGTGACTATTAGTGACCATTAGCAGTGGATTTAAAGCTGCTGTTTGAGGAAACGGCCTTAGTGTGGCAGCATTTCTACGTTGCCATCTCTGCTTGCTAGGGAAACAGAACCTTGCTGCAAGTTGTGCTGTTAGGTTGCAGATTAGATTGGAATGTGCCAGGACAAACCCCCATAAGTTTTAGCCTCCTTAATTCTTGTTTGTGTCTTTAAGTTGTACTTTTTCTCAGAGCAAGTTTGATTGAAAATGTCTTTTGTTGTAGGTGTACAGAATCTTGTTCATTTACACATATACATACATCTATTGATCTTTGGGTCCTTCTCCATGTAGGTTATTACAGAGTGTTGAGTAGACCACTCTTGGTATTCTGTAGGTCTTTGGGGATGATATATTTTATATGTATTAGTATATATTTGTTAACCCCAATATCCTAATATATCCATTCCTCACACCTTTTCTTTGGCTTAACCATCAGTTTGTCTTCTCAATCTGAGATTGCCTTTTTCTATGGAAATATGTTCATTTTTATGAATTTTCAGATAACATAAGTGATAGCATAGGACATTTGTCTTTCGCATTCTGACTTACTTCACATTGTGTGATTATTTCTAGGCTCCTCTGTGGTGCTGCATATGCCATTCTTTTATTTTTTTTCGTGGTTGATATTCCATTCTGTCCATATACCACTTCTTCTTTGTTCATTCATCTGTTTATGGACCCCTTTTTTCCTTCCATGTCTTGGCTATTTCAATATTCCTGCATTGCACATTTGCCTGCCTCTGTCTTTCCGTTTCTGGTGGTCTTAGGTTATAGGCAAAGAAGGTGCCCTGCCGCATCATATGGTAGCTCAGTTTTTACCTTTTAAAGCAGCTCCATTCAGTTTTCCTTAGTGCTGTTACCTCTTTACATCCCACCAGCAGCTAGAAGGTACACAGTTCTCTAAAACCCCTTCAGCATTCATAGTTTGTAGACTTTTTGCTGATGGTCATTTGACTGGTGTGAGCTGAAACCTTTTTGGAGGTTGGATTTGCATGTGACTAATAATTCCTTATACTGCGCTTTACGCATGTCCATTTTTTTCTTTTGCTTTTTTTTTAAAGAGTGAGTACAACTTCCCTCTTCATATTGACTTCTTGAAAAATTTGTCATGTGTTGAATTTTCTTGCCTATTCCCTACCCCAGGGCATATTTTGAGGGCAGGTGTCATTTACATCCCTGCAATCCTTGTGACTATTAAGCAACCATTAGCACTGGATTTAAAGCTGCTGTTGTGGGAAACAGCCACAAGGCGGCAGCATTATGACGTTCTCAACTCTTGTTACTAGGGCAACAGAGTCTTCCTGGACGTCATGTTCCTCGCTTATGAATTAGAGTGGAATGTGCTGGGACAAGACCCCGGAAGTTTACGTCTCCTTACTTATGTTTGTTTTTTTTAATTTAATTTCTATTTCTTATCAGAGTAAATTTGATTAGAGTGTTACGATTGGCTGGCTGTACAGAATCTGCTCAATGATTCATACATATGTCTGTTGTTCTTCGGATGCTGTTACCATGTATGTTATTACAGAATGTTGAGTAGACCTCCCTTGGTATATGGTAGGTGTTTTGTCATTATATATTTTCTATATATTGGTGATTATATAATTCATACAGTTTATGTGTTGTATGTTTATATACACTTAACATACGTTAGTATATGTTTGTTAGCTCCATAATCCTAATTTGTCCATCCTCCCACCTTTCATTTTGGTTAACCATTCATTTGTTTTCTAAGTCTGTGAGTTTCTTTTTCTGTGGAAATATGTTCATTGGTAGCAATCTTAGGATAACATGTATAAATGATATCATAGGATATTTGTCATTCCCTTTTGACTTACTTAACCTAATATGATTATTTCTAGTCTCATCTGTAGTCCTGAAAACGGCATTGTTCATTTATTTTTTCTGAGGCTAATATTCCATTCGGTACGTCCACCACTTCTTCTTTGTCCATTTATCTATTGATGGACATTTTGTTTGCTTGAACGTCTTGGCTATTGTAAATATTGCTACAGTGCGTGTTTGCCTGTCCGTGTCTTTCCGATTCTGGTCTTCTTAGGTGATAGGCCCATTAGGGGATCGGCCGCATTGTATGGTAGCTCAATTTCTTTACCTTTTAAACGCAGCTCCATTCTGTTCTCATGATTAGCTGTTACCAGTTTACGTCCAACCAACAGCATAGTGGGTATGCATTTCTCCACCAACCCATCAGCATTCATTGTTTGTAGACTGTTTACGGATGGCATTTTGAATATTGGGTGGTGAAATCTTTTTGTATTTTGGATTTGCATCCAACCAATAATTCCTGATATTGAGCTTTTATCCATGTTCTTCTTTTTTTTTAATAACAGTGTGAGTAACACTTACCTCTTGAAACCGTTTTCTTGAAAAATTTTCCGTGTTGTGAACTTTTTTGGCCATTACCTACCCCAGGACATTTTTTGAGGACACGTGTCATTTACAGCCCTACAATTGCTGTGAATCTTAAGTGACCGTTAGCCCAGTGTTTAAAGCTGCTCTTGTGGGAACCGGAAACAAGGCGGCAGCATTTCTCCATCCCCAAATCTGGTTACTAGGGCAGCTGAGCCTTCCAGAAAGTCGTGTTCCTAGGTTGTAAATGAGAATGGAATGGGCCAGAGACAACCCCAGTAACTTTATGTCTCATTAATTGCTGTTCGTGGTTTTAATTTTTTAAATTGGGGTAATGAGTAGAATAGTGTTTGTTGTAGGTGTACACAATCAGGTTCAGTTGAACATTATATACGTTTATTCATGTACAGATCCTCTTCCCATGTAAACTACTATTATTTTTTTTAATAAATGTATTTTATTTATTTATTTGTTTTTGGCTGAGTTGGATCTTCTTTGCTGCCTGTGGGCTGTCTCTAGTTGCGGTGAGCGGGGGCTACTCTCCGGTGCGGTGCACGGGCTTCTCACCGTAGTGGCTTCTTTTGTTGCGGAACACGGGCTCTAGGCGTGCGGGCTTCAGTAGTTGTGGCACCTGGTCTCAGTAGTTATGGCTCATGGGCTCCAGAGCGTAGGCTCATTAGTTGTGGTGCACGGGCTTAGTTGCTCTGCAGCATGTGGGATCTTCCCGAACCAGGGATCGAACCTGTGTCCCCTGCATTGGCAGGAGGATTCTTAACCACGGTGCCACCAGGCAAGCCCCCGTGTAAATTATTACAGAGCGTTCAGTAGACCTCCCTTGGTGTATGGTCGGTCTGTTTGATACATGTGTTTAATATGTATTTGTATACGTATGGTAACCCTAATCTTAATGTATCCATTCCTCCCACTTCTCCCTTAAGATAACCATAGTTTGTTTTCTAAGTCTGTGGGAGTCTTTCTCTGTGGAAATATGTTCATGTGTGTCAGTTGTTAGGTAACACCTAGGAGTGATATCACAGGATATTTGTCGTCTGCTTTCCGACTTACCTCATGTTCTGTGATTATCTCTAGGCTCATCTATGGTGCTGCAAAGAGCAGTGTTTCATTCTTTTCCACGGCGAATATTCCATTGTGTACATGGACCACTTCTTCTTTTTACATTCATCTGTGGACGGACATTTTGGTTACTTCCAAGTCTTGGCTATGCTAAATGTTGATGCAGTGCAGGCTTGCCAGCCTGTGTCTTTTGGATTCTGGTCTTCTCATGGGTTAGGCCCAGCATTGGGCCTACTAGATCATATGGTAGTTCAATGTTTACCTTTCAACGCACCTCCATTCTGTTCTCACTACTGGCTGTTACCAGATTACATCCCACCAGCAACTTGAGGGTACACAGTTCTATAAAAAACCCTTCAGCGTTTATTGTTTGTAGACTTTTTACAGATGACATTTTGAGTGTTGGGTGGTGATACCTTTTTGTAGTTTGGATTTGCATGCATCTAAAAATTCCCGATATTGAGCTTTTATCTACGTACTTTTTTTAAGTAAAACAGAGAAACTTACCTCTTCAAATTGTTTCCTTGAAAAATTTGCCATGTTCTGAATTCCTGTGGCCATTACCTGCACCAGTACGTTTTTTGAGGGCAGGTGTCATTTAGAGCCCTGTAGTAATTGTGACTATTACATGACCATTGGCTCTGGGTTTAAAGCTGCTGTTGCAGGAAACGGCCACGAGGGGGCAGCATTTCTATATTCCCAACTCTGGTTACTAAGGGAAAAGAGCCTTCCTGGAAGTCCTGTTTGTAGGTTGTAAAGTAGAGTGGAATGTGCCAGGACAAACACCCCAAAACTATGTCTACTTATTTGCTGTTGGTATTCTTAGTTTAATTTTCATTTTTCTCCGAGCAAATTTAATTGCAATGTTGTGTTTGTTCTAGGTGTACAGAATCTCTTTCATTGATACATATATCTTTTCATGTTTGGATCCTGTTCCATATAGGTTATTACAGAAAGTTGTGTAGACCTCTCTTGGTATTCGGTATGTCTCTGATGATTATATATTTTATAAATACTAGCATATGTCTGTTAAACCCAATATGCTCCGTTATATATTCCTCACACCTTTCCGTTTGGCTAACCACAAGCTTGTTTTCTGAACACGTCAATGTCCTTCTCTGTGGAAATAGGTTCCTTCCTATGAATATTTAGATAACACCTATACGTGATATCATAGGATATGTGTCTCTCGCTTTCTGACTTACTTCAAGTTGTGTGATTATCTGTAGCCTCATCTATGGTGCTGCGACCGGCATTGTTTCATTCTTTTCTGTGTCTAATGTTGCATTGTGTACATGGACCACTTTTTCGTCCACTCATCTGCTGATGGACATTTTTGTTGCTTCCATGTCTTGGCCATGGTATATACTGCTGCAATACACGATTTTCCATCCTGTGTCTTTTTGATTCTGGCTTTCACAGGTGACAGGCCCAACAGTGGGCCTTCCGGATCATATGGTAACTCAATTTTTACCTTTAAACGCACTGCCATTCTGTTGCTATTATTGGCTGTTACCAGTTTACATCCCACTTAGACCGAGAGGTTACACTATTCTCCACAACTTCTTCAACATCTATTGTTTGTTGACTTTTTGCTGATGGTCATTCTGACCGGTGAGAGGTGATACCTTTGTGTAGATTGGCTTTGCATGCGACTGGTAATTCCTGATGTTTTGCGTTTATCAATGTCCTTTTCATTCGTTTAAGATGGAGCTAAACTTACAACTTCAAATTGCCTTCTTGAAAAATTTGCCGCGTTTGGATTTTTTTGGCCATTCCCTACCCCAGGACAGTTGTTGAGGGCATGAGTCATTTACAGCCCTGCAGTCCTTGTGACTATTAGTGACCATTAGCAGTGGATTTAAAGCTGCTGTTTGAGGAAACGGCCTTAGTGTGGCAGCATTTCTACGTTGCCATCTCTGCTTGCTAGGGAAACAGAACCTTGCTGCAAGTTGTGCTGTTAGGTTGCAGATTAGATTGGAATGTGCCAGGACAAACCCCCATAAGTTTTAGCCTCCTTAATTCTTGTTTGTGTCTTTAAGTTGTACTTTTTCTCAGAGCAAGTTTGATTGAAAATGTCTTTTGTTGTAGGTGTACAGAATCTTGTTCATTTACACATATACATACATCTATTGATCTTTGGGTCCTTCTCCATGTAGGTTATTACAGAGTGTTGAGTAGACCACTCTTGGTATTCTGTAGGTCTTTGGGGATGATATATTTTATATGTATTAGTATATATTTGTTAACCCCAATATCCTAATATATCCATTCCTCACACCTTTTCTTTGGCTTAACCATCAGTTTGTCTTCTCAATCTGAGATTGCCTTTTTCTATGGAAATATGTTCATTTTTATGAATTTTCAGATAACATAAGTGATAGCATAGGACATTTGTCTTTCGCATTCTGACTTACTTCACATTGTGTGATTATTTCTAGGCTCCTCTGTGGTGCTGCATATGCCATTCTTTTATTTTTTTTCGTGGTTGATATTCCATTCTGTCCATATACCACTTCTTCTTTGTTCATTCATCTGTTTATGGACCCCTTTTTTCCTTCCATGTCTTGGCTATTTCAATATTCCTGCATTGCACATTTGCCTGCCTCTGTCTTTCCGTTTCTGGTGGTCTTAGGTTATAGGCAAAGAAGGTGCCCTGCCGCATCATATGGTAGCTCAGTTTTTACCTTTTAAAGCAGCTCCATTCAGTTTTCCTTAGTGCTGTTACCTCTTTACATCCCACCAGCAGCTAGAAGGTACACAGTTCTCTAAAACCCCTTCAGCATTCATAGTTTGTAGACTTTTTGCTGATGGTCATTTGACTGGTGTGAGCTGAAACCTTTTTGGAGGTTGGATTTGCATGTGACTAATAATTCCTTATACTGCGCTTTACGCATGTCCATTTTTTTCTTTTGCTTTTCTTTTAAAGAGTGAGTACAACTTCCCTCTTCATATTGACTTCTTGAAAAATTTGTCATGTGTTGAATTTTCTTGCCTATTCCCTACCCCAGGGCATATTTTGAGGGCAGGTGTCATTTACATCCCTGCAATCCTTGTGACTATTAAGCAACCATTAGCACTGGATTTAAAGCTGCTGTTGTGGGAAACAGCCACAAGGCGGCAGCATTATGACGTTCTCAACTCTTGTTACTAGGGCAACAGAGTCTTCCTGGACGTCATGTTCCTCGCTTATGAATTAGAGTGGAATGTGCTGGGACAAGACCCCGGAAGTTTACGTCTCCTTACTTATGTTTGTTTTTTTAAATTTAATTTCTATTTCTTATCAGAGTAAATTTGATTAGAGTGTTACGATTGGCTGGCTGTACAGAATCTGCTCAATGATTCATACATATGTCTGTTGTTCTTCGGATGCTGTTACCATGTATGTTATTACAGAATGTTGAGTAGACCTCCCTTGGTATATGGTAGGTGTTTTGTCATTATATATTTTCTATATATTGGTGATTATATAATTCATACAGTTTATGTGTTGTATGTTTATATACACTTAACATACGTTAGTATATGTTTGTTAGCTCCATAATCCTAATTTGTCCATCCTCCCACCTTTCATTTTGGTTAACCATTCATTTGTTTTCTAAGTCTGTGAGTTTCTTTTTCTGTGGAAATATGTTCATTGGTAGCAATCTTAGGATAACATGTATAAATGATATCATAGGATATTTGTCATTCCCTTTTGACTTACTTAACCTAATATGATTATTTCTAGTCTCATCTGTAGTCCTGAAAACGGCATTGTTCATTTATTTTTTCTGAGGCTAATATTCCATTCGGTACGTCCACCACTTCTTCTTTGTCCATTTATCTATTGATGGACATTTTGTTTGCTTGAACGTCTTGGCTATTGTAAATATTGCTACAGTGCGTGTTTGCCTGTCCGTGTCTTTCCGATTCTGGTCTTCTTAGGTGATAGGCCCATTAGGGGATCGGCCGCATTGTATGGTAGCTCAATTTCTTTACCTTTTAAACGCAGCTCCATTCTGTTCTCATGATTAGCTGTTACCAGTTTACGTCCAACCAACAGCATAGTGGGTATGCATTTCTCCACCAACCCATCAGCATTCATTGTTTGTAGACTGTTTACGGATGGCATTTTGAATATTGGGTGGTGAAATCTTTTTGTATTTTGGATTTGCATCCAACCAATAATTCTTGATATTGAGCTTTTATCCATGTTCTTCTTTTTTTTTAATAACAGTGTGAGTAACACTTACCTCTTGAAACCGTTTTCTTGAAAAATTTTCCGTGTTGTGAACTTTTTTGGCCATTACCTACCCCAGGACATTTTTTGAGGACACGTGTCATTTACAGCCCTACAATTGCTGTGAATCTTAAGTGACCGTTAGCCCAGTGTTTAAAGCTGCTCTTGTGGGAACCGGAAACAAGGCGGCAGCATTTCTCCATCCCCAAATCTGGTTACTAGGGCAGCTGAGCCTTCCAGAAAGTCGTGTTCCTAGGTTGTAAATGAGAATGGAATGGGCCAGAGACAACCCCAGTAACTTTATGTCTCATTAATTGCTGTTCGTGGTTTTAATTTTTTAAATTGGGGTAATGAGTAGAATAGTGTTTGTTGTAGGTGTACACAATCAGGTTCAGTTGAACATTATATACGTTTATTCATGTACAGATGCTCTTCCCATGTAAACTACTATTATTTTTTTTAATAAATGTATTTTATTTATTTATTTGTTTTTGGCTGAGTTGGATCTTCTTTGCTGCCTGTGGGCTGTCTCTAGTTGCGGTGAGCGGGGGCTACTCTCCGGTGCGGTGCACGGGCTTCTCACCGTAGTGGCTTCTTTTGTTGCGGAACACGGGCTCTAGGCGTGCGGGCTTCAGTAGTTGTGGCACCTGGTCTCAGTAGTTATGGCTCATGGGCTCCAGAGCGTAGGCTCATTAGTTGTGGTGCACGGGCTTAGTTGCTCTGCAGCATGTGGGATCTTCCCGAACCAGGGATCGAACCTGTGTCCCCTGCATTGGCAGGAGGATTCTTAACCACGGTGCCACCAGGCAAGCCCCCGTGTAAATTATTACAGAGCGTTCAGTAGACCTCCCTTGGTGTATGGTCGGTCTGTTTGATACATGTGTTTAATATGTATTTGTATACGTATGGTAACCCTAATCTTAATGTATCCATTCCTCCCACTTCTCCCTTAAGATAACCATAGTTTGTTTTCTAAGTCTGTGGGAGTCTTTCTCTGTGGAAATATGTTCATGTGTGTCAGTTGTTAGGTAACACCTAGGAGTGATATCACAGGATATTTGTCGTCTGCTTTCCGACTTACCTCATGTTCTGTGATTATCTCTAGGCTCATCTATGGTGCTGCAAAGAGCAGTGTTTCATTCTTTTCCACGGCGAATATTCCATTGTGTACATGGACCACTTCTTCTTTTTACATTCATCTGTGGACGGACATTTTGGTTACTTCCAAGTCTTGGCTATGCTAAATGTTGATGCAGTGCAGGCTTGCCAGCCTGTGTCTTTTGGATTCTGGTCTTCTCATGGGTTAGGCCCAGCATTGGGCCTACTAGATCATATGGTAGTTCAATGTTTACCTTTCAACGCACCTCCATTCTGTTCTCACTACTGGCTGTT
Organism: Balaenoptera ricei; assembly: GCF_028023285.1. Lineage (NCBI taxonomy): Eukaryota > Metazoa > Chordata > Mammalia > Artiodactyla > Balaenopteridae > Balaenoptera > Balaenoptera ricei. The sequence continues at coordinate 126,631,742 of NC_082639.1, forward strand.
ACCAGATTACATCCCACCAGCAACTTGAGGGTACACAGTTCTATAAAAAACCCTTCAGCGTTTATTGTTTGTAGACTTTTTACAGATGACATTTTGAGTGTTGGGTGGTGATACCTTTTTGTAGTTTGGATTTGCATGCATCTAAAAATTCCCGATATTGAGCTTTTATCTACGTACTTTTTTTTAAGTAAAACAGAGAAACTTACCTCTTCAAATTGTTTCCTTGAAAAATTTGCCATGTTCTGAATTCCTGTGGCCATTACCTGCACCAGTACGTTTTTTGAGGGCAGGTGTCATTTAGAGCCCTGTAGTAATTGTGACTATTACATGACCATTGGCTCTGGGTTTAAAGCTGCTGTTGCAGGAAACGGCCACGAGGGGGCAGCATTTCTATATTCCCAACTCTGGTTACTAAGGGAAAAGAGCCTTCCTGGAAGTCCTGTTTGTAGGTTGTAAAGTAGAGTGGAATGTGCCAGGACAAACACCCCAAAACTATGTCTACTTATTTGCTGTTGGTATTCTTAGTTTAATTTTCATTTTTCTCCGAGCAAATTTAATTGCAATGTTGTGTTTGTTCTAGGTGTACAGAATCTCTTTCATTGATACATATATCTTTTCATGTTTGGATCCTGTTCCATATAGGTTATTACAGAAAGTTGTGTAGACCTCTCTTGGTATTCGGTATGTCTCTGATGATTATATATTTTATAAATACTAGCATATGTCTGTTAAACCCAATATGCTCCGTTATATATTCCTCACACCTTTCCGTTTGGCTAACCACAAGCTTGTTTTCTGAACACGTCAATGTCCTTCTCTGTGGAAATAGGTTCCTTCCTATGAATTTTTAGATAACACCTATACGTGATATCATAGGATATGTGTCTCTCGCTTTCTGACTTACTTCAAGTTGTGTGATTATCTGTAGCCTCATCTATGGTGCTGCGACCGGCATTGTTTCATTCTTTTCTGTGTCTAATGTTGCATTGTGTACATGGACCACTTTTTCGTCCACTCATCTGCTGATGGACATTTTTGTTGCTTCCATGTCTTGGCCATGGTATATACTGCTGCAATACACGATTTTCCATCCTGTGTCTTTTTGATTCTGGCTTTCACAGGTGACAGGCCCAACAGTGGGCCTTCCGGATCATATGGTAACTCAATTTTTACCTTTAAACGCACTGCCATTCTGTTGCTATTATTGGCTGTTACCAGTTTACATCCCACTTAGACCGAGAGGTTACACTATTCTCCACAACTTCTTCAACATCTATTGTTTGTTGACTTTTTGCTGATGGTCATTCTGACCGGTGAGAGGTGATACCTTTGTGTAGATTGGCTTTGCATGCGACTGATAATTCCTGATGTTTTGCGTTTATCAATGTCCTTTTCATTCGTTTAAGATGGAGCTAAACTTACAACTTCAAATTGCCTTCTTGAAAAATTTGCCGCGTTTGGATTTTTTTGGCCATTCCCTACCCCAGGACAGTTGTTGAGGGCATGAGTCATTTACAGCCCTGCAGTCCTTGTGACTATTAGTGACCATTAGCAGTGGATTTAAAGCTGCTGTTTGAGGAAACGGCCTTAGTGTGGCAGCATTTCTACGTTGCCATCTCTGCTTGCTAGGGAAACAGAACCTTGCTGCAAGTTGTGCTGTTAGGTTGCAGATTAGATTGGAATGTGCCAGGACAAACCCCCATAAGTTTTAGCCTCCTTAATTCTTGTTTGTGTCTTTAAGTTGTACTTTTTCTCAGAGCAAGTTTGATTGAAAATGTCTTTTGTTGTAGGTGTACAGAATCTTGTTCATTTACACATATACATACATCTATTGATCTTTGGGTCCTTCTCCATGTAGGTTATTACAGAGTGTTGAGTAGACCACTCTTGGTATTCTGTAGGTCTTTGGGGATGATATATTTTATATGTATTAGTATATATTTGTTAACCCCAATATCCTAATATATCCATTCCTCACACCTTTTCTTTGGCTTAACCATCAGTTTGTCTTCTCAATCTGAGATTGCCTTTTTCTATGGAAATATGTTCATTTTTATGAATTTTCAGATAACATAAGTGATAGCATAGGACATTTGTCTTTCGCATTCTGACTTACTTCACATTGTGTGATTATTTCTAGGCTCCTCTGTGGTGCTGCATATGCCATTCTTTTATTTTTTTTCGTGGTTGATATTCCATTCTGTCCATATACCACTTCTTCTTTGTTCATTCATCTGTTTATGGACCCCTTTTTTCCTTCCATGTCTTGGCTATTTCAATATTCCTGCATTGCACATTTGCCTGCCTCTGTCTTTCCGTTTCTGGTGGTCTTAGGTTATAGGCAAAGAAGGTGCCCTGCCGCATCATATGGTAGCTCAGTTTTTACCTTTTAAAGCAGCTCCATTCAGTTTTCCTTAGTGCTGTTACCTCTTTACATCCCACCAGCAGCTAGAAGGTACACAGTTCTCTAAAACCCCTTCAGCATTCATAGTTTGTAGACTTTTTGCTGATGGTCATTTGACTGGTGTGAGCTGAAACCTTTTTGGAGGTTGGATTTGCATGTGACTAATAATTCCTTATACTGCGCTTTACGCATGTCCATTTTTTTCTTTTGCTTTTCTTTTAAAGAGTGAGTACAACTTCCCTCTTCATATTGACTTCTTGAAAAATTTGTCATGTGTTGAATTTTCTTGCCTATTCCCTACCCCAGGGCATATTTTGAGGGCAGGTGTCATTTACATCCCTGCAATCCTTGTGACTATTAAGCAACCATTAGCACTGGATTTAAAGCTGCTGTTGTGGGAAACAGCCACAAGGCGGCAGCATTATGACGTTCTCAACTCTTGTTACTAGGGCAACAGAGTCTTCCTGGACGTCATGTTCCTCGCTTATGAATTAGAGTGGAATGTGCTGGGACAAGACCCCGGAAGTTTACGTCTCCTTACTTATGTTTGTTTTTTTAAATTTAATTTCTATTTCTTATCAGAGTAAATTTGATTAGAGTGTTACGATTGGCTGGCTGTACAGAATCTGCTCAATGATTCATACATATGTCTGTTGTTCTTCGGATGCTGTTACCATGTATGTTATTACAGAATGTTGAGTAGACCTCCCTTGGTATATGGTAGGTGTTTTGTCATTATATATTTTCTATATATTGGTGATTATATAATTCATACAGTTTATGTGTTGTATGTTTATATACACTTAACATACGTTAGTATATGTTTGTTAGCTCCATAATCCTAATTTGTCCATCCTCCCACCTTTCATTTTGGTTAACCATTCATTTGTTTTCTAAGTCTGTGAGTTTCTTTTTCTGTGGAAATATGTTCATTGGTAGCAATCTTAGGATAACATGTATAAATGATATCATAGGATATTTGTCATTCCCTTTTGACTTACTTAACCTAATATGATTATTTCTAGTCTCATCTGTAGTCCTGAAAACGGCATTGTTCATTTATTTTTTCTGAGGCTAATATTCCATTCGGTACGTCCACCACTTCTTCTTTGTCCATTTATCTATTGATGGACATTTTGTTTGCTTGAACGTCTTGGCTATTGTAAATATTGCTACAGTGCGTGTTTGCCTGTCCGTGTCTTTCCGATTCTGGTCTTCTTAGGTGATAGGCCCATTAGGGGATCAGCCGCATTGTATGGTAGCTCAATTTCTTTACCTTTTAAACGCAGCTCCATTCTGTTCTCATGATTAGCTGTTACCAGTTTACGTCCAACCAACAGCATAGTGGGTATGCATTTCTCCACCAACCCATCAGCATTCATTGTTTGTAGACTGTTTACGGATGGCATTTTGAATATTGGGTGGTGAAATCTTTTTGTATTTTGGATTTGCATCCAACCAATAATTCTTGATATTGAGCTTTTATCCATGTTCTTCTTTTTTTTTAATAACAGTGTGAGTAACACTTACCTCTTGAAACCGTTTTCTTGAAAAATTTTCCGTGTTGTGAACTTTTTTGGCCATTACCTACCCCAGGACATTTTTTGAGGACACGTGTCATTTACAGCCCTACAATTGCTGTGAATCTTAAGTGACCGTTAGCCCAGTGTTTAAAGCTGCTCTTGTGGGAACCGGAAACAAGGCGGCAGCATTTCTCCATCCCCAAATCTGGTTACTAGGGCAGCTGAGCCTTCCAGAAAGTCGTGTTCCTAGGTTGTAAATGAGAATGGAATGGGCCAGAGACAACCCCAGTAACTTTATGTCTCATTAATTGCTGTTCGTGGTTTTAATTTTTTAAATTGGGGTAATGAGTAGAATAGTGTTTGTTGTAGGTGTACACAATCAGGTTCAGTTGAACATTATATACGTTTATTCATGTACAGATCCTCTTCCCATGTAAACTACTATTATTTTTTTTAATAAATGTATTTTATTTATTTATTTGTTTTTGGCTGAGTTGGATCTTCTTTGCTGCCTGTGGGCTGTCTCTAGTTGCGGTGAGCGGGGGCTACTCTCCGGTGCGGTGCACGGGCTTCTCACCATAGTGGCTTCTTTTGTTGCGGAACACGGGCTCTAGGCGTGCGGGCTTCAGTAGTTGTGGCACCTGGTCTCAGTAATTATGGCTCATGGGCTCCAGAGCGTAGGCTCATTAGTTGTGGTGCACGGGCTTAGTTGCTCTGCAGCATGTGGGATCTTCCCGAACCAGGGATCGAACCTGTGTCCCCTGCATTGGCAGGAGGATTCTTAACCACGGTGCCACCAGGCAAGCCCCCGTGTAAATTATTACAGAGCGTTCAGTAGACCTCCCTTGGTGTATGGTCGGTCTGTTTGATACATGTGTTTAATATGTATTTGTATACGTATGGTAACCCTAATCTTAATGTATCCATTCCTCCCACTTCTCCCTTAAGATAACCATAGTTTGTTTTCTAAGTCTGTGGGAGTCTTTCTCTGTGGAAATATGTTCATGTGTGTCAGTTGTTAGGTAACACCTAGGAGTGATATCACAGGATATTTGTCGTCTGCTTTCCGACTTACCTCATGTTCTGTGATTATCTCTAGGCTCATCTATGGTGCTGCAAAGAGCAGTGTTTCATTCTTTTCCACGGCGAATATTCCATTGTGTACATGGACCACTTCTTCTTTTTACATTCATCTGTGGACGGACATTTTGGTTACTTCCAAGTCTTGGCTATGCTAAATGTTGATGCAGTGCAGGCTTGCCAGCCTGTGTCTTTTGGATTCTGGTCTTCTCATGGGTTAGGCCCAGCATTGGGCCTACTAGATCATATGGTAGTTCAATGTTTACCTTTCAACGCACCTCCATTCTGTTCTCACTACTGGCTGTTACCAGATTACATCCCACCAGCAACTTGAGGGTACACAGTTCTATAAAAAACCCTTCAGCGTTTATTGTTTGTAGACTTTTTACAGATGACATTTTGAGTGTTGGGTGGTGATACCTTTTTGTAGTTTGGATTTGCATGCATCTAAAAATTCCCGATATTGAGCTTTTATCTACGTACTTTTTTTAAGTAAAACAGAGAAACTTACCTCTTCAAATTGTTTCCTTGAAAAATTTGCCATGTTCTGAATTCCTGTGGCCATTACCTGCACCAGTACGTTTTTTGAGGGCAGGTGTCATTTAGAGCCCTGTAGTAATTGTGACTATTACATGACCATTGGCTCTGGGTTTAAAGCTGCTGTTGCAGGAAACGGCCACGAGGGGGCAGCATTTCTATATTCCCAACTCTGGTTACTAAGGGAAAAGAGCCTTCCTGGAAGTCCTGTTTGTAGGTTGTAAAGTAGAGTGGAATGTGCCAGGACAAACACCCCAAAACTATGTCTACTTATTTGCTGTTGGTATTCTTAGTTTAATTTTCATTTTTCTCCGAGCAAATTTAATTGCAATGTTGTGTTTGTTCTAGGTGTACAGAATCTCTTTCATTGATACATATATCTTTTCATGTTTGGATCCTGTTCCATATAGGTTATTACAGAAAGTTGTGTAGACCTCTCTTGGTATTCGGTATGTCTCTGATGATTATATATTTTATAAATACTAGCATATGTCTGTTAAACCCAATATGCTCCGTTATATATTCCTCACACCTTTCCGTTTGGCTAACCACAAGCTTGTTTTCTGAACACGTCAATGTCCTTCTCTGTGGAAATAGGTTCCTTCCTATGAATATTTAGATAACACCTATACGTGATATCATAGGATATGTGTCTCTCGCTTTCTGACTTACTTCAAGTTGTGTGATTATCTGTAGCCTCATCTATGGTGCTGCGACCGGCATTGTTTCATTCTTTTCTGTGTCTAATGTTGCATTGTGTACATGGACCACTTTTTCGTCCACTCATCTGCTGATGGACATTTTTGTTGCTTCCATGTCTTGGCCATGGTATATACTGCTGCAATACACGATTTTCCATCCTGTGTCTTTTTGATTCTGGCTTTCACAGGTGACAGGCCCAACAGTGGGCCTTCCGGATCATATGGTAACTCAATTTTTACCTTTAAACGCACTGCCATTCTGTTGCTATTATTGGCTGTTACCAGTTTACATCCCACTTAGACCGAGAGGTTACACTATTCTCCACAACTTCTTCAACATCTATTGTTTGTTGACTTTTTGCTGATGGTCATTCTGACTAGTGCGAGGTGATACCTTTGTGTAGATTGGATTTGCATGCGACTGATAATTCCTGATGTTTTGTGTTTATCAATGTGCTTTTCATTTGTTTAAAGATGGAGCTAAAGTTACAACTTCAAATTGCCTTCTTGAAAAATTTGCCGCGTTTGGATTTTTTTGGCCATTCCCTACCCCAGGACAGTTGTTGAGGGCATGAGTCATTTACAGCCCTGCAGTCCTTGTGACTATTAGTGACCATTAGCAGTGGATTTAAAGCTGCTGTTTGAGGAAACGGCCTTAGTGTGGCAGCATTTCTACGTTGCCATCTCTGCTTGCTAGGGAAACAGAACCTTGCTGCAAGTTGTGCTGTTAGGTTGCAGATTAGATTGGAATGTGCCAGGACAAACCCCCATAAGTTTTAGCCTCCTTAATTCTTGTTTGTGTCTTTAAGTTGTACTTTTTCTCAGAGCAAGTTTGATTGAAAATGTCTTTTGTTGTAGGTGTACAGAATCTTGTTCATTTACACATATACATACATCTATTGATCTTTGGGTCCTTCTCCATGTAGGTTATTACAGAGTGTTGAGTAGACCACTCTTGGTATTCTGTAGGTCTTTGGGGATGATATATTTTATATGTATTAGTATATATTTGTTAACCCCAATATCCTAATATATCCATTCCTCACACCTTTTCTTTGGCTTAACCATCAGTTTGTCTTCTCAATCTGAGATTGCCTTTTTCTATGGAAATATGTTCATTTTTATGAATTTTCAGATAACATAAGTGATAGCATAGGACATTTGTCTTTCGCATTCTGACTTACTTCACATTGTGTGATTATTTCTAGGCTCCTCTGTGGTGCTGCATATGCCATTCTTTTATTTTTTTTCGTGGTTGATATTCCATTCTGTCCATATACCACTTCTTCTTTGTTCATTCATCTGTTTATGGACCCCTTTTTTCCTTCCATGTCTTGGCTATTTCAATATTCCTGCATTGCACATTTGCCTGCCTCTGTCTTTCCGTTTCTGGTGGTCTTAGGTTATAGGCAAAGAAGGTGCCCTGCCGCATCATATGGTAGCTCAGTTTTTACCTTTTAAAGCAGCTCCATTCAGTTTTCCTTAGTGCTGTTACCTCTTTACATCCCACCAGCAGCTAGAAGGTACACAGTTCTCTAAAACCCCTTCAGCATTCATAGTTTGTAGACTTTTTGCTGATGGTCATTTGACTGGTGTGAGCTGAAACCTTTTTGGAGGTTGGATTTGCATGTGACTAATAATTCCTTATACTGCGCTTTACGCATGTCCATTTTTTTCTTTTGCTTTTCTTTTAAAGAGTGAGTACAACTTCCCTCTTCATATTGACTTCTTGAAAAATTTGTCATGTGTTGAATTTTCTTGCCTATTCCCTACCCCAGGGCATATTTTGAGGGCAGGTGTCATTTACATCCCTGCAATCCTTGTGACTATTAAGCAACCATTAGCACTGGATTTAAAGCTGCTGTTGTGGGAAACAGCCACAAGGCGGCAGCATTATGACGTTCTCAACTCTTGTTACTAGGGCAACAGAGTCTTCCTGGACGTCATGTTCCTCGCTTATGAATTAGAGTGGAATGTGCTGGGACAAGACCCCGGAAGTTTACGTCTCCTTACTTATGTTTGTTTTTTTAAATTTAATTTCTATTTCTTATCAGAGTAAATTTGATTAGAGTGTTACGATTGGCTGGCTGTACAGAATCTGCTCAATGATTCATACATATGTCTGTTGTTCTTCGGATGCTGTTACCATGTATGTTATTACAGAATGTTGAGTAGACCTCCCTTGGTATATGGTAGGTGTTTTGTCATTATATATTTTCTATATATTGGTGATTATATAATTCATACAGTTTATGTGTTGTATGTTTATATACACTTAACATACGTTAGTATATGTTTGTTAGCTCCATAATCCTAATTTGTCCATCCTCCCACCTTTCATTTTGGTTAACCATTCATTTGTTTTCTAAGTCTGTGAGTTTCTTTTTCTGTGGAAATATGTTCATTGGTAGCAATCTTAGGATAACATGTATAAATGATATCATAGGATATTTGTCATTCCCTTTTGACTTACTTAACCTAATATGATTATTTCTAGTCTCATCTGTAGTCCTGAAAACGGCATTGTTCATTTATTTTTTCTGAGGCTAATATTCCATTCGGTACGTCCACCACTTCTTCTTTGTCCATTTATCTATTGATGGACATTTTGTTTGCTTGAACGTCTTGGCTATTGTAAATATTGCTACAGTGCGTGTTTGCCTGTCCGTGTCTTTCCGATTCTGGTCTTCTTAGGTGATAGGCCCATTAGGGGATCGGCCGCATTGTATGGTAGCTCAATTTCTTTACCTTTTAAACGCAGCTCCATTCTGTTCTCATGATTAGCTGTTACCAGTTTACGTCCAACCAACAGCATAGTGGGTATGCATTTCTCCACCAACCCATCAGCATTCATTGTTTGTAGACTGTTTACGGATGGCATTTTGAATATTGGGTGGTGAAATCTTTTTGTATTTTGGATTTGCATCCAACCAATAATTCTTGATATTGAGCTTTTATCCATGTTCTTCTTTTTTTTTAATAACAGTGTGAGTAACACTTACCTCTTGAAACCGTTTTCTTGAAAAATTTTCCGTGTTGTGAACTTTTTTGGCCATTACCTACCCCAGGACATTTTTTGAGGACACGTGTCATTTACAGCCCTACAATTGCTGTGAATCTTAAGTGACCGTTAGCCCAGTGTTTAAAGCTGCTCTTGTGGGAACCGGAAACAAGGCGGCAGCATTTCTCCATCCCCAAATCTGGTTACTAGGGCAGCTGAGCCTTCCAGAAAGTCGTGTTCCTAGGTTGTAAATGAGAATGGAATGGGCCAGAGACAACCCCAGTAACTTTATGTCTCATTAATTGCTGTTCGTGGTTTTAATTTTTTAAATTGGGGTAATGAGTAGAATAGTGTTTGTTGTAGGTGTACACAATCAGGTTCAGTTGAACATTATATACGTTTATTCATGTACAGATGCTCTTCCCATGTAAACTACTATTATTTTTTTTAATAAATGTATTTTATTTATTTATTTGTTTTTGGCTGAGTTGGATCTTCTTTGCTGCCTGTGGGCTGTCTCTAGTTGCGGTGAGCGGGGGCTACTCTCCGGTGCGGTGCACGGGCTTCTCACCGTAGTGGCTTCTTTTGTTGCGGAACACGGGCTCTAGGCGTGCGGGCTTCAGTAGTTGTGGCACCTGGTCTCAGTAGTTATGGCTCATGGGCTCCAGAGCGTAGGCTCATTAGTTGTGGTGCACGGGCTTAGTTGCTCTGCAGCATGTGGGATCTTCCCGAACCAGGGATCGAACCTGTGTCCCCTGCATTGGCAGGAGGATTCTTAACCACGGTGCCACCAGGCAAGCCCCCGTGTAAATTATTACAGAGCGTTCAGTAGACCTCCCTTGGTGTATGGTCGGTCTGTTTGATACATGTGTTTAATATGTATTTGTATACGTATGGTAACCCTAATCTTAATGTATCCATTCCTCCCACTTCTCCCTTAAGATAACCATAGTTTGTTTTCTAAGTCTGTGGGAGTCTTTCTCTGTGGAAATATGTTCATGTGTGTCAGTTGTTAGGTAACACCTAGGAGTGATATCACAGGATATTTGTCGTCTGCTTTCCGACTTACCTCATGTTCTGTGATTATCTCTAGGCTCATCTATGGTGCTGCAAAGAGCAGTGTTTCATTCTTTTCCACGGCGAATATTCCATTGTGTACATGGACCACTTCTTCTTTTTACATTCATCTGTGGACGGACATTTTGGTTACTTCCAAGTCTTGGCTATGCTAAATGTTGATGCAGTGCAGGCTTGCCAGCCTGTGTCTTTTGGATTCTGGTCTTCTCATGGGTTAGGCCCAGCATTGGGCCTACTAGATCATATGGTAGTTCAATTTTTACCTTTCAACGCACCTCCATTCTGTTCTCACTACTGGCTGTTACCAGATTACATCCCACCAGCAACTTGAGGGTACACAGTTCTATAAAAAACCCTTCAGCGTTTATTGTTTGTAGACTTTTTACAGATGACATTTTGAGTGTTGGGTGGTGATACCTTTTTGTAGTTTGGATTTGCATGCATCTAAAAATTCCCGATATTGAGCTTTTATCTACGTACTTTTTTTAAGTAAAACAGAGAAACTTACCTCTTCAAATTGTTTCCTTGAAAAATTTGCCATGTTCTGAATTCCTGTGGCCATTACCTGCACCAGTACGTTTTTTGAGGGCAGGTGTCATTTAGAGCCCTGTAGTAATTGTGACTATTACATGACCATTGGCTCTGGGTTTAAAGCTGCTGTTGCAGGAAACGGCCACGAGGGGGCAGCATTTCTATATTCCCAACTCTGGTTACTAAGGGAAAAGAGCCTTCCTGGAAGTCCTGTTTGTAGGTTGTAAAGTAGAGTGGAATGTGCCAGGACAAACACCCCAAAACTATGTCTACTTATTTGCTGTTGGTATTCTTAGTTTAATTTTCATTTTTCTCCGAGCAAATTTAATTGCAATGTTGTGTTTGTTCTAGGTGTACAGAATCTCTTTCATTGATACATATATCTTTTCATGTTTGGATCCTGTTCCATATAGGTTATTACAGAAAGTTGTGTAGACCTCTCTTGGTATTCGGTATGTCTCTGATGATTATATATTTTATAAATACTAGCATATGTCTGTTAAACCCAATATGCTCCGTTATATATTCCTCACACCTTTCCGTTTGGCTAACCACAAGCTTGTTTTCTGAACACGTCAATGTCCTTCTCTGTGGAAATAGGTTCCTTCCTATGAATATTTAGATAACACCTATACGTGATATCATAGGATATGTGTCTCTCGCTTTCTGACTTACTTCAAGTTGTGTGATTATCTGTAGCCTCATCTATGGTGCTGCGACCGGCATTGTTTCATTCTTTTCTGTGTCTAATGTTGCATTGTGTACATGGACCACTTTTTCGTCCACTCATCTGCTGATGGACATTTTTGTTGCTTCCATGTCTTGGCCATGGTATATACTGCTGCAATACACGATTTTCCATCCTGTGTCTTTTTGATTCTGGCTTTCACAGGTGACAGGCCCAACAGTGGGCCTTCCGGATCATATGGTAACTCAATTTTTACCTTTAAACGCACTGCCATTCTGTTGCTATTATTGGCTGTTACCAGTTTACATCCCACTTAGACCGAGAGGTTACACTATTCTCCACAACTTCTTCAACATCTATTGTTTGTTGACTTTTTGCTGATGGTCATTCTGACTAGTGCGAGGTGATACCTTTGTGTAGATTGGATTTGCATGCGACTGATAATTCCTGATGTTTTGTGTTTATCAATGTGCTTTTCATTTGTTTAAAGATGGAGCTAAAGTTACAACTTCAAATTGCCTTCTTGAAAAATTTGCCGCGTTTGGATTTTTTTGGCCATTCCCTACCCCAGGACAGTTGTTGAGGGCATGAGTCATTTACAGCCCTGCAGTCCTTGTGACTATTAGTGACCATTAGCAGTGGATTTAAAGCTGCTGTTTGAGGAAACGGCCTTAGTGTGGCAGCATTTCTACGTTGCCATCTCTGCTTGCTAGGGAAACAGAACCTTGCTGCAAGTTGTGCTGTTAGGTTGCAGATTAGATTGGAATGTGCCAGGACAAACCCCCATAAGTTTTAGCCTCCTTAATTCTTGTTTGTGTCTTTAAGTTGTACTTTTTCTCAGAGCAAGTTTGATTGAAAATGTCTTTTGTTGTAGGTGTACAGAATCTTGTTCATTTACACATATACATACATCTATTGATCTTTGGGTCCTTCTCCATGTAGGTTATTACAGAGTGTTGAGTAGACCACTCTTGGTATTCTGTAGGTCTTTGGGGATGATATATTTTATATGTATTAGTATATATTTGTTAACCCCAATATCCTAATATATCCATTCCTCACACCTTTTCTTTGGCTTAACCATCAGTTTGTCTTCTCAATCTGAGATTGCCTTTTTCTATGGAAATATGTTCATTTTTATGAATTTTCAGATAACATAAGTGATAGCATAGGACATTTGTCTTTCGCATTCTGACTTACTTCACATTGTGTGATTATTTCTAGGCTCCTCTGTGGTGCTGCATATGCCATTCTTTTATTTTTTTTCGTGGTTGATATTCCATTCTGTCCATATACCACTTCTTCTTTGTTCATTCATCTGTTTATGGACCCCTTTTTTCCTTCCATGTCTTGGCTATTTCAATATTCCTGCATTGCACATTTGCCTGCCTCTGTCTTTCCGTTTCTGGTGGTCTTAGGTTATAGGCAAAGAAGGTGCCCTGCCGCATCATATGGTAGCTCAGTTTTTACCTTTTAAAGCAGCTCCATTCAGTTTTCCTTAGTGCTGTTACCTCTTTACATCCCACCAGCAGCTAGAAGGTACACAGTTCTCTAAAACCCCTTCAGCATTCATAGTTTGTAGACTTTTTGCTGATGGTCATTTGACTGGTGTGAGCTGAAACCTTTTTGGAGGTTGGATTTGCATGTGACTAATAATTCCTTATACTGCGCTTTACGCATGTCCATTTTTTTCTTTTGCTTTTCTTTTAAAGAGTGAGTACAACTTCCCTCTTCATATTGACTTCTTGAAAAATTTGTCATGTGTTGAATTTTCTTGCCTATTCCCTACCCCAGGGCATATTTTGAGGGCAGGTGTCATTTACATCCCTGCAATCCTTGTGACTATTAAGCAACCATTAGCACTGGATTTAAAGCTGCTGTTGTGGGAAACAGCCACAAGGCGGCAGCATTATGACGTTCTCAACTCTTGTTACTAGGGCAACAGAGTCTTCCTGGACGTCATGTTCCTCGCTTATGAATTAGAGTGGAATGTGCTGGGACAAGACCCCGGAAGTTTACGTCTCCTTACTTATGTTTGTTTTTTTTAATTTAATTTCTATTTCTTATCAGAGTAAATTTGATTAGAGTGTTACGATTGGCTGGCTGTACAGAATCTGCTCAATGATTCATACATATGTCTGTTGTTCTTCGGATGCTGTTACCATGTATGTTATTACAGAATGTTGAGTAGACCTCCCTTGGTATATGGTAGGTGTTTTGTCATTATATATTTTCTATATATTGGTGATTATATAATTCATACAGTTTATGTGTTGTATGTTTATATACACTTAACATACATTAGTATATGTTTGTTAGCTCCATAATCCTAATTTGTCCATCCTCCCACCTTTCATTTTGGTTAACCATTCATTTGTTTTCTAAGTCTGTGAGTTTCTTTTTCTGTGGAAATATGTTCATTGGTAGCAATCTTAGGATAACATGTATAAATGATATCATAGGATATTTGTCATTCCCTTTTGACTTACTTAACCTAATATGATTATTTCTAGTCTCATCTGTAGTCCTGAAAACGGCATTGTTCATTTATTTTTTCTGAGGCTAATATTCCATTCGGTACGTCCACCACTTCTTCTTTGTCCATTTATCTATTGATGGACATTTTGTTTGCTTGAACGTCTTGGCTATTGTAAATATTGCTACAGTGCGTGTTTGCCTGTCCGTGTCTTTCCGATTCTGGTCTTCTTAGGTGATAGGCCCATTAGGGGATCGGCCGCATTGTATGGTAGCTCAATTTCTTTACCTTTTAAACGCAGCTCCATTCTGTTCTCGTGATTAGCTGTTACCAGTTTACGTCCAACCAACAGCATAGTGGGTATGCATTTCTCCACCAACCCATCAGCATTCATTGTTTGTAGACTGTTTACGGATGGCATTTTGAATATTGGGTGGTGAAATCTTTTTGTATTTTGGATTTGCATCCAAACAATAATTCCTGATATTGAGCTTTTATCCATGTTCTTCTTTTTTTTTAATAACAGTGTGAGTAACACTTACCTCTTGAAACCGTTTTCTTGAAAAATTTTCCGTGTTGTGAACTTTTTTGGCCATTACCTACCCCAGGACATTTTTTGAGGACACGTGTCATTTACAGCCCTACAATTGCTGTGAATCTTAAGTGACCGTTAGCCCAGTGTTTAAAGCTGCTCTTGTGGGAACCGGAAACAAGGCGGCAGCATTTCTCCATCCCCAAATCTGGTTACTAGGGCAGCTGAGCCTTCCAGAAAGTCGTGTTCCTAGGTTGTAAATGAGAATGGAATGGGCCAGAGACAACCCCAGTAACTTTATGTCTCATTAATTGCTGTTCGTGGTTTTAATTTTTTAAATTGGGGTAATGAGTAGAATAGTGTTTGTTGTAGGTGTACACAATCAGGTTCAGTTGAACATTATATACGTTTATTCATGTACAGATCCTCTTCCCATGTAAACTACTATTATTTTTTTTAATAAATGTATTTTATTTATTTATTTGTTTTTGGCTGAGTTGGATCTTCTTTGCTGCCTGTGGGCTGTCTCTAGTTGCGGTGAGCGGGGGCTACTCTCCGGTGCGGTGCACGGGCTTCTCACTGTAGTGGCTTCTTTTGTTGCGGAACACGGGCTCTAGGCGTGCGGGCTTCAGTAGTTGTGGCACCTGGTCTCAGTAGTTATGGCTCATGGGCTCCAGAGCGTAGGCTCATTAGTTGTGGTGCACGGGCTTAGTTGCTCTGCAGCATGTGGGATCTTCCCGAACCAGGGATCGAACCTGTGTCCCCTGCATTGGCAGGAGGATTCTTAACCACGGTGCCACCAGGCAAGCCCCCGTGTAAATTATTACAGAGCGTTCAGTAGACCTCCCTTGGTGTATGGTCGGTCTGTTTGATACATGTGTTTAATATGTATTTGTATACGTATGGTAACCCTAATCTTAATGTATCCATTCCTCCCACTTCTCCCTTAAGATAACCATAGTTTGTTTTCTAAGTCTGTGGGAGTCTTTCTCTGTGGAAATATGTTCATATGTGTCAGTTGTTAGGTAACACCTAGGAGTGATATCACAGGATATTTGTCGTCTGCTTTCCGACTTACCTCATGTTCTGTGATTATCTCTAGGCTCATCTATGGTGCTGCAAAGAGCAGTGTTTCATTCTTTTCCACGGCGAATATTCCATTGTGTACATGGACCACTTCTTCTTTTTACATTCATCTGTGGATGGACATTTTGGTTACTTCCAAGTCTTGGCTATGCTAAATGTTGATGCAGTGCAGGCTTGCCAGCCTGTGTCTTTTGGATTCTGGTCTTCTCATGGGTTAGGCCCAGCATTGGGCCTACTAGATCATATGGTAGTTCAATTTTTACCTTTCAACGCACCTCCATTCTGTTCTCACTACTGGCTGTTACCAGATTACATCCCACCAGCAACTTGAGGGTACACAGTTCTATAAAAAACCCTTCAGCGTTTATTGTTTGTAGACTTTTTACAGATGACATTTTGAGTGTTGGGTGGTGATACCTTTTTGTAGTTTGGATTTGCATGCATCTAAAAATTCCCGATATTGAGCTTTTATCTATGTACTTTTTTTTAAGTAAAACAGAGAAACTTACCTCTTCAAATTGTTTCCTTGAAAAATTTGCCATGTTCTGAATTCCTGTGGCCATTACCTGCACCAGTACGTTTTTTGAGGGCAGGTGTCATTTAGAGCCCTGTAGTAATTGTGACTATTACATGACCATTGGCTCTGGGTTTAAAGCTGCTGTTGCAGGAAACGGCCACGAGGGGGCAGCATTTCTATATTCCCAACTCTGGTTACTAAGGGAAAAGAGCCTTCCTGGAAGTCCTGTTTGTAGGTTGTAAAGTAGAGTGGAATGTGCCAGGACAAACACCCCAAAACTATGTCTACTTATTTGCTGTTGGTATTCTTAGTTTAATTTTCATTTTTCTCCGAGCAAATTTAATTGCAATGTTGTGTTTGTTCTAGGTGTACAGAATCTCTTTCATTGATACATATATCTTTTCATGTTTGGATCCTGTTCCATATAGGTTATTACAGAAAGTTGTGTAGACCTCTCTTGGTATTCGGTATGTCTCTGATGATTATATATTTTATAAATACTAGCATATGTCTGTTAAACCCAATATGCTCCGTTATATATTCCTCACACCTTTCCGTTTGGCTAACCACAAGCTTGTTTTCTGAACACGTCAATGTCCTTCTCTGTGGAAATAGGTTCCTTCCTATGAATATTTAGATAACACCTATACGTGATATCATAGGATATGTGTCTCTCGCTTTCTGACTTACTTCAAGTTGTGTGATTATCTGTAGCCTCATCTATGGTGCTGCGACCGGCATTGTTTCATTCTTTTCTGTGTCTAATGTTGCATTGTGTACATGGACCACTTTTTCGTCCACTCATCTGCTGATGGACATTTTTGTTGCTTCCATGTCTTGGCCATGGTATATACTGCTGCAATACACGATTTTCCATCCTGTGTCTTTTTGATTCTGGCTTTCACAGGTGACAGGCCCAACAGTGGGCCTTCCGGATCATATGGTAACTCAATTTTTACCTTTAAACGCACTGCCATTCTGTTGCTATTATTGGCTGTTACCAGTTTACATCCCACTTAGACCGAGAGGTTACACTATTCTCCACAACTTCTTCAACATCTATTGTTTGTTGACTTTTTGCTGATGGTCATTCTGACTAGTGCGAGGTGATACCTTTGTGTAGATTGGATTTGCATGCGACTGATAATTCCTGATGTTTTGTGTTTATCAATGTGCTTTTCATTTGTTTAAAGATGGAGCTAAAGTTACAACTTCAAATTGCCTTCTTGAAAAATTTGCCGCGTTTGGATTTTTTTGGCCATTCCCTACCCCAGGACAGTTGTTGAGGGCATGAGTCATTTACAGCCCTGCAGTCCTTGTGACTATTAGTGACCATTAGCAGTGGATTTAAAGCTGCTGTTTGAGGAAACGGCCTTAGTGTGGCAGCATTTCTACGTTGCCATCTCTGCTTGCTAGGGAAACAGAACCTTGCTGCAAGTTGTGCTGTTAGGTTGCAGATTAGATTGGAATGTGCCAGGACAAACCCCCATAAGTTTTAGCCTCCTTAATTCTTGTTTGTGTCTTTAAGTTGTACTTTTTCTCAGAGCAAGTTTGATTGAAAATGTCTTTTGTTGTAGGTGTACAGAATCTTGTTCATTTACACATATACATACATCTATTGATCTTTGGGTCCTTCTCCATGTAGGTTATTACAGAGTGTTGAGTAGACCACTCTTGGTATTCTGTAGGTCTTTGGGGATGATATATTTTATATGTATTAGTATATATTTGTTAACCCCAATATCCTAATATATCCATTCCTCACACCTTTTCTTTGGCTTAACCATCAGTTTGTCTTCTCAATCTGAGATTGCCTTTTTCTATGGAAATATGTTCATTTTTATGAATTTTCAGATAACATAAGTGATAGCATAGGACATTTGTCTTTCGCATTCTGACTTACTTCACATTGTGTGATTATTTCTAGGCTCCTCTGTGGTGCTGCATATGCCATTCTTTTATTTTTTTTCGTGGTTGATATTCCATTCTGTCCATATACCACTTCTTCTTTGTTCATTCATCTGTTTATGGACCCCTTTTTTCCTTCCATGTCTTGGCTATTTCAATATTCCTGCATTGCACATTTGCCTGCCTCTGTCTTTCCGTTTCTGGTGGTCTTAGGTTATAGGCAAAGAAGGTGCCCTGCCGCATCATATGGTAGCTCAGTTTTTACCTTTTAAAGCAGCTCCATTCAGTTTTCCTTAGTGCTGTTACCTCTTTACATCCCACCAGCAGCTAGAAGGTACACAGTTCTCTAAAACCCCTTCAGCATTCATAGTTTGTAGACTTTTTGCTGATGGTCATTTGACTGGTGTGAGCTGAAACCTTTTTGGAGGTTGGATTTGCATGTGACTAATAATTCCTTATACTGCGCTTTACGCATGTCCATTTTTTCTTTTGCTTTTCTTTTAAAGAGTGAGTACAACTTCCCTCTTCATATTGACTTCTTGAAAAATTTGTCATGTGTTGAATTTTCTTGCCTATTCCCTACCCCAGGGCATATTTTGAGGGCAGGTGTCATTTACATCCCTGCAATCCTTGTGACTATTAAGCAACCATTAGCACTGGATTTAAAGCTGCTGTTGTGGGAAACAGCCACAAGGCGGCAGCATTATGACGTTCTCAACTCTTGTTACTAGGGCAACAGAGTCTTCCTGGACGTCATGTTCCTCGCTTATGAATTAGAGTGGAATGTGCTGGGACAAGACCCCGGAAGTTTACGTCTCCTTACTTATGTTTGTTTTTTTTAATTTAATTTCTATTTCTTATCAGAGTAAATTTGATTAGAGTGTTACGATTGGCTGGCTGTACAGAATCTGCTCAATGATTCATACATATGTCTGTTGTTCTTCGGATGCTGTTACCATGTATGTTATTACAGAATGTTGAGTAGACCTCCCTTGGTATATGGTAGGTGTTTTGTCATTATATATTTTCTATATATTGGTGATTATATAATTCATACAGTTTATGTGTTGTATGTTTATATACACTTAACATACATTAGTATATGTTTGTTAGCTCCATAATCCTAATTTGTCCATCCTACCACCTTTCATTTTGGTTAACCATTCATTTGTTTTCTAAGTCTGTGAGTTTCTTTTTCTGTGGAAATATGTTCATTGGTAGCAATCTTAGGATAACATGTATAAATGATATCATAGGATATTTGTCATTCCCTTTTGACTTACTTAACCTAATATGATTATTTCTAGTCTCATCTGTAGTCCTGAAAACGGCATTGTTCATTTATTTTTTCTGAGGCTAATATTCCATTCGGTACGTCCACCACTTCTTCTTTGTCCATTTATCTATTGATGGACATTTTGTTTGCTTGAACGTCTTGGCTATTGTAAATATTGCTACAGTGCGTGTTTGCCTGTCCGTGTCTTTCCGATTCTGGTCTTCTTAGGTGATAGGCCCATTAGGGGATCGGCCGCATTGTATGGTAGCTCAATTTCTTTACCTTTTAAACGCAGCTCCATTCTGTTCTCGTGATTAGCTGTTACCAGTTTACGTCCAACCAACAGCATAGTGGGTATGCATTTCTCCACCAACCCATCAGCATTCATTGTTTGTAGACTGTTTACGGATGGCATTTTGAATATTGGGTGGTGAAATCTTTTTGTATTTTGGATTTGCATCCAAACAATAATTCCTGATATTGAGCTTTTATCCATGTTCTTCTTTTTTTTTAATAACAGTGTGAGTAACACTTACCTCTTGAAACCGTTTTCTTGAAAAATTTTCCGTGTTGTGAACTTTTTTGGCCATTACCTACCCCAGGACATTTTTTGAGGACACGTGTCATTTACAGCCCTACAATTGCTGTGAATCTTAAGTGACCGTTAGCCCAGTGTTTAAAGCTGCTCTTGTGGGAACCGGAAACAAGGCGGCAGCATTTCTCCATCCCCAAATCTGGTTACTAGGGCAGCTGAGCCTTCCAGAAAGTCGTGTTCCTAGGTTGTAAATGAGAATGGAATGGGCCAGAGACAACCCCAGCAACTTTATGTCTCATTAATTGCTGTTCGTGGTTTTAATTTTTTAAATTGGGGTAATGAGTAGAATAGTGTTTGTTGTAGGTGTACACAATCAGGTTCAGTTGAACATTATATACGTTTATTCATGTACAGATCCTCTTCCCATGTAAACTACTATTATTTTTTTTAATAAATGTATTTTATTTATTTATTTGTTTTTGGCTGAGTTGGATCTTCTTTGCTGCCTGTGGGCTGTCTCTAGTTGCGGTGAGCGGGGGCTACTCTCCGGTGCGGTGCACGGGCTTCTCACCGTAGTGGCTTCTTTTGTTGCGGAACACAGGCTCTAGGCGTGCGGGCTTCAGTAGTTGTGGCACCTGGTCTCAGTAGTTATGGCTCATGGGCTCCAGAGCGTAGGCTCATTAGTTGTGGTGCACGGGCTTAGTTGCTCTGCAGCATGTGGGATCTTCCCGAACCAGGGATCGAACCTGTGTCCCCTGCATTGGCAGGAGGATTCTTAACCACGGTGCCACCAGGCAAGCCCCCGTGTAAATTATTACAGAGCGTTCAGTAGACCTCCCTTGGTGTATGGTCGGTCTGTTTGATACATGTGTTTAATATGTATTTGTATACGTATGGTAACCCTAATCTTAATGTATCCATTCCTCCCACTTCTCCCTTAAGATAACCATAGTTTGTTTTCTAAGTCTGTGGGAGTCTTTCTCTGTGGAAATATGTTCATGTGTGTCAGTTGTTAGGTAACACCTAGGAGTGATATCACAGGATATTTGTCGTCTGCTTTCCGACTTACCTCATGTTCTGTGATTATCTCTAGGCTCATCTATGGTGCTGCAAAGAGCAGTGTTTCATTCTTTTCCACGGCGAATATTCCATTGTGTACATGGACCACTTCTTCTTTTTACATTCATCTGTGGATGGACATTTTGGTTACTTCCAAGTCTTGGCTATGCTAAATGTTGATGCAGTGCAGGCTTGCCAGCCTGTGTCTTTTGGATTCTGGTCTTCTCATGGGTTAGGCCCAGCATTGGGCCTACTAGATCATATGGTAGTTCAATTTTTACCTTTCAACGCACCTCCATTCTGTTCTCACTACTGGCTGTTACCAGATTACATCCCACCAGCAACTTGAGGGTACACAGTTCTATAAAAAACCCTTCAGCGTTTATTGTTTGTAGACTTTTTACAGATGACATTTTGAGTGTTGGGTGGTGATACCTTTTTGTAGTTTGGATTTGCATGCATCTAAAAATTCCCGATATTGAGCTTTTATCTACGTACTTTTTTTTAAGTAAAACAGAGAAACTTACCTCTTCAAATTGTTTCCTTGAAAAATTTGCCATGTTCTGAATTCCTGTGGCCATTACCTGCACCAGTACGTTTTTTGAGGGCAGGTGTCATTTAGAGCCCTGTAGTAATTGTGACTATTACATGACCATTGGCTCTGGGTTTAAAGCTGCTGTTGCAGGAAACGGCCACGAGGGGGCAGCATTTCTATATTCCCAACTCTGGTTACTAAGGGAAAAGAGCCTTCCTGGAAGTCCTGTTTGTAGGTTGTAAAGTAGAGTGGAATGTGCCAGGACAAACACCCCAAAACTATGTCTACTTATTTGCTGTTGGTATTCTTAGTTTAATTTTCATTTTTCTCCGAGCAAATTTAATTGCAATGTTGTGTTTGTTCTAGGTGTACAGAATCTCTTTCATTGATACATATATCTTTTCATGTTTGGATCCTGTTCCATATAGGTTATTACAGAAAGTTGTGTAGACCTCTCTTGGTATTCGGTATGTCTCTGATGATTATATATTTTATAAATACTAGCATATGTCTGTTAAACCCAATATGCTCCGTTATATATTCCTCACACCTTTCCGTTTGGCTAACCACAAGCTTGTTTTCTGAACACGTCAATGTCCTTCTCTGTGGAAATAGGTTCCTTCCTATGAATATTTAGATAACACCTATACGTGATATCATAGGATATGTGTCTCTCGCTTTCTGACTTACTTCAAGTTGTGTGATTATCTGTAGCCTCATCTATGGTGCTGCGACCGGCATTGTTTCATTCTTTTCTGTGTCTAATGTTGCATTGTGTACATGGACCACTTTTTCGTCCACTCATCTGCTGATGGACATTTTTGTTGCTTCCATGTCTTGGCCATGATATATACTGCTGCAATACACGATTTTCCATCCTGTGTCTTTTTGATTCTGGCTTTCACAGGTGACAGGCCCAACAGTGGGCCTTCCGGATCATATGGTAACTCAATTTTTACCTTTAAACGCACTGCCATTCTGTTGCTATTATTGGCTGTTACCAGTTTACATCCCACTTAGACCGAGAGGTTACACTATTCTCCACAACTTCTTCAACATCTATTGTTTGTTGACTTTTTGCTGATGGTCATTCTGACCGGTGAGAGGTGATACCTTTGTGTAGATTGGATTTGCATGCGACTGATAATTCCTGATGTTTTGCGTTTATCAATGTCCTTTTCATTCTTTTAAGATGGAGCTAAACTTACAACTTCAAATTGCCTTCTTGAAAAATTTGCCGCGTTTGGATTTTTTTGGCCATTCCCTACCCCAGGACAGTTGTTGAGGGCATGAGTCATTTACAGCCCTGCAGTCCTTGTGACTATTAGTGACCATTAGCAGTGGATTTAAAGCTGCTGTTTGAGGAAACGGCCTTAGTGTGGCAGCATTTCTACGTTGCCATCTCTGCTTGCTAGGGAAACAGAACCTTGCTGCAAGTTGTGCTGTTAGGTTGCAGATTAGATTGGAATGTGCCAGGACAAACCCCCATAAGTTTTAGCCTCCTTAATTCTTGTTTGTGTCTTTAAGTTGTACTTTTTCTCAGAGCAAGTTTGATTGAAAATGTCTTTTGTTGTAGGTGTACAGAATCTTGTTCATTTACACATATACATACATCTATTGATCTTTGGGTCCTTCTCCATGTAGGTTATTACAGAGTGTTGAGTAGACCACTCTTGGTATTCTGTAGGTCTTTGGGGATGATATATTTTATATGTATTAGTATATATTTGTTAACCCCAATATCCTAATATATCCATTCCTCACACCTTTTCTTTGGCTTAACCATCAGTTTGTCTTCTCAATCTGAGATTGCCTTTTTCTATGGAAATATGTTCATTTTTATGAATTTTCAGATAACATAAGTGATAGCATAGGACATTTGTCTTTCGCATTCTGACTTACTTCACATTGTGTGATTATTTCTAGGCTCCTCTGTGGTGCTGCATATGCCATTCTTTTATTTTTTTTCGTGGTTGATATTCCATTCTGTCCATATACCACTTCTTCTTTGTTCATTCATCTGTTTATGGACCCCTTTTTTCCTTCCATGTCTTGGCTATTTCAATATTCCTGCATTGCACATTTGCCTGCCTCTGTCTTTCCGTTTCTGGTGGTCTTAGGTTATAGGCAAAGAAGGTGCCCTGCCGCATCATATGGTAGCTCAGTTTTTACCTTTTAAAGCAGCTCCATTCAGTTTTCCTTAGTGCTGTTACCTCTTTACATCCCACCAGCAGCTAGAAGGTACACAGTTCTCTAAAACCCCTTCAGCATTCATAGTTTGTAGACTTTTTGCTGATGGTCATTTGACTGGTGTGAGCTGAAACCTTTTTGGAGGTTGGATTTGCATGTGACTAATAATTCCTTATACTGCGCTTTACGCATGTCCATTTTTTTCTTTTGCTTTTCTTTTAAAGAGTGAGTACAACTTCCCTCTTCATATTGACTTCTTGAAAAATTTGTCATGTGTTGAATTTTCTTGCCTATTCCCTACCCCAGGGCATATTTTGAGGGCAGGTGTCATTTACATCCCTGCAATCCTTGTGACTATTAAGCAACCATTAGCACTGGATTTAAAGCTGCTGTTGTGGGAAACAGCCACAAGGCGGCAGCATTATGACGTTCTCAACTCTTGTTACTAGGGCAACAGAGTCTTCCTGGACGTCATGTTCCTCGCTTATGAATTAGAGTGGAATGTGCTGGGACAAGACCCCGGAAGTTTACGTCTCCTTACTTATGTTTGTTTTTTTTAATTTAATTTCTATTTCTTATCAGAGTAAATTTGATTAGAGTGTTACGATTGGCTGGCTGTACAGAATCTGCTCAATGATTCATACATATGTCTGTTGTTCTTCGGATGCTGTTACCATGTATGTTATTACAGAATGTTGAGTAGACCTCCCTTGGTATATGGTAGGTGTTTTGTCATTATATATTTTCTATATATTGGTGATTATATAATTCATACAGTTTATGTGTTGTATGTTTATATACACTTAACATACATTAGTATATGTTTGTTAGCTCCATAATCCTAATTTGTCCATCCTACCACCTTTCATTTTGGTTAACCATTCATTTGTTTTCTAAGTCTGTGAGTTTCTTTTTCTGTGGAAATATGTTCATTGGTAGCAATCTTAGGATAACATGTATAAATGATATCATAGGATATTTGTCATTCCCTTTTGACTTACTTAACCTAATATGATTATTTCTAGTCTCATCTGTAGTCCTGAAAACGGCATTGTTCATTTATTTTTTCTGAGGCTAATATTCCATTCGGTACGTCCACCACTTCTTCTTTGTCCATTTATCTATTGATGGACATTTTGTTTGCTTGAACGTCTTGGCTATTGTAAATATTGCTACAGTGCGTGTTTGCCTGTCCGTGTCTTTCCGATTCTGGTCTTCTTAGGTGATAGGCCCATTAGGGGATCGGCCGCATTGTATGGTAGCTCAATTTCTTTACCTTTTAAACGCAGCTCCATTCTGTTCTCGTGATTAGCTGTTACCAGTTTACGTCCAACCAACAGCATAGTGGGTATGCATTTCTCCACCAACCCATCAGCATTCATTGTTTGTAGACTGTTTACGGATGGCATTTTGAATATTGGGTGGTGAAATCTTTTTGTATTTTGGATTTGCATCCAAACAATAATTCCTGATATTGAGCTTTTATCCATGTTCTTCTTTTTTTTTAATAACAGTGTGAGTAACACTTACCTCTTGAAACCGTTTTCTTGAAAAATTTTCCGTGTTGTGAACTTTTTTGGCCATTACCTACCCCAGGACATTTTTTGAGGACACGTGCCATTTACAGCCCTACAATTGCTGTGAATCTTAAGTGACCGTTAGCCCAGTGTTTAAAGCTGCTCTTGTGGGAACCGGAAACAAGGCGGCAGCATTTCTCCATCCCCAAATCTGGTTACTAGGGCAGCTGAGCCTTCCAGAAAGTCGTGTTCCTAGGTTGTAAATGAGAATGGAATGGGCCAGAGACAACCCCAGTAACTTTATGTCTCATTAATTGCTGTTCGTGGTTTTAATTTTTTAAATTGGGGTAATGAGTAGAATAGTGTTTGTTGTAGGTGTACACAATCAGGTTCAGTTGAACATTATATACGTTTATTCATGTACAGATCCTCTTCCCATGTAAACTACTATTATTTTTTTTAATAAATGTATTTTATTTATTTATTTGTTTTTGGCTGAGTTGGATCTTCTTTGCTGCCTGTGGGCTGTCTCTAGTTGCGGTGAGCGGGGGCTACTCTCCGGTGCGGTGCACGGGCTTCTCACCGTAGTGGCTTCTTTTGTTGCGGAACACGGGCTCTAGGCGTGCGGGCTTCAGTAGTTGTGGCACCTGGTCTCAGTAGTTATGGCTCATGGGCTCCAGAGCGTAGGCTCATTAGTTGTGGTGCACGGGCTTAGTTGCTCTGCAGCATGTGGGATCTTCCCGAACCAGGGATCGAACCTGTGTCCCCTGCATTGGCAGGAGGATTCTTAACCACGGTGCCACCAGGCAAGCCCCCGTGTAAATTATTACAGAGCGTTCAGTAGACCTCCCTTGGTGTATGGTCGGTCTGTTTGATACATGTGTTTAATATGTATTTGTATACGTATGGTAACCCTAATCTTAATGTATCCATTCCTCCCACTTCTCCCTTAAGATAACCATAGTTTGTTTTCTAAGTCTGTGGGAGTCTTTCTCTGTGGAAATATGTTCATGTGTGTCAGTTGTTAGGTAACACCTAGGAGTGATATCACAGGATATTTGTCGTCTGCTTTCCGACTTACCTCATGTTCTGTGATTATCTCTAGGCTCATCTATGGTGCTGCAAAGAGCAGTGTTTCATTCTTTTCCACGGCGAATATTCCATTGTGTACATGGACCACTTCTTCTTTTTACATTCATCTGTGGATGGACATTTTGGTTACTTCCAAGTCTTGGCTATGCTAAATGTTGATGCAGTGCAGGCTTGCCAGCCTGTGTCTTTTGGATTCTGGTCTTCTCATGGGTTAGGCCCAGCATTGGGCCTACTAGATCATATGGTAGTTCAATTTTTACCTTTCAACGCACCTCCATTCTGTTCTCACTACTGGCTGTTACCAGATTACATCCCACCAGCAACTTGAGGGTACACAGTTCTATAAAAAACCCTTCAGCGTTTATTGTTTGTAGACTTTTTACAGATGACATTTTGAGTGTTGGGTGGTGATACCTTTTTGTAGTTTGGATTTGCATGCATCTAAAAATTCCCGATATTGAGCTTTTATCTACGTACTTTTTTTTAAGTAAAACAGAGAAACTTACCTCTTCAAATTGTTTCCTTGAAAAATTTGCCATGTTCTGAATTCCTGTGGCCATTACCTGCACCAGTACGTTTTTTGAGGGCAGGTGTCATTTAGAGCCCTGTAGTAATTGTGACTATTACATGACCATTGGCTCTGGGTTTAAAGCTGCTGTTGCAGGAAACGGCCACGAGGGGGCAGCATTTCTATATTCCCAACTCTGGTTACTAAGGGAAAAGAGCCTTCCTGGAAGTCCTGTTTGTAGGTTGTAAAGTAGAGTGGAATGTGCCAGGACAAACACCCCAAAACTATGTCTACTTATTTGCTGTTGGTATTCTTAGTTTAATTTTCATTTTTCTCCGAGCAAATTTAATTGCAATGTTGTGTTTGTTCTAGGTGTACAGAATCTCTTTCATTGATACATATATCTTTTCATGTTTGGATCCTGTTCCATATAGGTTATTACAGAAAGTTGTGTAGACCTCTCTTGGTATTCGGTATGTCTCTGATGATTATATATTTTATAAATACTAGCATATGTCTGTTAAACCCAATATGCTCCGTTATATATTCCTCACACCTTTCCGTTTGGCTAACCACAAGCTTGTTTTCTGAACACGTCAATGTCCTTCTCTGTGGAAATAGGTTCCTTCCTATGAATATTTAGATAACACCTATACGTGATATCATAGGATATGTGTCTCTCGCTTTCTGACTTACTTCAAGTTGTGTGATTATCTGTAGCCTCATCTATGGTGCTGCGACCGGCATTGTTTCATTCTTTTCTGTGTCTAATGTTGCATTGTGTACATGGACCACTTTTTCGTCCACTCATCTGCTGATGGACATTTTTGTTGCTTCCATGTCTTGGCCATGGTATATACTGCTGCAATACACGATTTTCCATCCTGTGTCTTTTTGATTCTGGCTTTCACAGGTGACAGGCCCAACAGTGGGCCTTCCGGATCATATGGTAACTCAATTTTTACCTTTAAACGCACTGCCATTCTGTTGCTATTATTGGCTGTTACCAGTTTACATCCCACTTAGACCGAGAGGTTACACTATTCTCCACAACTTCTTCAACATCTATTGTTTGTTGACTTTTTGCTGATGGTCATTCTGACTAGTGCGAGGTGATACCTTTGTGTAGATTGGATTTGCATGCGACTGATAATTCCTGATGTTTTGTGTTTATCAATGTGCTTTTCATTTGTTTAAAGATGGAGCTAAAGTTACAACTTCAAATTGCCTTCTTGAAAAATTTGCCGCGTTTGGATTTTTTTGGCCATTCCCTACCCCAGGACAGTTGTTGAGGGCATGAGTCATTTACAGCCCTGCAGTCCTTGTGACTATTAGTGACCATTAGCAGTGGATTTAAAGCTGCTGTTTGAGGAAACGGCCTTAGTGTGGCAGCATTTCTACGTTGCCATCTCTGCTTGCTAGGGAAACAGAACCTTGCTGCAAGTTGTGCTGTTAGGTTGCAGATTAGATTGGAATGTGCCAGGACAAACCCCCATAAGTTTTAGCCTCCTTAATTCTTGTTTGTGTCTTTAAGTTGTACTTTTTCTCAGAGCAAGTTTGATTGAAAATGTCTTTTGTTGTAGGTGTACAGAATCTTGTTCATTTACACATATACATACATCTATTGATCTTTGGGTCCTTCTCCATGTAGGTTATTACAGAGTGTTGAGTAGACCACTCTTGGTATTCTGTAGGTCTTTGGGGATGATATATTTTATATGTATTAGTATATATTTGTTAACCCCAATATCCTAATATATCCATTCCTCACACCTTTTCTTTGGCTTAACCATCAGTTTGTCTTCTCAATCTGAGATTGCCTTTTTCTATGGAAATATGTTCATTTTTATGAATTTTCAGATAACATAAGTGATAGCATAGGACATTTGTCTTTCGCATTCTGACTTACTTCACATTGTGTGATTATTTCTAGGCTCCTCTGTGGTGCTGCATATGCCATTCTTTTATTTTTTTTCGTGGTTGATATTCCATTCTGTCCATATACCACTTCTTCTTTGTTCATTCATCTGTTTATGGACCCCTTTTTTCCTTCCATGTCTTGGCTATTTCAATATTCCTGCATTGCACATTTGCCTGCCTCTGTCTTTCCGTTTCTGGTGGTCTTAGGTTATAGGCAAAGAAGGTGCCCTGCCGCATCATATGGTAGCTCAGTTTTTACCTTTTAAAGCAGCTCCATTCAGTTTTCCTTAGTGCTGTTACCTCTTTACATCCCACCAGCAGCTAGAAGGTACACAGTTCTCTAAAACCCCTTCAGCATTCATAGTTTGTAGACTTTTTGCTGATGGTCATTTGACTGGTGTGAGCTGAAACCTTTTTGGAGGTTGGATTTGCATGTGACTAATAATTCCTTATACTGCGCTTTACGCATGTCCATTTTTTTCTTTTGCTTTTCTTTTAAAGAGTGAGTACAACTTCCCTCTTCATATTGACTTCTTGAAAAATTTGTCATGTGTTGAATTTTCTTGCCTATTCCCTACCCCAGGGCATATTTTGAGGGCAGGTGTCATTTACATCCCTGCAATCCTTGTGACTATTAAGCAACCATTAGCACTGGATTTAAAGCTGCTGTTGTGGGAAACAGCCACAAGGCGGCAGCATTATGACGTTCTCAACTCTTGTTACTAGGGCAACAGAGTCTTCCTGGACGTCATGTTCCTCGCTTATGAATTAGAGTGGAATGTGCTGGGACAAGACCCCGGAAGTTTACGTCTCCTTACTTATGTTTGTTTTTTTTAATTTAATTTCTATTTCTTATCAGAGTAAATTTGATTAGAGTGTTACGATTGGCTGGCTGTACAGAATCTGCTCAATGATTCATACATATGTCTGTTGTTCTTCGGATGCTGTTACCATGTATGTTATTACAGAATGTTGAGTAGACCTCCCTTGGTATATGGTAGGTGTTTTGTCATTATATATTTTCTATATATTGGTGATTATATAATTCATACAGTTTATGTGTTGTATGTTTATATACACTTAACATACATTAGTATATGTTTGTTAGCTCCATAATCCTAATTTGTCCATCCTACCACCTTTCATTTTGGTTAACCATTCATTTGTTTTCTAAGTCTGTGAGTTTCTTTTTCTGTGGAAATATGTTCATTGGTAGCAATCTTAGGATAACATGTATAAATGATATCATAGGATATTTGTCATTCCCTTTTGACTTACTTAACCTAATATGATTATTTCTAGTCTCATCTGTAGTCCTGAAAACGGCATTGTTCATTTATTTTTTCTGAGGCTAATATTCCATTCGGTACGTCCACCACTTCTTCTTTGTCCATTTATCTATTGATGGACATTTTGTTTGCTTGAACGTCTTGGCTATTGTAAATATTGCTACAGTGCGTGTTTGCCTGTCCGTGTCTTTCCGATTCTGGTCTTCTTAGGTGATAGGCCCATTAGGGGATCGGCCGCATTGTATGGTAGCTCAATTTCTTTACCTTTTAAACGCAGCTCCATTCTGTTCTCGTGATTAGCTGTTACCAGTTTACGTCCAACCAACAGCATAGTGGGTATGCATTTCTCCACCAACCCATCAGCATTCATTGTTTGTAGACTGTTTACGGATGGCATTTTGAATATTGGGTGGTGAAATCTTTTTGTATTTTGGATTTGCATCCAAACAATAATTCCTGATATTGAGCTTTTATCCATGTTCTTCTTTTTTTTTAATAACAGTGTGAGTAACACTTACCTCTTGAAACCGTTTTCTTGAAAAATTTTCCGTGTTGTGAACTTTTTTGGCCATTACCTACCCCAGGACATTTTTTGAGGACACGTGCCATTTACAGCCCTACAATTGCTGTGAATCTTAAGTGACCGTTAGCCCAGTGTTTAAAGCTGCTCTTGTGGGAACCGGAAACAAGGCGGCAGCATTTCTCCATCCCCAAATCTGGTTACTAGGGCAGCTGAGCCTTCCAGAAAGTCGTGTTCCTAGGTTGTAAATGAGAATGGAATGGGCCAGAGACAACCCCAGTAACTTTATGTCTCATTAATTGCTGTTCGTGGTTTTAATTTTTTAAATTGGGGTAATGAGTAGAATAGTGTTTGTTGTAGGTGTACACAATCAGGTTCAGTTGAACATTATATACGTTTATTCATGTACAGATCCTCTTCCCATGTAAACTACTATTATTTTTTTTAATAAATGTATTTTATTTATTTATTTGTTTTTGGCTGAGTTGGATCTTCTTTGCTGCCTGTGGGCTGTCTCTAGTTGCGGTGAGCGGGGGCTACTCTCCGGTGCGGTGCACGGGCTTCTCACCGTAGTGGCTTCTTTTTTTGCGGAACACGGGCTCTAGGCGTGCGGGCTTCAGTAGTTGTGGCACCTGGTCTCAGTAGTTATGGCTCATGGGCTCCAGAGCGTAGGCTCATTAGTTGTGGTGCACGGGCTTAGTTGCTCTGCAGCATGTGGGATCTTCCCGAACCAGGGATCGAACCTGTGTCCCCTGCATTGGCAGGAGGATTCTTAACCACGGTGCCACCAGGCAAGCCCCCGTGTAAATTATTACAGAGCGTTCAGTAGACCTCCCTTGGTGTATGGTCGGTCTGTTTGATACATGTGTTTAATATGTATTTGTATACGTATGGTAACCCTAATCTTAATGTATCCATTCCTCCCACTTCTCCCTTAAGATAACCATAGTTTGTTTTCTAAGTCTGTGGGAGTCTTTCTCTGTGGAAATATGTTCATGTGTGTCAGTTGTTAGGTAACACCTAGGAGTGATATCACAGGATATTTGTCGTCTGCTTTCCGACTTACCTCATGTTCTGTGATTATCTCTAGGCTCATCTATGGTGCTGCAAAGAGCAGTGTTTCATTCTTTTCCACGGCGAATATTCCATTGTGTACATGGACCACTTCTTCTTTTTACATTCATCTGTGGATGGACATTTTGGTTACTTCCAAGTCTTGGCTATGCTAAATGTTGATGCAGTGCAGGCTTGCCAGCCTGTGTCTTTTGGATTCTGGTCTTCTCATGGGTTAGGCCCAGCATTGGGCCTACTAGATCATATGGTAGTTCAATTTTTACCTTTCAACGCACCTCCATTCTGTTCTCACTACTGGCTGTTACCAGATTACATCCCACCAGCAACTTGAGGGTACACAGTTCTATAAAAAACCCTTCAGCGTTTATTGTTTGTAGACTTTTTACAGATGACATTTTGAGTGTTGGGTGGTGATACCTTTTTGTAGTTTGGATTTGCATGCATCTAAAAATTCCCGATATTGAGCTTTTATCTACGTACTTTTTTTTAAGTAAAACAGAGAAACTTACCTCTTCAAATTGTTTCCTTGAAAAATTTGCCATGTTCTGAATTCCTGTGGCCATTACCTGCACCAGTACGTTTTTTGAGGGCAGGTGTCATTTAGAGCCCTGTAGTAATTGTGACTATTACATGACCATTGGCTCTGGGTTTAAAGCTGCTGTTGCAGGAAACGGCCACGAGGGGGCAGCATTTCTATATTCCCAACTCTGGTTACTAAGGGAAAAGAGCCTTCCTGGAAGTCCTGTTTGTAGGTTGTAAAGTAGAGTGGAATGTGCCAGGACAAACACCCCAAAACTATGTCTACTTATTTGCTGTTGGTATTCTTAGTTTAATTTTCATTTTTCTCCGAGCAAATTTAATTGCAATGTTGTGTTTGTTCTAGGTGTACAGAATCTCTTTCATTGATACATATATCTTTTCATGTTTGGATCCTGTTCCATATAGGTTATTACAGAAAGTTGTGTAGACCTCTCTTGGTATTCGGTATGTCTCTGATGATTATATATTTTATAAATACTAGCATATGTCTGTTAAACCCAATATGCTCCGTTATATATTCCTCACACCTTTCCGTTTGGCTAACCACAAGCTTGTTTTCTGAACACGTCAATGTCCTTCTCTGTGGAAATAGGTTCCTTCCTATGAATATTTAGATAACACCTATACGTGATATCATAGGATATGTGTCTCTCGCTTTCTGACTTACTTCAAGTTGTGTGATTATCTGTAGCCTCATCTATGGTGCTGCGACCGGCATTGTTTCATTCTTTTCTGTGTCTAATGTTGCATTGTGTACATGGACCACTTTTTCGTCCACTCATCTGCTGATGGACATTTTTGTTGCTTCCATGTCTTGGCCATGGTATATACTGCTGCAATACACGATTTTCCATCCTGTGTCTTTTTGATTCTGGCTTTCACAGGTGACAGGCCCAACAGTGGGCCTTCCGGATCATATGGTAACTCAATTTTTACCTTTAAACGCACTGCCATTCTGTTGCTATTATTGGCTGTTACCAGTTTACATCCCACTTAGACCGAGAGGTTACACTATTCTCCACAACTTCTTCAACATCTATTGTTTGTTGACTTTTTGCTGATGGTCATTCTGACTAGTGCGAGGTGATACCTTTGTGTAGATTGGATTTGCATGCGACTGATAATTCCTGATGTTTTGTGTTTATCAATGTGCTTTTCATTTGTTTAAAGATGGAGCTAAAGTTACAACTTCAAATTGCCTTCTTGAAAAATTTGCCGCGTTTGGATTTTTTTGGCCATTCCCTACCCCAGGACAGTTGTTGAGGGCATGAGTCATTTACAGCCCTGCAGTCCTTGTGACTATTAGTGACCATTAGCAGTGGATTTAAAGCTGCTGTTTGAGGAAACGGCCTTAGTGTGGCAGCATTTCTACGTTGCCATCTCTGCTTGCTAGGGAAACAGAACCTTGCTGCAAGTTGTGCTGTTAGGTTGCAGATTAGATTGGAATGTGCCAGGACAAACCCCCATAAGTTTTAGCCTCCTTAATTCTTGTTTGTGTCTTTAAGTTGTACTTTTTCTCAGAGCAAGTTTGATTGAAAATGTCTTTTGTTGTAGGTGTACAGAATCTTGTTCATTTACACATATACATACATCTATTGATCTTTGGGTCCTTCTCCATGTAGGTTATTACAGAGTGTTGAGTAGACCACTCTTGGTATTCTGTAGGTCTTTGGGGATGATATATTTTATATGTATTAGTATATATTTGTTAACCCCAATATCCTAATATATCCATTCCTCACACCTTTTCTTTGGCTTAACCATCAGTTTGTCTTCTCAATCTGAGATTGCCTTTTTCT
Source organism: Balaenoptera ricei (assembly GCF_028023285.1). Lineage (NCBI taxonomy): Eukaryota > Metazoa > Chordata > Mammalia > Artiodactyla > Balaenopteridae > Balaenoptera > Balaenoptera ricei. Next base: position 126,665,657 of record NC_082639.1, read on the forward strand.
ATGGAAATATGTTCATTTTTATGAATTTTCAGATAACATAAGTGATAGCATAGGACATTTGTCTTTCGCATTCTGACTTACTTCACATTGTGTGATTATTTCTAGGCTCCTCTGTGGTGCTGCATATGCCATTCTTTTATTTTTTTTCGTGGTTGATATTCCATTCTGTCCATATACCACTTCTTCTTTGTTCATTCATCTGTTTATGGACCCCTTTTTTCCTTCCATGTCTTGGCTATTTCAATATTCCTGCATTGCACATTTGCCTGCCTCTGTCTTTCCGTTTCTGGTGGTCTTAGGTTATAGGCAAAGAAGGTGCCCTGCCGCATCATATGGTAGCTCAGTTTTTACCTTTTAAAGCAGCTCCATTCAGTTTTCCTTAGTGCTGTTACCTCTTTACATCCCACCAGCAGCTAGAAGGTACACAGTTCTCTAAAACCCCTTCAGCATTCATAGTTTGTAGACTTTTTGCTGATGGTCATTTGACTGGTGTGAGCTGAAACCTTTTTGGAGGTTGGATTTGCATGTGACTAATAATTCCTTATACTGCGCTTTACGCATGTCCATTTTTTTCTTTTGCTTTTCTTTTAAAGAGTGAGTACAACTTCCCTCTTCATATTGACTTCTTGAAAAATTTGTCATGTGTTGAATTTTCTTGCCTATTCCCTACCCCAGGGCATATTTTGAGGGCAGGTGTCATTTACATCCCTGCAATCCTTGTGACTATTAAGCAACCATTAGCACTGGATTTAAAGCTGCTGTTGTGGGAAACAGCCACAAGGCGGCAGCATTATGACGTTCTCAACTCTTGTTACTAGGGCAACAGAGTCTTCCTGGACGTCATGTTCCTCGCTTATGAATTAGAGTGGAATGTGCTGGGACAAGACCCCGGAAGTTTACGTCTCCTTACTTATGTTTGTTTTTTTTAATTTAATTTCTATTTCTTATCAGAGTAAATTTGATTAGAGTGTTACGATTGGCTGGCTGTACAGAATCTGCTCAATGATTCATACATATGTCTGTTGTTCTTCGGATGCTGTTACCATGTATGTTATTACAGAATGTTGAGTAGACCTCCCTTGGTATATGGTAGGTGTTTTGTCATTATATATTTTCTATATATTGGTGATTATATAATTCATACAGTTTATGTGTTGTATGTTTATATACACTTAACATACATTAGTATATGTTTGTTAGCTCCATAATCCTAATTTGTCCATCCTACCACCTTTCATTTTGGTTAACCATTCATTTGTTTTCTAAGTCTGTGAGTTTCTTTTTCTGTGGAAATATGTTCATTGGTAGCAATCTTAGGATAACATGTATAAATGATATCATAGGATATTTGTCATTCCCTTTTGACTTACTTAACCTAATATGATTATTTCTAGTCTCATCTGTAGTCCTGAAAACGGCATTGTTCATTTATTTTTTCTGAGGCTAATATTCCATTCGGTACGTCCACCACTTCTTCTTTGTCCATTTATCTATTGATGGACATTTTGTTTGCTTGAACGTCTTGGCTATTGTAAATATTGCTACAGTGCGTGTTTGCCTGTCCGTGTCTTTCCGATTCTGGTCTTCTTAGGTGATAGGCCCATTAGGGGATCGGCCGCATTGTATGGTAGCTCAATTTCTTTACCTTTTAAACGCAGCTCCATTCTGTTCTCGTGATTAGCTGTTACCAGTTTACGTCCAACCAACAGCATAGTGGGTATGCATTTCTCCACCAACCCATCAGCATTCATTGTTTGTAGACTGTTTACGGATGGCATTTTGAATATTGGGTGGTGAAATCTTTTTGTATTTTGGATTTGCATCCAAACAATAATTCCTGATATTGAGCTTTTATCCATGTTCTTCTTTTTTTTTAATAACAGTGTGAGTAACACTTACCTCTTGAAACCGTTTTCTTGAAAAATTTTCCGTGTTGTGAACTTTTTTGGCCATTACCTACCCCAGGACATTTTTTGAGGACACGTGCCATTTACAGCCCTACAATTGCTGTGAATCTTAAGTGACCGTTAGCCCAGTGTTTAAAGCTGCTCTTGTGGGAACCGGAAACAAGGCGGCAGCATTTCTCCATCCCCAAATCTGGTTACTAGGGCAGCTGAGCCTTCCAGAAAGTCGTGTTCCTAGGTTGTAAATGAGAATGGAATGGGCCAGAGACAACCCCAGTAACTTTATGTCTCATTAATTGCTGTTCGTGGTTTTAATTTTTTAAATTGGGGTAATGAGTAGAATAGTGTTTGTTGTAGGTGTACACAATCAGGTTCAGTTGAACATTATATACGTTTATTCATGTACAGATCCTCTTCCCATGTAAACTACTATTATTTTTTTTAATAAATGTATTTTATTTATTTATTTGTTTTTGGCTGAGTTGGATCTTCTTTGCTGCCTGTGGGCTGTCTCTAGTTGCGGTGAGCGGGGGCTACTCTCCGGTGCGGTGCACGGGCTTCTCACCGTAGTGGCTTCTTTTTTTGCGGAACACGGGCTCTAGGCGTGCGGGCTTCAGTAGTTGTGGCACCTGGTCTCAGTAGTTATGGCTCATGGGCTCCAGAGCGTAGGCTCATTAGTTGTGGTGCACGGGCTTAGTTGCTCTGCAGCATGTGGGATCTTCCCGAACCAGGGATCGAACCTGTGTCCCCTGCATTGGCAGGAGGATTCTTAACCACGGTGCCACCAGGCAAGCCCCCGTGTAAATTATTACAGAGCGTTCAGTAGACCTCCCTTGGTGTATGGTCGGTCTGTTTGATACATGTGTTTAATATGTATTTGTATACGTATGGTAACCCTAATCTTAATGTATCCATTCCTCCCACTTCTCCCTTAAGATAACCATAGTTTGTTTTCTAAGTCTGTGGGAGTCTTTCTCTGTGGAAATATGTTCATGTGTGTCAGTTGTTAGGTAACACCTAGGAGTGATATCACAGGATATTTGTCGTCTGCTTTCCGACTTACCTCATGTTCTGTGATTATCTCTAGGCTCATCTATGGTGCTGCAAAGAGCAGTGTTTCATTCTTTTCCACGGCGAATATTCCATTGTGTACATGGACCACTTCTTCTTTTTACATTCATCTGTGGATGGACATTTTGGTTACTTCCAAGTCTTGGCTATGCTAAATGTTGATGCAGTGCAGGCTTGCCAGCCTGTGTCTTTTGGATTCTGGTCTTCTCATGGGTTAGGCCCAGCATTGGGCCTACTAGATCATATGGTAGTTCAATTTTTACCTTTCAACGCACCTCCATTCTGTTCTCACTACTGGCTGTTACCAGATTACATCCCACCAGCAACTTGAGGGTACACAGTTCTATAAAAAACCCTTCAGCGTTTATTGTTTGTAGACTTTTTACAGATGACATTTTGAGTGTTGGGTGGTGATACCTTTTTGTAGTTTGGATTTGCATGCATCTAAAAATTCCCGATATTGAGCTTTTATCTACGTACTTTTTTTTAAGTAAAACAGAGAAACTTACCTCTTCAAATTGTTTCCTTGAAAAATTTGCCATGTTCTGAATTCCTGTGGCCATTACCTGCACCAGTACGTTTTTTGAGGGCAGGTGTCATTTAGAGCCCTGTAGTAATTGTGACTATTACATGACCATTGGCTCTGGGTTTAAAGCTGCTGTTGCAGGAAACGGCCACGAGGGGGCAGCATTTCTATATTCCCAACTCTGGTTACTAAGGGAAAAGAGCCTTCCTGGAAGTCCTGTTTGTAGGTTGTAAAGTAGAGTGGAATGTGCCAGGACAAACACCCCAAAACTATGTCTACTTATTTGCTGTTGGTATTCTTAGTTTAATTTTCATTTTTCTCCGAGCAAATTTAATTGCAATGTTGTGTTTGTTCTAGGTGTACAGAATCTCTTTCATTGATACATATATCTTTTCATGTTTGGATCCTGTTCCATATAGGTTATTACAGAAAGTTGTGTAGACCTCTCTTGGTATTCGGTATGTCTCTGATGATTATATATTTTATAAATACTAGCATATGTCTGTTAAACCCAATATGCTCCGTTATATATTCCTCACACCTTTCCGTTTGGCTAACCACAAGCTTGTTTTCTGAACACGTCAATGTCCTTCTCTGTGGAAATAGGTTCCTTCCTATGAATATTTAGATAACACCTATACGTGATATCATAGGATATGTGTCTCTCGCTTTCTGACTTACTTCAAGTTGTGTGATTATCTGTAGCCTCATCTATGGTGCTGCGACCGGCATTGTTTCATTCTTTTCTGTGTCTAATGTTGCATTGTGTACATGGACCACTTTTTCGTCCACTCATCTGCTGATGGACATTTTTGTTGCTTCCATGTCTTGGCCATGGTATATACTGCTGCAATACACGATTTTCCATCCTGTGTCTTTTTGATTCTGGCTTTCACAGGTGACAGGCCCAACAGTGGGCCTTCCGGATCATATGGTAACTCAATTTTTACCTTTAAACGCACTGCCATTCTGTTGCTATTATTGGCTGTTACCAGTTTACATCCCACTTAGACCGAGAGGTTACACTATTCTCCACAACTTCTTCAACATCTATTGTTTGTTGACTTTTTGCTGATGGTCATTCTGACTAGTGCGAGGTGATACCTTTGTGTAGATTGGATTTGCATGCGACTGATAATTCCTGATGTTTTGTGTTTATCAATGTGCTTTTCATTTGTTTAAAGATGGAGCTAAAGTTACAACTTCAAATTGCCTTCTTGAAAAATTTGCCGCGTTTGGATTTTTTTGGCCATTCCCTACCCCAGGACAGTTGTTGAGGGCATGAGTCATTTACAGCCCTGCAGTCCTTGTGACTATTAGTGACCATTAGCAGTGGATTTAAAGCTGCTGTTTGAGGAAACGGCCTTAGTGTGGCAGCATTTCTACGTTGCCATCTCTGCTTGCTAGGGAAACAGAACCTTGCTGCAAGTTGTGCTGTTAGGTTGCAGATTAGATTGGAATGTGCCAGGACAAACCCCCATAAGTTTTAGCCTCCTTAATTCTTGTTTGTGTCTTTAAGTTGTACTTTTTCTCAGAGCAAGTTTGATTGAAAATGTCTTTTGTTGTAGGTGTACAGAATCTTGTTCATTTACACATATACATACATCTATTGATCTTTGGGTCCTTCTCCATGTAGGTTATTACAGAGTGTTGAGTAGACCACTCTTGGTATTCTGTAGGTCTTTGGGGATGATATATTTTATATGTATTAGTATATATTTGTTAACCCCAATATCCTAATATATCCATTCCTCACACCTTTTCTTTGGCTTAACCATCAGTTTGTCTTCTCAATCTGAGATTGCCTTTTTCTATGGAAATATGTTCATTTTTATGAATTTTCAGATAACATAAGTGATAGCATAGGACATTTGTCTTTCGCATTCTGACTTACTTCACATTGTGTGATTATTTCTAGGCTCCTCTGTGGTGCTGCATATGCCATTCTTTTATTTTTTTTCGTGGTTGATATTCCATTCTGTCCATATACCACTTCTTCTTTGTTCATTCATCTGTTTATGGACCCCTTTTTTCCTTCCATGTCTTGGCTATTTCAATATTCCTGCATTGCACATTTGCCTGCCTCTGTCTTTCCGTTTCTGGTGGTCTTAGGTTATAGGCAAAGAAGGTGCCCTGCCGCATCATATGGTAGCTCAGTTTTTACCTTTTAAAGCAGCTCCATTCAGTTTTCCTTAGTGCTGTTACCTCTTTACATCCCACCAGCAGCTAGAAGGTACACAGTTCTCTAAAACCCCTTCAGCATTCATAGTTTGTAGACTTTTTGCTGATGGTCATTTGACTGGTGTGAGCTGAAACCTTTTTGGAGGTTGGATTTGCATGTGACTAATAATTCCTTATACTGCGCTTTACGCATGTCCATTTTTTTCTTTTGCTTTTCTTTTAAAGAGTGAGTACAACTTCCCTCTTCATATTGACTTCTTGAAAAATTTGTCATGTGTTGAATTTTCTTGCCTATTCCCTACCCCAGGGCATATTTTGAGGGCAGGTGTCATTTACATCCCTGCAATCCTTGTGACTATTAAGCAACCATTAGCACTGGATTTAAAGCTGCTGTTGTGGGAAACAGCCACAAGGCGGCAGCATTATGACGTTCTCAACTCTTGTTACTAGGGCAACAGAGTCTTCCTGGACGTCATGTTCCTCGCTTATGAATTAGAGTGGAATGTGCTGGGACAAGACCCCGGAAGTTTACGTCTCCTTACTTATGTTTGTTTTTTTTAATTTAATTTCTATTTCTTATCAGAGTAAATTTGATTAGAGTGTTACGATTGGCTGGCTGTACAGAATCTGCTCAATGATTCATACATATGTCTGTTGTTCTTCGGATGCTGTTACCATGTATGTTATTACAGAATGTTGAGTAGACCTCCCTTGGTATATGGTAGGTGTTTTGTCATTATATATTTTCTATATATTGGTGATTATATAATTCATACAGTTTATGTGTTGTATGTTTATATACACTTAACATACATTAGTATATGTTTGTTAGCTCCATAATCCTAATTTGTCCATCCTACCACCTTTCATTTTGGTTAACCATTCATTTGTTTTCTAAGTCTGTGAGTTTCTTTTTCTGTGGAAATATGTTCATTGGTAGCAATCTTAGGATAACATGTATAAATGATATCATAGGATATTTGTCATTCCCTTTTGACTTACTTAACCTAATATGATTATTTCTAGTCTCATCTGTAGTCCTGAAAACGGCATTGTTCATTTATTTTTTCTGAGGCTAATATTCCATTCGGTACGTCCACCACTTCTTCTTTGTCCATTTATCTATTGATGGACATTTTGTTTGCTTGAACGTCTTGGCTATTGTAAATATTGCTACAGTGCGTGTTTGCCTGTCCGTGTCTTTCCGATTCTGGTCTTCTTAGGTGATAGGCCCATTAGGGGATCGGCCGCATTGTATGGTAGCTCAATTTCTTTACCTTTTAAACGCAGCTCCATTCTGTTCTCGTGATTAGCTGTTACCAGTTTACGTCCAACCAACAGCATAGTGGGTATGCATTTCTCCACCAACCCATCAGCATTCATTGTTTGTAGACTGTTTACGGATGGCATTTTGAATATTGGGTGGTGAAATCTTTTTGTATTTTGGATTTGCATCCAAACAATAATTCCTGATATTGAGCTTTTATCCATGTTCTTCTTTTTTTTTAATAACAGTGTGAGTAACACTTACCTCTTGAAACCGTTTTCTTGAAAAATTTTCCGTGTTGTGAACTTTTTTGGCCATTACCTACCCCAGGACATTTTTTGAGGACACGTGTCATTTACAGCCCTACAATTGCTGTGAATCTTAAGTGACCGTTAGCCCAGTGTTTAAAGCTGCTCTTGTGGGAACCGGAAACAAGGCGGCAGCATTTCTCCATCCCCAAATCTGGTTACTAGGGCAGCTGAGCCTTCCAGAAAGTCGTGTTCCTAGGTTGTAAATGAGAATGGAATGGGCCAGAGACAACCCCAGTAACTTTATGTCTCATTAATTGCTGTTCGTGGTTTTAATTTTTTAAATTGGGGTAATGAGTAGAATAGTGTTTGTTGTAGGTGTACACAATCAGGTTCAGTTGAACATTATATACGTTTATTCATGTACAGATCCTCTTCCCATGTAAACTACTATTATTTTTTTTAATAAATGTATTTTATTTATTTATTTGTTTTTGGCTGAGTTGGATCTTCTTTGCTGCCTGTGGGCTGTCTCTAGTTGCGGTGAGCGGGGGCTACTCTCCGGTGCGGTGCACCGGCTTCTCACCGTAGTGGCTTCTTTTGTTGCGGAACACAGGCTCTAGGCGTGCGGGCTTCAGTAGTTGTGGCACCTGGTCTCAGTAGTTATGGCTCATGGGCTCCAGAGCGTAGGCTCATTAGTTGTGGTGCACGGGCTTAGTTGCTCTGCAGCATGTGGGATCTTCCCGAACCAGGGATCGAACCTGTGTCCCCTGCATTGGCAGGAGGATTCTTAACCACGGTGCCACCAGGCAAGCCCCCGTGTAAATTATTACAGAGCGTTCAGTAGACCTCCCTTGGTGTATGGTCGGTCTGTTTGATACATGTGTTTAATATGTATTTGTATACGTATGGTAACCCTAATCTTAATGTATCCATTCCTCCCACTTCTCCCTTAAGATAACCATAGTTTGTTTTCTAAGTCTGTGGGAGTCTTTCTCTGTGGAAATATGTTCATATGTGTCAGTTGTTAGGTAACACCTAGGAGTGATATCACAGGATATTTGTCGTCTGCTTTCCGACTTACCTCATGTTCTGTGATTATCTCTAGGCTCATCTATGGTGCTGCAAAGAGCAGTGTTTCATTCTTTTCCACGGCGAATATTCCATTGTGTACATGGACCACTTCTTCTTTTTACATTCATCTGTGGATGGACATTTTGGTTACTTCCAAGTCTTGGCTATGCTAAATGTTGATGCAGTGCAGGCTTGCCAGCCTGTGTCTTTTGGATTCTGGTCTTCTCATGGGTTAGGCCCAGCATTGGGCCTACTAGATCATATGGTAGTTCAATTTTTACCTTTCAACGCACCTCCATTCTGTTCTCACTACTGGCTGTTACCAGATTACATCCCACCAGCAACTTGAGGGTACACAGTTCTATAAAAAACCCTTCAGCGTTTATTGTTTGTAGACTTTTTACAGATGACATTTTGAGTGTTGGGTGGTGATACCTTTTTGTAGTTTGGATTTGCATGCATCTAAAAATTCCCGATATTGAGCTTTTATCTACGTACTTTTTTTTAAGTAAAACAGAGAAACTTACCTCTTCAAATTGTTTCCTTGAAAAATTTGCCATGTTCTGAATTCCTGTGGCCATTACCTGCACCAGTACGTTTTTTGAGGGCAGGTGTCATTTAGAGCCCTGTAGTAATTGTGACTATTACATGACCATTGGCTCTGGGTTTAAAGCTGCTGTTGCAGGAAACGGCCACGAGGGGGCAGCATTTCTATATTCCCAACTCTGGTTACTAAGGGAAAAGAGCCTTCCTGGAAGTCCTGTTTGTAGGTTGTAAAGTAGAGTGGAATGTGCCAGGACAAACACCCCAAAACTATGTCTACTTATTTGCTGTTGGTATTCTTAGTTTAATTTTCATTTTTCTCCGAGCAAATTTAATTGCAATGTTGTGTTTGTTCTAGGTGTACAGAATCTCTTTCATTGATACATATATCTTTTCATGTTTGGATCCTGTTCCATATAGGTTATTACAGAAAGTTGTGTAGACCTCTCTTGGTATTCGGTATGTCTCTGATGATTATATATTTTATAAATACTAGCATATGTCTGTTAAACCCAATATGCTCCGTTATATATTCCTCACACCTTTCCGTTTGGCTAACCACAAGCTTGTTTTCTGAACACGTCAATGTCCTTCTCTGTGGAAATAGGTTCCTTCCTATGAATATTTAGATAACACCTATACGTGATATCATAGGATATGTGTCTCTCGCTTTCTGACTTACTTCAAGTTGTGTGATTATCTGTAGCCTCATCTATGGTGCTGCGACCGGCATTGTTTCATTCTTTTCTGTGTCTAATGTTGCATTGTGTACATGGACCACTTTTTCGTCCACTCATCTGCTGATGGACATTTTTGTTGCTTCCATGTCTTGGCCATGGTATATACTGCTGCAATACACGATTTTCCATCCTGTGTCTTTTTGATTCTGGCTTTCACAGGTGACAGGCCCAACAGTGGGCCTTCCGGATCATATGGTAACTCAATTTTTACCTTTAAACGCACTGCCATTCTGTTGCTATTATTGGCTGTTACCAGTTTACATCCCACTTAGACCGAGAGGTTACACTATTCTCCACAACTTCTTCAACATCTATTGTTTGTTGACTTTTTGCTGATGGTCATTCTGACTAGTGCGAGGTGATACCTTTGTGTAGATTGGATTTGCATGCGACTGATAATTCCTGATGTTTTGTGTTTATCAATGTGCTTTTCATTTGTTTAAAGATGGAGCTAAAGTTACAACTTCAAATTGCCTTCTTGAAAAATTTGCCGCGTTTGGATTTTTTTGGCCATTCCCTACCCCAGGACAGTTGTTGAGGGCATGAGTCATTTACAGCCCTGCAGTCCTTGTGACTATTAGTGACCATTAGCAGTGGATTTAAAGCTGCTGTTTGAGGAAACGGCCTTAGTGTGGCAGCATTTCTACGTTGCCATCTCTGCTTGCTAGGGAAACAGAACCTTGCTGCAAGTTGTGCTGTTAGGTTGCAGATTAGATTGGAATGTGCCAGGACAAACCCCCATAAGTTTTAGCCTCCTTAATTCTTGTTTGTGTCTTTAAGTTGTACTTTTTCTCAGAGCAAGTTTGATTGAAAATGTCTTTTGTTGTAGGTGTACAGAATCTTGTTCATTTACACATATACATACATCTATTGATCTTTGGGTCCTTCTCCATGTAGGTTATTACAGAGTGTTGAGTAGACCACTCTTGGTATTCTGTAGGTCTTTGGGGATGATATATTTTATATGTATTAGTATATATTTGTTAACCCCAATATCCTAATATATCCATTCCTCACACCTTTTCTTTGGCTTAACCATCAGTTTGTCTTCTCAATCTGAGATTGCCTTTTTCTATGGAAATATGTTCATTTTTATGAATTTTCAGATAACATAAGTGATAGCATAGGACATTTGTCTTTCGCATTCTGACTTACTTCACATTGTGTGATTATTTCTAGGCTCCTCTGTGGTGCTGCATATGCCATTCTTTTATTTTTTTTCGTGGTTGATATTCCATTCTGTCCATATACCACTTCTTCTTTGTTCATTCATCTGTTTATGGACCCCTTTTTTCCTTCCATGTCTTGGCTATTTCAATATTCCTGCATTGCACATTTGCCTGCCTCTGTCTTTCCGTTTCTGGTGGTCTTAGGTTATAGGCAAAGAAGGTGCCCTGCCGCATCATATGGTAGCTCAGTTTTTACCTTTTAAAGCAGCTCCATTCAGTTTTCCTTAGTGCTGTTACCTCTTTACATCCCACCAGCAGCTAGAAGGTACACAGTTCTCTAAAACCCCTTCAGCATTCATAGTTTGTAGACTTTTTGCTGATGGTCATTTGACTGGTGTGAGCTGAAACCTTTTTGGAGGTTGGATTTGCATGTGACTAATAATTCCTTATACTGCGCTTTACGCATGTCCATTTTTTTCTTTTGCTTTTCTTTTAAAGAGTGAGTACAACTTCCCTCTTCATATTGACTTCTTGAAAAATTTGTCATGTGTTGAATTTTCTTGCCTATTCCCTACCCCAGGGCATATTTTGAGGGCAGGTGTCATTTACATCCCTGCAATCCTTGTGACTATTAAGCAACCATTAGCACTGGATTTAAAGCTGCTGTTGTGGGAAACAGCCACAAGGCGGCAGCATTATGACGTTCTCAACTCTTGTTACTAGGGCAACAGAGTCTTCCTGGACGTCATGTTCCTCGCTTATGAATTAGAGTGGAATGTGCTGGGACAAGACCCCGGAAGTTTACGTCTCCTTACTTATGTTTGTTTTTTTTAATTTAATTTCTATTTCTTATCAGAGTAAATTTGATTAGAGTGTTACGATTGGCTGGCTGTACAGAATCTGCTCAATGATTCATACATATGTCTGTTGTTCTTCGGATGCTGTTACCATGTATGTTATTACAGAATGTTGAGTAGACCTCCCTTGGTATATGGTAGGTGTTTTGTCATTATATATTTTCTATATATTGGTGATTATATAATTCATACAGTTTATGTGTTGTATGTTTATATACACTTAACATACATTAGTATATGTTTGTTAGCTCCATAATCCTAATTTGTCCATCCTACCACCTTTCATTTTGGTTAACCATTCATTTGTTTTCTAAGTCTGTGAGTTTCTTTTTCTGTGGAAATATGTTCATTGGTAGCAATCTTAGGATAACATGTATAAATGATATCATAGGATATTTGTCATTCCCTTTTGACTTACTTAACCTAATATGATTATTTCTAGTCTCATCTGTAGTCCTGAAAACGGCCTTGTTCATTTATTTTTTCTGAGGCTAATATTCCATTCGGTACGTCCACCACTTCTTCTTTGTCCATTTATCTATTGATGGACATTTTGTTTGCTTGAACGTCTTGGCTATTGTAAATATTGCTACAGTGCGTGTTTGCCTGTCCGTGTCTTTCCGATTCTGGTCTTCTTAGGTGATAGGCCCATTAGGGGATCGGCCGCATTGTATGGTAGCTCAATTTCTTTACCTTTTAAACGCAGCTCCATTCTGTTCTCGTGATTAGCTGTTACCAGTTTACGTCCAACCAACAGCATAGTGGGTATGCATTTCTCCACCAACCCATCAGCATTCATTGTTTGTAGACTGTTTACGGATGGCATTTTGAATATTGGGTGGTGAAATCTTTTTGTATTTTGGATTTGCATCCAAACAATAATTCCTGATATTGAGCTTTTATCCATGTTCTTCTTTTTTTTTAATAACAGTGTGAGTAACACTTACCTCTTGAAACCGTTTTCTTGAAAAATTTTCCGTGTTGTGAACTTTTTTGGCCATTACCTACCCCAGGACATTTTTTGAGGACACGTGTCATTTACAGCCCTACAATTGCTGTGAATCTTAAGTGACCGTTAGCCCAGTGTTTAAAGCTGCTCTTGTGGGAACCGGAAACAAGGCGGCAGCATTTCTCCATCCCCAAATCTGGTTACTAGGGCAGCTGAGCCTTCCAGAAAGTCGTGTTCCTAGGTTGTAAATGAGAATGGAATGGGCCAGAGACAACCCCAGTAACTTTATGTCTCATTAATTGCTGTTCGTGGTTTTAATTTTTTAAATTGGGGTAATGAGTAGAATAGTGTTTGTTGTAGGTGTACACAATCAGGTTCAGTTGAACATTATATACGTTTATTCATGTACAGATCCTCTTCCCATGTAAACTACTATTATTTTTTTTAATAAATGTATTTTATTTATTTATTTGTTTTTGGCTGAGTTGGATCTTCTTTGCTGCCTGTGGGCTGTCTCTAGTTGCGGTGAGCGGGGGCTACTCTCCGGTGCGGTGCACGGGCTTCTCACCGTAGTGGCTTCTTTTGTTGCGGAACACAGGCTCTAGGCGTGCGGGCTTCAGTAGTTGTGGCACCTGGTCTCAGTAGTTATGGCTCATGGGCTCCAGAGCGTAGGCTCATTAGTTGTGGTGCACGGGCTTAGTTGCTCTGCAGCATGTGGGATCTTCCCGAACCAGGGATCGAACCTGTGTCCCCTGCATTGGCAGGAGGATTCTTAACCACGGTGCCACCAGGCAAGCCCCCGTGTAAATTATTACAGAGCGTTCAGTAGACCTCCCTTGGTGTATGGTCGGTCTGTTTGATACATGTGTTTAATATGTATTTGTATACGTATGGTAACCCTAATCTTAATGTATCCATTCCTCCCACTTCTCCCTTAAGATAACCATAGTTTGTTTTCTAAGTCTGTGGGAGTCTTTCTCTGTGGAAATATGTTCATGTGTGTCAGTTGTTAGGTAACACCTAGGAGTGATATCACAGGATATTTGTCGTCTGCTTTCCGACTTACCTCATGTTCTGTGATTATCTCTAGGCTCATCTATGGTGCTGCAAAGAGCAGTGTTTCATTCTTTTCCACGGCGAATATTCCATTGTGTACATGGACCACTTCTTCTTTTTACATTCATCTGTGGATGGACATTTTGGTTACTTCCAAGTCTTGGCTATGCTAAATGTTGATGCAGTGCAGGCTTGCCAGCCTGTGTCTTTTGGATTCTGGTCTTCTCATGGGTTAGGCCCAGCATTGGGCCTACTAGATCATATGGTAGTTCAATTTTTACCTTTCAACGCACCTCCATTCTGTTCTCACTACTGGCTGTTACCAGATTACATCCCACCAGCAACTTGAGGGTACACAGTTCTATAAAAAACCCTTCAGCGTTTATTGTTTGTAGACTTTTTACAGATGACATTTTGAGTGTTGGGTGGTGATACCTTTTTGTAGTTTGGATTTGCATGCATCTAAAAATTCCCGATATTGAGCTTTTATCTACGTACTTTTTTTTAAGTAAAACAGAGAAACTTACCTCTTCAAATTGTTTCCTTGAAAAATTTGCCATGTTCTGAATTCCTGTGGCCATTACCTGCACCAGTACGTTTTTTGAGGGCAGGTGTCATTTAGAGCCCTGTAGTAATTGTGACTATTACATGACCATTGGCTCTGGGTTTAAAGCTGCTGTTGCAGGAAACGGCCACGAGGGGGCAGCATTTCTATATTCCCAACTCTGGTTACTAAGGGAAAAGAGCCTTCCTGGAAGTCCTGTTTGTAGGTTGTAAAGTAGAGTGGAATGTGCCAGGACAAACACCCCAAAACTATGTCTACTTATTTGCTGTTGGTATTCTTAGTTTAATTTTCATTTTTCTCCGAGCAAATTTAATTGCAATGTTGTGTTTGTTCTAGGTGTACAGAATCTCTTTCATTGATACATATATCTTTTCATGTTTGGATCCTGTTCCATATAGGTTATTACAGAAAGTTGTGTAGACCTCTCTTGGTATTCGGTATGTCTCTGATGATTATATATTTTATAAATACTAGCATATGTCTGTTAAACCCAATATGCTCCGTTATATATTCCTCACACCTTTCCGTTTGGCTAACCACAAGCTTGTTTTCTGAACACGTCAATGTCCTTCTCTGTGGAAATAGGTTCCTTCCTATGAATATTTAGATAACACCTATACGTGATATCATAGGATATGTGTCTCTCGCTTTCTGACTTACTTCAAGTTGTGTGATTATCTGTAGCCTCATCTATGGTGCTGCGACCGGCATTGTTTCATTCTTTTCTGTGTCTAATGTTGCATTGTGTACATGGACCACTTTTTCGTCCACTCATCTGCTGATGGACATTTTTGTTGCTTCCATGTCTTGGCCATGGTATATACTGCTGCAATACACGATTTTCCATCCTGTGTCTTTTTGATTCTGGCTTTCACAGGTGACAGGCCCAACAGTGGGCCTTCCGGATCATATGGTAACTCAATTTTTACCTTTAAACGCACTGCCATTCTGTTGCTATTATTGGCTGTTACCAGTTTACATCCCACTTAGACCGAGAGGTTACACTATTCTCCACAACTTCTTCAACATCTATTGTTTGTTGACTTTTTGCTGATGGTCATTCTGACTAGTGCGAGGTGATACCTTTGTGTAGATTGGATTTGCATGCGACTGATAATTCCTGATGTTTTGTGTTTATCAATGTGCTTTTCATTTGTTTAAAGATGGAGCTAAAGTTACAACTTCAAATTGCCTTCTTGAAAAATTTGCCGCGTTTGGATTTTTTTGGCCATTCCCTACCCCAGGACAGTTGTTGAGGGCATGAGTCATTTACAGCCCTGCAGTCCTTGTGACTATTAGTGACCATTAGCAGTGGATTTAAAGCTGCTGTTTGAGGAAACGGCCTTAGTGTGGCAGCATTTCTACGTTGCCATCTCTGCTTGCTAGGGAAACAGAACCTTGCTGCAAGTTGTGCTGTTAGGTTGCAGATTAGATTGGAATGTGCCAGGACAAACCCCCATAAGTTTTAGCCTCCTTAATTCTTGTTTGTGTCTTTAAGTTGTACTTTTTCTCAGAGCAAGTTTGATTGAAAATGTCTTTTGTTGTAGGTGTACAGAATCTTGTTCATTTACACATATACATACATCTATTGATCTTTGGGTCCTTCTCCATGTAGGTTATTACAGAGTGTTGAGTAGACCACTCTTGGTATTCTGTAGGTCTTTGGGGATGATATATTTTATATGTATTAGTATATATTTGTTAACCCCAATATCCTAATATATCCATTCCTCACACCTTTTCTTTGGCTTAACCATCAGTTTGTCTTCTCAATCTGAGATTGCCTTTTTCTATGGAAATATGTTCATTTTTATGAATTTTCAGATAACATAAGTGATAGCATAGGACATTTGTCTTTCGCATTCTGACTTACTTCACATTGTGTGATTATTTCTAGGCTCCTCTGTGGTGCTGCATATGCCATTCTTTTATTTTTTTTCGTGGTTGATATTCCATTCTGTCCATATACCACTTCTTCTTTGTTCATTCATCTGTTTATGGACCCCTTTTTTCCTTCCATGTCTTGGCTATTTCAATATTCCTGCATTGCACATTTGCCTGCCTCTGTCTTTCCGTTTCTGGTGGTCTTAGGTTATAGGCAAAGAAGGTGCCCTGCCGCATCATATGGTAGCTCAGTTTTTACCTTTTAAAGCAGCTCCATTCAGTTTTCCTTAGTGCTGTTACCTCTTTACATCCCACCAGCAGCTAGAAGGTACACAGTTCTCTAAAACCCCTTCAGCATTCATAGTTTGTAGACTTTTTGCTGATGGTCATTTGACTGGTGTGAGCTGAAACCTTTTTGGAGGTTGGATTTGCATGTGACTAATAATTCCTTATACTGCGCTTTACGCATGTCCATTTTTTTCTTTTGCTTTTCTTTTAAAGAGTGAGTACAACTTCCCTCTTCATATTGACTTCTTGAAAAATTTGTCATGTGTTGAATTTTCTTGCCTATTCCCTACCCCAGGGCATATTTTGAGGGCAGGTGTCATTTACATCCCTGCAATCCTTGTGACTATTAAGCAACCATTAGCACTGGATTTAAAGCTGCTGTTGTGGGAAACAGCCACAAGGCGGCAGCATTATGACGTTCTCAACTCTTGTTACTAGGGCAACAGAGTCTTCCTGGACGTCATGTTCCTCGCTTATGAATTAGAGTGGAATGTGCTGGGACAAGACCCCGGAAGTTTACGTCTCCTTACTTATGTTTGTTTTTTTTAATTTAATTTCTATTTCTTATCAGAGTAAATTTGATTAGAGTGTTACGATTGGCTGGCTGTACAGAATCTGCTCAATGATTCATACATATGTCTGTTGTTCTTCGGATGCTGTTACCATGTATGTTATTACAGAATGTTGAGTAGACCTCCCTTGGTATATGGTAGGTGTTTTGTCATTATATATTTTCTATATATTGGTGATTATATAATTCATACAGTTTATGTGTTGTATGTTTATATACACTTAACATACATTAGTATATGTTTGTTAGCTCCATAATCCTAATTTGTCCATCCTACCACCTTTCATTTTGGTTAACCATTCATTTGTTTTCTAAGTCTGTGAGTTTCTTTTTCTGTGGAAATATGTTCATTGGTAGCAATCTTAGGATAACATGTATAAATGATATCATAGGATATTTGTCATTCCCTTTTGACTTACTTAACCTAATATGATTATTTCTAGTCTCATCTGTAGTCCTGAAAACGGCCTTGTTCATTTATTTTTTCTGAGGCTAATATTCCATTCGGTACGTCCACCACTTCTTCTTTGTCCATTTATCTATTGATGGACATTTTGTTTGCTTGAACGTCTTGGCTATTGTAAATATTGCTACAGTGCGTGTTTGCCTGTCCGTGTCTTTCCGATTCTGGTCTTCTTAGGTGATAGGCCCATTAGGGGATCGGCCGCATTGTATGGTAGCTCAATTTCTTTACCTTTTAAACGCAGCTCCATTCTGTTCTCGTGATTAGCTGTTACCAGTTTACGTCCAACCAACAGCATAGTGGGTATGCATTTCTCCACCAACCCATCAGCATTCATTGTTTGTAGACTGTTTACGGATGGCATTTTGAATATTGGGTGGTGAAATCTTTTTGTATTTTGGATTTGCATCCAAACAATAATTCCTGATATTGAGCTTTTATCCATGTTCTTCTTTTTTTTTAATAACAGTGTGAGTAACACTTACCTCTTGAAACCGTTTTCTTGAAAAATTTTCCGTGTTGTGAACTTTTTTGGCCATTACCTACCCCAGGACATTTTTTGAGGACACGTGTCATTTACAGCCCTACAATTGCTGTGAATCTTAAGTGACCGTTAGCCCAGTGTTTAAAGCTGCTCTTGTGGGAACCGGAAACAAGGCGGCAGCATTTCTCCATCCCCAAATCTGGTTACTAGGGCAGCTGAGCCTTCCAGAAAGTCGTGTTCCTAGGTTGTAAATGAGAATGGAATGGGCCAGAGACAACCCCAGTAACTTTATGTCTCATTAATTGCTGTTCGTGGTTTTAATTTTTTAAATTGGGGTAATGAGTAGAATAGTGTTTGTTGTAGGTGTACACAATCAGGTTCAGTTGAACATTATATACGTTTATTCATGTACAGATCCTCTTCCCATGTAAACTACTATTATTTTTTTTAATAAATGTATTTTATTTATTTATTTGTTTTTGGCTGAGTTGGATCTTCTTTGCTGCCTGTGGGCTGTCTCTAGTTGCGGTGAGCGGGGGCTACTCTCCGGTGCGGTGCACGGGCTTCTCACCGTAGTGGCTTCTTTTGTTGCGGAACACAGGCTCTAGGCGTGCGGGCTTCAGTAGTTGTGGCACCTGGTCTCAGTAGTTATGGCTCATGGGCTCCAGAGCGTAGGCTCATTAGTTGTGGTGCACGGGCTTAGTTGCTCTGCAGCATGTGGGATCTTCCCGAACCAGGGATCGAACCTGTGTCCCCTGCATTGGCAGGAGGATTCTTAACCACGGTGCCACCAGGCAAGCCCCCGTGTAAATTATTACAGAGCGTTCAGTAGACCTCCCTTGGTGTATGGTCGGTCTGTTTGATACATGTGTTTAATATGTATTTGTATACGTATGGTAACCCTAATCTTAATGTATCCATTCCTCCCACTTCTCCCTTAAGATAACCATAGTTTGTTTTCTAAGTCTGTGGGAGTCTTTCTCTGTGGAAATATGTTCATGTGTGTCAGTTGTTAGGTAACACCTAGGAGTGATATCACAGGATATTTGTCGTCTGCTTTCCGACTTACCTCATGTTCTGTGATTATCTCTAGGCTCATCTATGGTGCTGCAAAGAGCAGTGTTTCATTCTTTTCCACGGCGAATATTCCATTGTGTACATGGACCACTTCTTCTTTTTACATTCATCTGTGGATGGACATTTTGGTTACTTCCAAGTCTTGGCTATGCTAAATGTTGATGCAGTGCAGGCTTGCCAGCCTGTGTCTTTTGGATTCTGGTCTTCTCATGGGTTAGGCCCAGCATTGGGCCTACTAGATCATATGGTAGTTCAATTTTTACCTTTCAACGCACCTCCATTCTGTTCTCACTACTGGCTGTTACCAGATTACATCCCACCAGCAACTTGAGGGTACACAGTTCTATAAAAAACCCTTCAGCGTTTAATGTTTGTAGACTTTTTACAGATGACATTTTGAGTGTTGGGTGGTGATACCTTTTTGTAGTTTGGATTTGCATGCATCTAAAAATTCCCGATATTGAGCTTTTATCTACGTACTTTTTTTTAAGTAAAACAGAGAAACTTACCTCTTCAAATTGTTTCCTTGAAAAATTTGCCATGTTCTGAATTCCTGTGGCCATTACCTGCACCAGTACGTTTTTTGAGGGCAGGTGTCATTTAGAGCCCTGTAGTAATTGTGACTATTACATGACCATTGGCTCTGGGTTTAAAGCTGCTGTTGCAGGAAACGGCCACGAGGGGGCAGCATTTCTATATTCCCAACTCTGGTTACTAAGGGAAAAGAGCCTTCCTGGAAGTCCTGTTTGTAGGTTGTAAAGTAGAGTGGAATGTGCCAGGACAAACACCCCAAAACTATGTCTACTTATTTGCTGTTGGTATTCTTAGTTTAATTTTCATTTTTCTCCGAGCAAATTTAATTGCAATGTTGTGTTTGTTCTAGGTGTACAGAATCTCTTTCATTGATACATATATCTTTTCATGTTTGGATCCTGTTCCATATAGGTTATTACAGAAAGTTGTGTAGACCTCTCTTGGTATTCGGTATGTCTCTGATGATTATATATTTTATAAATACTAGCATATGTCTGTTAAACCCAATATGCTCCGTTATATATTCCTCACACCTTTCCGTTTGGCTAACCACAAGCTTGTTTTCTGAACACGTCAATGTCCTTCTCTGTGGAAATAGGTTCCTTCCTATGAATATTTAGATAACACCTATACGTGATATCATAGGATATGTGTCTCTCGCTTTCTGACTTACTTCAAGTTGTGTGATTATCTGTAGCCTCATCTATGGTGCTGCGACCGGCATTGTTTCATTCTTTTCTGTGTCTAATGTTGCATTGTGTACATGGACCACTTTTTCGTCCACTCATCTGCTGATGGACATTTTTGTTGCTTCCATGTCTTGGCCATGGTATATACTGCTGCAATACACGATTTTCCATCCTGTGTCTTTTTGATTCTGGCTTTCACAGGTGACAGGCCCAACAGTGGGCCTTCCGGATCATATGGTAACTCAATTTTTACCTTTAAACGCACTGCCATTCTGTTGCTATTATTGGC
The DNA here is from genome assembly GCF_028023285.1 of Balaenoptera ricei. Lineage (NCBI taxonomy): Eukaryota > Metazoa > Chordata > Mammalia > Artiodactyla > Balaenopteridae > Balaenoptera > Balaenoptera ricei. The sequence continues at coordinate 126,686,086 of NC_082639.1, forward strand.
TGTTACCAGTTTACATCCCACTTAGACCGAGAGGTTACACTATTCTCCACAACTTCTTCAACATCTATTGTTTGTTGACTTTTTGCTGATGGTCATTCTGACTAGTGCGAGGTGATACCTTTGTGTAGATTGGATTTGCATGCGACTGATAATTCCTGATGTTTTGTGTTTATCAATGTGCTTTTCATTTGTTTAAAGATGGAGCTAAAGTTACAACTTCAAATTGCCTTCTTGAAAAATTTGCCGCGTTTGGATTTTTTTGGCCATTCCCTACCCCAGGACAGTTGTTGAGGGCATGAGTCATTTACAGCCCTGCAGTCCTTGTGACTATTAGTGACCATTAGCAGTGGATTTAAAGCTGCTGTTTGAGGAAACGGCCTTAGTGTGGCAGCATTTCTACGTTGCCATCTCTGCTTGCTAGGGAAACAGAACCTTGCTGCAAGTTGTGCTGTTAGGTTGCAGATTAGATTGGAATGTGCCAGGACAAACCCCCATAAGTTTTAGCCTCCTTAATTCTTGTTTGTGTCTTTAAGTTGTACTTTTTCTCAGAGCAAGTTTGATTGAAAATGTCTTTTGTTGTAGGTGTACAGAATCTTGTTCATTTACACATATACATACATCTATTGATCTTTGGGTCCTTCTCCATGTAGGTTATTACAGAGTGTTGAGTAGACCACTCTTGGTATTCTGTAGGTCTTTGGGGATGATATATTTTATATGTATTAGTATATATTTGTTAACCCCAATATCCTAATATATCCATTCCTCACACCTTTTCTTTGGCTTAACCATCAGTTTGTCTTCTCAATCTGAGATTGCCTTTTTCTATGGAAATATGTTCATTTTTATGAATTTTCAGATAACATAAGTGATAGCATAGGACATTTGTCTTTCGCATTCTGACTTACTTCACATTGTGTGATTATTTCTAGGCTCCTCTGTGGTGCTGCATATGCCATTCTTTTATTTTTTTTCGTGGTTGATATTCCATTCTGTCCATATACCACTTCTTCTTTGTTCATTCATCTGTTTATGGACCCCTTTTTTCCTTCCATGTCTTGGCTATTTCAATATTCCTGCATTGCACATTTGCCTGCCTCTGTCTTTCCGTTTCTGGTGGTCTTAGGTTATAGGCAAAGAAGGTGCCCTGCCGCATCATATGGTAGCTCAGTTTTTACCTTTTAAAGCAGCTCCATTCAGTTTTCCTTAGTGCTGTTACCTCTTTACATCCCACCAGCAGCTAGAAGGCACACAGTTCTCTAAAACCCCTTCAGCATTCATAGTTTGTAGACTTTTTGCTGATGGTCATTTGACTGGTGTGAGCTGAAACCTTTTTGGAGGTTGGATTTGCATGTGACTAATAATTCCTTATACTGCGCTTTACGCATGTCCATTTTTTTCTTTTGCTTTTCTTTTAAAGAGTGAGTACAACTTCCCTCTTCATATTGACTTCTTGAAAAATTTGTCATGTGTTGAATTTTCTTGCCTATTCCCTACCCCAGGGCATATTTTGAGGGCAGGTGTCATTTACATCCCTGCAATCCTTGTGACTATTAAGCAACCATTAGCACTGGATTTAAAGCTGCTGTTGTGGGAAACAGCCACAAGGCGGCAGCATTATGACGTTCTCAACTCTTGTTACTAGGGCAACAGAGTCTTCCTGGACGTCATGTTCCTCGCTTATGAATTAGAGTGGAATGTGCTGGGACAAGACCCCGGAAGTTTACGTCTCCTTACTTATGTTTGTTTTTTTTAATTTAATTTCTATTTCTTATCAGAGTAAATTTGATTAGAGTGTTACGATTGGCTGGCTGTACAGAATCTGCTCAATGATTCATACATATGTCTGTTGTTCTTCGGATGCTGTTACCATGTATGTTATTACAGAATGTTGAGTAGACCTCCCTTGGTATATGGTAGGTGTTTTGTCATTATATATTTTCTATATATTGGTGATTATATAATTCATACAGTTTATGTGTTGTATGTTTATATACACTTAACATACATTAGTATATGTTTGTTAGCTCCATAATCCTAATTTGTCCATCCTACCACCTTTCATTTTGGTTAACCATTCATTTGTTTTCTAAGTCTGTGAGTTTCTTTTTCTGTGGAAATATGTTCATTGGTAGCAATCTTAGGATAACATGTATAAATGATATCATAGGATATTTGTCATTCCCTTTTGACTTACTTAACCTAATATGATTATTTCTAGTCTCATCTGTAGTCCTGAAAACGGCATTGTTCATTTATTTTTTCTGAGGCTAATATTCCATTCGGTACGTCCACCACTTCTTCTTTGTCCATTTATCTATTGATGGACATTTTGTTTGCTTGAACGTCTTGGCTATTGTAAATATTGCTACAGTGCGTGTTTGCCTGTCCGTGTCTTTCCGATTCTGGTCTTCTTAGGTGATAGGCCCATTAGGGGATCGGCCGCATTGTATGGTAGCTCAATTTCTTTACCTTTTAAACGCAGCTCCATTCTGTTCTCGTGATTAGCTGTTACCAGTTTACGTCCAACCAACAGCATAGTGGGTATGCATTTCTCCACCAACCCATCAGCATTCATTGTTTGTAGACTGTTTACGGATGGCATTTTGAATATTGGGTGGTGAAATCTTTTTGTATTTTGGATTTGCATCCAAACAATAATTCCTGATATTGAGCTTTTATCCATGTTCTTCTTTTTTTTTAATAACAGTGTGAGTAACACTTACCTCTTGAAACCGTTTTCTTGAAAAATTTTCCGTGTTGTGAACTTTTTTGGCCATTACCTACCCCAGGACATTTTTTGAGGACACGTGTCATTTACAGCCCTACAATTGCTGTGAATCTTAAGTGACCGTTAGCCCAGTGTTTAAAGCTGCTCTTGTGGGAACCGGAAACAAGGCGGCAGCATTTCTCCATCCCCAAATCTGGTTACTAGGGCAGCTGAGCCTTCCAGAAAGTCGTGTTCCTAGGTTGTAAATGAGAATGGAATGGGCCAGAGACAACCCCAGTAACTTTATGTCTCATTAATTGCTGTTCGTGGTTTTAATTTTTTAAATTGGGGTAATGAGTAGAATAGTGTTTGTTGTAGGTGTACACAATCAGGTTCAGTTGAACATTATATACGTTTATTCATGTACAGATCCTCTTCCCATGTAAACTACTATTATTTTTTTTAATAAATGTATTTTATTTATTTATTTGTTTTTGGCTGAGTTGGATCTTCTTTGCTGCCTGTGGGCTGTCTCTAGTTGCGGTGAGCGGGGGCTACTCTCCGGTGCGGTGCACGGGCTTCTCACCGTAGTGGCTTCTTTTGTTGTGGAACACAGGCTCTAGGCGTGCGGGCTTCAGTAGTTGTGGCACCTGGTCTCAGTAGTTATGGCTCATGGGCTCCAGAGCGTAGGCTCATTAGTTGTGGTGCACGGGCTTAGTTGCTCTGCAGCATGTGGGATCTTCCCGAACCAGGGATCGAACCTGTGTCCCCTGCATTGGCAGGAGGATTCTTAACCACGGTGCCACCAGGCAAGCCCCCGTGTAAATTATTACAGAGCGTTCAGTAGACCTCCCTTGGTGTATGGTCGGTCTGTTTGATACATGTGTTTAATATGTATTTGTATACGTATGGTAACCCTAATCTTAATGTATCCATTCCTCCCACTTCTCCCTTAAGATAACCATAGTTTGTTTTCTAAGTCTGTGGGAGTCTTTCTCTGTGGAAATATGTTCATATGTGTCAGTTGTTAGGTAACACCTAGGAGTGATATCACAGGATATTTGTCGTCTGCTTTCCGACTTACCTCATGTTCTGTGATTATCTCTAGGCTCATCTATGGTGCTGCAAAGAGCAGTGTTTCATTCTTTTCCACGGCGAATATTCCATTGTGTACATGGACCACTTCTTCTTTTTACATTCATCTGTGGATGGACATTTTGGTTACTTCCAAGTCTTGGCTATGCTAAATGTTGATGCAGTGCAGGCTTGCCAGCCTGTGTCTTTTGGATTCTGGTCTTCTCATGGGTTAGGCCCAGCATTGGGCCTACTAGATCATATGGTAGTTCAATTTTTACCTTTCAACGCACCTCCATTCTGTTCTCACTACTGGCTGTTACCAGATTACATCCCACCAGCAACTTGAGGGTACACAGTTCTATAAAAAACCCTTCAGCGTTTATTGTTTGTAGACTTTTTACAGATGACATTTTGAGTGTTGGGTGGTGATACCTTTTTGTAGTTTGGATTTGCATGCATCTAAAAATTCCCGATATTGAGCTTTTATCTACGTACTTTTTTTTAAGTAAAACAGAGAAACTTACCTCTTCAAATTGTTTCCTTGAAAAATTTGCCATGTTCTGAATTCCTGTGGCCATTACCTGCACCAGTACGTTTTTTGAGGGCAGGTGTCATTTAGAGCCCTGTAGTAATTGTGACTATTACATGACCATTGGCTCTGGGTTTAAAGCTGCTGTTGCAGGAAACGGCCACGAGGGGGCAGCATTTCTATATTCCCAACTCTGGTTACTAAGGGAAAAGAGCCTTCCTGGAAGTCCTGTTTGTAGGTTGTAAAGTAGAGTGGAATGTGCCAGGACAAACACCCCAAAACTATGTCTACTTATTTGCTGTTGGTATTCTTAGTTTAATTTTCATTTTTCTCCGAGCAAATTTAATTGCAATGTTGTGTTTGTTCTAGGTGTACAGAATCTCTTTCATTGATACATATATCTTTTCATGTTTGGATCCTGTTCCATATAGGTTATTACAGAAAGTTGTGTAGACCTCTCTTGGTATTCGGTATGTCTCTGATGATTATATATTTTATAAATACTAGCATATGTCTGTTAAACCCAATATGCTCCGTTATATATTCCTCACACCTTTCCGTTTGGCTAACCACAAGCTTGTTTTCTGAACACGTCAATGTCCTTCTCTGTGGAAATAGGTTCCTTCCTATGAATATTTAGATAACACCTATACGTGATATCATAGGATATGTGTCTCTCGCTTTCTGACTTACTTCAAGTTGTGTGATTATCTGTAGCCTCATCTATGGTGCTGCGACCGGCATTGTTTCATTCTTTTCTGTGTCTAATGTTGCATTGTGTACATGGACCACTTTTTCGTCCACTCATCTGCTGATGGACATTTTTGTTGCTTCCATGTCTTGGCCATGGTATATACTGCTGCAATACACGATTTTCCATCCTGTGTCTTTTTGATTCTGGCTTTCACAGGTGACAGGCCCAACAGTGGGCCTTCCGGATCATATGGTAACTCAATTTTTACCTTTAAACGCACTGCCATTCTGTTGCTATTATTGGCTGTTACCAGTTTACATCCCACTTAGACCGAGAGGTTACACTATTCTCCACAACTTCTTCAACATCTATTGTTTGTTGACTTTTTGCTGATGGTCATTCTGACTAGTGCGAGGTGATACCTTTGTGTAGATTGGATTTGCATGCGACTGATAATTCCTGATGTTTTGTGTTTATCAATGTGCTTTTCATTTGTTTAAAGATGGAGCTAAAGTTACAACTTCAAATTGCCTTCTTGAAAAATTTGCCGCGTTTGGATTTTTTTGGCCATTCCCTACCCCAGGACAGTTGTTGAGGGCATGAGTCATTTACAGCCCTGCAGTCCTTGTGACTATTAGTGACCATTAGCAGTGGATTTAAAGCTGCTGTTTGAGGAAACGGCCTTAGTGTGGCAGCATTTCTACGTTGCCATCTCTGCTTGCTAGGGAAACAGAACCTTGCTGCAAGTTGTGCTGTTAGGTTGCAGATTAGATTGGAATGTGCCAGGACAAACCCCCATAAGTTTTAGCCTCCTTAATTCTTGTTTGTGTCTTTAAGTTGTACTTTTTCTCAGAGCAAGTTTGATTGAAAATGTCTTTTGTTGTAGGTGTACAGAATCTTGTTCATTTACACATATACATACATCTATTGATCTTTGGGTCCTTCTCCATGTAGGTTATTACAGAGTGTTGAGTAGACCACTCTTGGTATTCTGTAGGTCTTTGGGGATGATATATTTTATATGTATTAGTATATATTTGTTAACCCCAATATCCTAATATATCCATTCCTCACACCTTTTCTTTGGCTTAACCATCAGTTTGTCTTCTCAATCTGAGATTGCCTTTTTCTATGGAAATATGTTCATTTTTATGAATTTTCAGATAACATAAGTGATAGCATAGGACATTTGTCTTTCGCATTCTGACTTACTTCACATTGTGTGATTATTTCTAGGCTCCTCTGTGGTGCTGCATATGCCATTCTTTTATTTTTTTTCGTGGTTGATATTCCATTCTGTCCATATATCACTTCTTCTTTGTTCATTCATCTGTTTATGGACCCCTTTTTTCCTTCCATGTCTTGGCTATTTCAATATTCCTGCATTGCACATTTGCCTGCCTCTGTCTTTCCGTTTCTGGTGGTCTTAGGTTATAGGCAAAGAAGGTGCCCTGCCGCATCATATGGTAGCTCAGTTTTTACCTTTTAAAGCAGCTCCATTCAGTTTTCCTTAGTGCTGTTACCTCTTTACATCCCACCAGCAGCTAGAAGGTACACAGTTCTCTAAAACCCCTTCAGCATTCATAGTTTGTAGACTTTTTGCTGATGGTCATTTGACTGGTGTGAGCTGAAACCTTTTTGGAGGTTGGATTTGCATGTGACTAATAATTCCTTATACTGCGCTTTACGCATGTCCATTTTTTTCTTTTGCTTTTCTTTTAAAGAGTGAGTACAACTTCCCTCTTCATATTGACTTCTTGAAAAATTTGTCATGTGTTGAATTTTCTTGCCTATTCCCTACCCCAGGGCATATTTTGAGGGCAGGTGTCATTTACATCCCTGCAATCCTTGTGACTATTAAGCAACCATTAGCACTGGATTTAAAGCTGCTGTTGTGGGAAACAGCCACAAGGCGGCAGCATTATGACGTTCTCAACTCTTGTTACTAGGGCAACAGAGTCTTCCTGGACGTCATGTTCCTCGCTTATGAATTAGAGTGGAATGTGCTGGGACAAGACCCCGGAAGTTTACGTCTCCTTACTTATGTTTGTTTTTTTTAATTTAATTTCTATTTCTTATCAGAGTAAATTTGATTAGAGTGTTACGATTGGCTGGCTGTACAGAATCTGCTCAATGATTCATACATATGTCTGTTGTTCTTCGGATGCTGTTACCATGTATGTTATTACAGAATGTTGAGTAGACCTCCCTTGGTATATGGTAGGTGTTTTGTCATTATATATTTTCTATATATTGGTGATTATATAATTCATACAGTTTATGTGTTGTATGTTTATATACACTTAACATACATTAGTATATGTTTGTTAGCTCCATAATCCTAATTTGTCCATCCTACCACCTTTCATTTTGGTTAACCATTCATTTGTTTTCTAAGTCTGTGAGTTTCTTTTTCTGTGGAAATATGTTCATTGGTAGCAATCTTAGGATAACATGTATAAATGATATCATAGGATATTTGTCATTCCCTTTTGACTTACTTAACCTAATATGATTATTTCTAGTCTCATCTGTAGTCCTGAAAACGGCATTGTTCATTTATTTTTTCTGAGGCTAATATTCCATTCGGTACGTCCACCACTTCTTCTTTGTCCATTTATCTATTGATGGACATTTTGTTTGCTTGAACGTCTTGGCTATTGTAAATATTGCTACAGTGCGTGTTTGCCTGTCCGTGTCTTTCCGATTCTGGTCTTCTTAGGTGATAGGCCCATTAGGGGATCGGCCGCATTGTATGGTAGCTCAATTTCTTTACCTTTTAAACGCAGCTCCATTCTGTTCTCGTGATTAGCTGTTACCAGTTTACGTCCAACCAACAGCATAGTGGGTATGCATTTCTCCACCAACCCATCAGCATTCATTGTTTGTAGACTGTTTACGGATGGCATTTTGAATATTGGGTGGTGAAATCTTTTTGTATTTTGGATTTGCATCCAAACAATAATTCCTGATATTGAGCTTTTATCCATGTTCTTCTTTTTTTTTAATAACAGTGTGAGTAACACTTACCTCTTGAAACCGTTTTCTTGAAAAATTTTCCGTGTTGTGAACTTTTTTGGCCATTACCTACCCCAGGACATTTTTTGAGGACACGTGTCATTTACAGCCCTACAATTGCTGTGAATCTTAAGTGACCGTTAGCCCAGTGTTTAAAGCTGCTCTTGTGGGAACCGGAAACAAGGCGGCAGCATTTCTCCATCCCCAAATCTGGTTACTAGGGCAGCTGAGCCTTCCAGAAAGTCGTGTTCCTAGGTTGTAAATGAGAATGGAATGGGCCAGAGACAACCCCAGTAACTTTATGTCTCATTAATTGCTGTTCGTGGTTTTAATTTTTTAAATTGGGGTAATGAGTAGAATAGTGTTTGTTGTAGGTGTACACAATCAGGTTCAGTTGAACATTATATACGTTTATTCATGTACAGATCCTCTTCCCATGTAAACTACTATTATTTTTTTTAATAAATGTATTTTATTTATTTATTTGTTTTTGGCTGAGTTGGATCTTCTTTGCTGCCTGTGGGCTGTCTCTAGTTGCGGTGAGCGGGGGCTACTCTCCGGTGCGGTGCACGGGCTTCTCACCGTAGTGGCTTCTTTTGTTGTGGAACACAGGCTCTAGGCGTGCGGGCTTCAGTAGTTGTGGCACCTGGTCTCAGTAGTTATGGCTCATGGGCTCCAGAGCGTAGGCTCATTAGTTGTGGTGCACGGGCTTAGTTGCTCTGCAGCATGTGGGATCTTCCCGAACCAGGGATCGAACCTGTGTCCCCTGCATTGGCAGGAGGATTCTTAACCACGGTGCCACCAGGCAAGCCCCCGTGTAAATTATTACAGAGCGTTCAGTAGACCTCCCTTGGTGTATGGTCGGTCTGTTTGATACATGTGTTTAATATGTATTTGTATACGTATGGTAACCCTAATCTTAATGTATCCATTCCTCCCACTTCTCCCTTAAGATAACCATAGTTTGTTTTCTAAGTCTGTGGGAGTCTTTCTCTGTGGAAATATGTTCATATGTGTCAGTTGTTAGGTAACACCTAGGAGTGATATCACAGGATATTTGTCGTCTGCTTTCCGACTTACCTCATGTTCTGTGATTATCTCTAGGCTCATCTATGGTGCTGCAAAGAGCAGTGTTTCATTCTTTTCCACGGCGAATATTCCATTGTGTACATGGACCACTTCTTCTTTTTACATTCATCTGTGGATGGACATTTTGGTTACTTCCAAGTCTTGGCTATGCTAAATGTTGATGCAGTGCAGGCTTGCCAGCCTGTGTCTTTTGGATTCTGGTCTTCTCATGGGTTAGGCCCAGCATTGGGCCTACTAGATCATATGGTAGTTCAATTTTTACCTTTCAACGCACCTCCATTCTGTTCTCACTACTGGCTGTTACCAGATTACATCCCACCAGCAACTTGAGGGTACACAGTTCTATAAAAAACCCTTCAGCGTTTATTGTTTGTAGACTTTTTACAGATGACATTTTGAGTGTTGGGTGGTGATACCTTTTTGTAGTTTGGATTTGCATGCATCTAAAAATTCCCGATATTGAGCTTTTATCTACGTACTTTTTTTTAAGTAAAACAGAGAAACTTACCTCTTCAAATTGTTTCCTTGAAAAATTTGCCATGTTCTGAATTCCTGTGGCCATTACCTGCACCAGTACGTTTTTTGAGGGCAGGTGTCATTTAGAGCCCTGTAGTAATTGTGACTATTACATGACCATTGGCTCTGGGTTTAAAGCTGCTGTTGCAGGAAACGGCCACGAGGGGGCAGCATTTCTATATTCCCAACTCTGGTTACTAAGGGAAAAGAGCCTTCCTGGAAGTCCTGTTTGTAGGTTGTAAAGTAGAGTGGAATGTGCCAGGACAAACACCCCAAAACTATGTCTACTTATTTGCTGTTGGTATTCTTAGTTTAATTTTCATTTTTCTCCGAGCAAATTTAATTGCAATGTTGTGTTTGTTCTAGGTGTACAGAATCTCTTTCATTGATACATATATCTTTTCATGTTTGGATCCTGTTCCATATAGGTTATTACAGAAAGTTGTGTAGACCTCTCTTGGTATTCGGTATGTCTCTGATGATTATATATTTTATAAATACTAGCATATGTCTGTTAAACCCAATATGCTCCGTTATATATTCCTCACACCTTTCCGTTTGGCTAACCACAAGCTTGTTTTCTGAACACGTCAATGTCCTTCTCTGTGGAAATAGGTTCCTTCCTATGAATATTTAGATAACACCTATACGTGATATCATAGGATATGTGTCTCTCGCTTTCTGACTTACTTCAAGTTGTGTGATTATCTGTAGCCTCATCTATGGTGCTGCGACCGGCATTGTTTCATTCTTTTCTGTGTCTAATGTTGCATTGTGTACATGGACCACTTTTTCGTCCACTCATCTGCTGATGGACATTTTTGTTGCTTCCATGTCTTGGCCATGGTATATACTGCTGCAATACACGATTTTCCATCCTGTGTCTTTTTGATTCTGGCTTTCACAGGTGACAGGCCCAACAGTGGGCCTTCCGGATCATATGGTAACTCAATTTTTACCTTTAAACGCACTGCCATTCTGTTGCTATTATTGGCTGTTACCAGTTTACATCCCACTTAGACCGAGAGGTTACACTATTCTCCACAACTTCTTCAACATCTATTGTTTGTTGACTTTTTGCTGATGGTCATTCTGACTAGTGCGAGGTGATACCTTTGTGTAGATTGGATTTGCATGCGACTGATAATTCCTGATGTTTTGTGTTTATCAATGTGCTTTTCATTTGTTTAAAGATGGAGCTAAAGTTACAACTTCAAATTGCCTTCTTGAAAAATTTGCCGCGTTTGGATTTTTTTGGCCATTCCCTACCCCAGGACAGTTGTTGAGGGCATGAGTCATTTACAGCCCTGCAGTCCTTGTGACTATTAGTGACCATTAGCAGTGGATTTAAAGCTGCTGTTTGAGGAAACGGCCTTAGTGTGGCAGCATTTCTACGTTGCCATCTCTGCTTGCTAGGGAAACAGAACCTTGCTGCAAGTTGTGCTGTTAGGTTGCAGATTAGATTGGAATGTGCCAGGACAAACCCCCATAAGTTTTAGCCTCCTTAATTCTTGTTTGTGTCTTTAAGTTGTACTTTTTCTCAGAGCAAGTTTGATTGAAAATGTCTTTTGTTGTAGGTGTACAGAATCTTGTTCATTTACACATATACATACATCTATTGATCTTTGGGTCCTTCTCCATGTAGGTTATTACAGAGTGTTGAGTAGACCACTCTTGGTATTCTGTAGGTCTTTGGGGATGATATATTTTATATGTATTAGTATATATTTGTTAACCCCAATATCCTAATATATCCATTCCTCACACCTTTTCTTTGGCTTAACCATCAGTTTGTCTTCTCAATCTGAGATTGCCTTTTTCTATGGAAATATGTTCATTTTTATGAATTTTCAGATAACATAAGTGATAGCATAGGACATTTGTCTTTCGCATTCTGACTTACTTCACATTGTGTGATTATTTCTAGGCTCCTCTGTGGTGCTGCATATGCCATTCTTTTATTTTTTTTCGTGGTTGATATTCCATTCTGTCCATATATCACTTCTTCTTTGTTCATTCATCTGTTTATGGACCCCTTTTTTCCTTCCATGTCTTGGCTATTTCAATATTCCTGCATTGCACATTTGCCTGCCTCTGTCTTTCCGTTTCTGGTGGTCTTAGGTTATAGGCAAAGAAGGTGCCCTGCCGCATCATATGGTAGCTCAGTTTTTACCTTTTAAAGCAGCTCCATTCAGTTTTCCTTAGTGCTGTTACCTCTTTACATCCCACCAGCAGCTAGAAGGTACACAGTTCTCTAAAACCCCTTCAGCATTCATAGTTTGTAGACTTTTTGCTGATGGTCATTTGACTGGTGTGAGCTGAAACCTTTTTGGAGGTTGGATTTGCATGTGACTAATAATTCCTTATACTGCGCTTTACGCATGTCCATTTTTTTCTTTTGCTTTTCTTTTAAAGAGTGAGTACAACTTCCCTCTTCATATTGACTTCTTGAAAAATTTGTCATGTGTTGAATTTTCTTGCCTATTCCCTACCCCAGGGCATATTTTGAGGGCAGGTGTCATTTACATCCCTGCAATCCTTGTGACTATTAAGCAACCATTAGCACTGGATTTAAAGCTGCTGTTGTGGGAAACAGCCACAAGGCGGCAGCATTATGACGTTCTCAACTCTTGTTACTAGGGCAACAGAGTCTTCCTGGACGTCATGTTCCTCGCTTATGAATTAGAGTGGAATGTGCTGGGACAAGACCCCGGAAGTTTACGTCTCCTTACTTATGTTTGTTTTTTTTAATTTAATTTCTATTTCTTATCAGAGTAAATTTGATTAGAGTGTTACGATTGGCTGGCTGTACAGAATCTGCTCAATGATTCATACATATGTCTGTTGTTCTTCGGATGCTGTTACCATGTATGTTATTACAGAATGTTGAGTAGACCTCCCTTGGTATATGGTAGGTGTTTTGTCATTATATATTTTCTATATATTGGTGATTATATAATTCATACAGTTTATGTGTTGTATGTTTATATACACTTAACATACATTAGTATATGTTTGTTAGCTCCATAATCCTAATTTGTCCATCCTACCACCTTTCATTTTGGTTAACCATTCATTTGTTTTCTAAGTCTGTGAGTTTCTTTTTCTGTGGAAATATGTTCATTGGTAGCAATCTTAGGATAACATGTATAAATGATATCATAGGATATTTGTCATTCCCTTTTGACTTACTTAACCTAATATGATTATTTCTAGTCTCATCTGTAGTCCTGAAAACGGCATTGTTCATTTATTTTTTCTGAGGCTAATATTCCATTCGGTACGTCCACCACTTCTTCTTTGTCCATTTATCTATTGATGGACATTTTGTTTGCTTGAACGTCTTGGCTATTGTAAATATTGCTACAGTGCGTGTTTGCCTGTCCGTGTCTTTCCGATTCTGGTCTTCTTAGGTGATAGGCCCATTAGGGGATCGGCCGCATTGTATGGTAGCTCAATTTCTTTACCTTTTAAACGCAGCTCCATTCTGTTCTCGTGATTAGCTGTTACCAGTTTACGTCCAACCAACAGCATAGCGGGTATGCATTTCTCCACCAACCCATCAGCATTCATTGTTTGTAGACTGTTTACGGATGGCATTTTGAATATTGGGTGGTGAAATCTTTTTGTATTTTGGATTTGCATCCAAACAATAATTCCTGATATTGAGCTTTTATCCATGTTCTTCTTTTTTTTTAATAACAGTGTGAGTAACACTTACCTCTTGAAACCGTTTTCTTGAAAAATTTTCCGTGTTGTGAACTTTTTTGGCCATTACCTACCCCAGGACATTTTTTGAGGACACGTGTCATTTACAGCCCTACAATTGCTGTGAATCTTAAGTGACCGTTAGCCCAGTGTTTAAAGCTGCTCTTGTGGGAACCGGAAACAAGGCGGCAGCATTTCTCCATCCCCAAATCTGGTTACTAGGGCAGCTGAGCCTTCCAGAAAGTCGTGTTCCTAGGTTGTAAATGAGAATGGAATGGGCCAGAGACAACCCCAGTAACTTTATGTCTCATTAATTGCTGTTCGTGGTTTTAATTTTTTAAATTGGGGTAATGAGTAGAATAGTGTTTGTTGTAGGTGTACACAATCAGGTTCAGTTGAACATTATATACGTTTATTCATGTACAGATCCTCTTCCCATGTAAACTACTATTATTTTTTTTAATAAATGTATTTTATTTATTTATTTGTTTTTGGCTGAGTTGGATCTTCTTTGCTGCCTGTGGGCTGTCTCTAGTTGCGGTGAGCGGGGGCTACTCTCCGGTGCGGTGCACGGGCTTCTCACCGTAGTGGCTTCTTTTGTTGCGGAACACAGGCTCTAGGCGTGCGGGCTTCAGTAGTTGTGGCACCTGGTCTCAGTAGTTATGGCTCATGGGCTCCAGAGCGTAGGCTCATTAGTTGTGGTGCACGGGCTTAGTTGCTCTGCAGCATGTGGGATCTTCCCGAACCAGGGATCGAACCTGTGTCCCCTGCATTGGCAGGAGGATTCTTAACCACGGTGCCACCAGGCAAGCCCCCGTGTAAATTATTACAGAGCGTTCAGTAGACCTCCCTTGGTGTATGGTCGGTCTGTTTGATACATGTGTTTAATATGTATTTGTATACGTATGGTAACCCTAATCTTAATGTATCCATTCCTCCCACTTCTCCCTTAAGATAACCATAGTTTGTTTTCTAAGTCTGTGGGAGTCTTTCTCTGTGGAAATATGTTCATGTGTGTCAGTTGTTAGGTAACACCTAGGAGTGATATCACAGGATATTTGTCGTCTGCTTTCCGACTTACCTCATGTTCTGTGATTATCTCTAGGCTCATCTATGGTGCTGCAAAGAGCAGTGTTTCATTCTTTTCCACGGCGAATATTCCATTGTGTACATGGACCACTTCTTCTTTTTACATTCATCTGTGGATGGACATTTTGGTTACTTCCAAGTCTTGGCTATGCTAAATGTTGATGCAGTGCAGGCTTGCCAGCCTGTGTCTTTTGGATTCTGGTCTTCTCATGGGTTAGGCCCAGCATTGGGCCTACTAGATCATATGGTAGTTCAATTTTTACCTTTCAACGCACCTCCATTCTGTTCTCACTACTGGCTGTTACCAGATTACATCCCACCAGCAACTTGAGGGTACACAGTTCTATAAAAAACCCTTCAGCGTTTAATGTTTGTAGACTTTTTACAGATGACATTTTGAGTGTTGGGTGGTGATACCTTTTTGTAGTTTGGATTTGCATGCATCTAAAAATTCCCGATATTGAGCTTTTATCTACGTACTTTTTTTTAAGTAAAACAGAGAAACTTACCTCTTCAAATTGTTTCCTTGAAAAATTTGCCATGTTCTGAATTCCTGTGGCCATTACCTGCACCAGTACGTTTTTTGAGGGCAGGTGTCATTTAGAGCCCTGTAGTAATTGTGACTATTACATGACCATTGGCTCTGGGTTTAAAGCTGCTGTTGCAGGAAACGGCCACGAGGGGGCAGCATTTCTATATTCCCAACTCTGGTTACTAAGGGAAAAGAGCCTTCCTGGAAGTCCTGTTTGTAGGTTGTAAAGTAGAGTGGAATGTGCCAGGACAAACACCCCAAAACTATGTCTACTTATTTGCTGTTGGTATTCTTAGTTTAATTTTCATTTTTCTCCGAGCAAATTTAATTGCAATGTTGTGTTTGTTCTAGGTGTACAGAATCTCTTTCATTGATACATATATCTTTTCATGTTTGGATCCTGTTCCATATAGGTTATTACAGAAAGTTGTGTAGACCTCTCTTGGTATTCGGTATGTCTCTGATGATTATATATTTTATAAATACTAGCATATGTCTGTTAAACCCAATATGCTCCGTTATATATTCCTCACACCTTTCCGTTTGGCTAACCACAAGCTTGTTTTCTGAACACGTCAATGTCCTTCTCTGTGGAAATAGGTTCCTTCCTATGAATATTTAGATAACACCTATACGTGATATCATAGGATATGTGTCTCTCGCTTTCTGACTTACTTCAAGTTGTGTGATTATCTGTAGCCTCATCTATGGTGCTGCGACCGGCATTGTTTCATTCTTTTCTGTGTCTAATGTTGCATTGTGTACATGGACCACTTTTTCGTCCACTCATCTGCTGATGGACATTTTTGTTGCTTCCATGTCTTGGCCATGGTATATACTGCTGCAATACACGATTTTCCATCCTGTGTCTTTTTGATTCTGGCTTTCACAGGTGACAGGCCCAACAGTGGGCCTTCCGGATCATATGGTAACTCAATTTTTACCTTTAAACGCACTGCCATTCTGTTGCTATTATTGGCTGTTACCAGTTTACATCCCACTTAGACCGAGAGGTTACACTATTCTCCACAACTTCTTCAACATCTATTGTTTGTTGACTTTTTGCTGATGGTCATTCTGACTAGTGCGAGGTGATACCTTTGTGTAGATTGGATTTGCATGCGACTGATAATTCCTGATGTTTTGTGTTTATCAATGTGCTTTTCATTTGTTTAAAGATGGAGCTAAAGTTACAACTTCAAATTGCCTTCTTGAAAAATTTGCCGCGTTTGGATTTTTTTGGCCATTCCCTACCCCAGGACAGTTGTTGAGGGCATGAGTCATTTACAGCCCTGCAGTCCTTGTGACTATTAGTGACCATTAGCAGTGGATTTAAAGCTGCTGTTTGAGGAAACGGCCTTAGTGTGGCAGCATTTCTACGTTGCCATCTCTGCTTGCTAGGGAAACAGAACCTTGCTGCAAGTTGTGCTGTTAGGTTGCAGATTAGATTGGAATGTGCCAGGACAAACCCCCATAAGTTTTAGCCTCCTTAATTCTTGTTTGTGTCTTTAAGTTGTACTTTTTCTCAGAGCAAGTTTGATTGAAAATGTCTTTTGTTGTAGGTGTACAGAATCTTGTTCATTTACACATATACATACATCTATTGATCTTTGGGTCCTTCTCCATGTAGGTTATTACAGAGTGTTGAGTAGACCACTCTTGGTATTCTGTAGGTCTTTGGGGATGATATATTTTATATGTATTAGTATATATTTGTTAACCCCAATATCCTAATATATCCATTCCTCACACCTTTTCTTTGGCTTAACCATCAGTTTGTCTTCTCAATCTGAGATTGCCTTTTTCTATGGAAATATGTTCATTTTTATGAATTTTCAGATAACATAAGTGATAGCATAGGACATTTGTCTTTCGCATTCTGACTTACTTCACATTGTGTGATTATTTCTAGGCTCCTCTGTGGTGCTGCATATGCCATTCTTTTATTTTTTTTCGTGGTTGATATTCCATTCTGTCCATATACCACTTCTTCTTTGTTCATTCATCTGTTTATGGACCCCTTTTTTCCTTCCATGTCTTGGCTATTTCAATATTCCTGCATTGCACATTTGCCTGCCTCTGTCTTTCCGTTTCTGGTGGTCTTAGGTTATAGGCAAAGAAGGTGCCCTGCCGCATCATATGGTAGCTCAGTTTTTACCTTTTAAAGCAGCTCCATTCAGTTTTCCTTAGTGCTGTTACCTCTTTACATCCCACCAGCAGCTAGAAGGTACACAGTTCTCTAAAACCCCTTCAGCATTCATAGTTTGTAGACTTTTTGCTGATGGTCATTTGACTGGTGTGAGCTGAAACCTTTTTGGAGGTTGGATTTGCATGTGACTAATAATTCCTTATACTGCGCTTTACGCATGTCCATTTTTTTCTTTTGCTTTTCTTTTAAAGAGTGAGTACAACTTCCCTCTTCATATTGACTTCTTGAAAAATTTGTCATGTGTTGAATTTTCTTGCCTATTCCCTACCCCAGGGCATATTTTGAGGGCAGGTGTCATTTACATCCCTGCAATCCTTGTGACTATTAAGCAACCATTAGCACTGGATTTAAAGCTGCTGTTGTGGGAAACAGCCACAAGGCGGCAGCATTATGACGTTCTCAACTCTTGTTACTAGGGCAACAGAGTCTTCCTGGACGTCATGTTCCTCGCTTATGAATTAGAGTGGAATGTGCTGGGACAAGACCCCGGAAGTTTACGTCTCCTTACTTATGTTTGTTTTTTTTAATTTAATTTCTATTTCTTATCAGAGTAAATTTGATTAGAGTGTTACGATTGGCTGGCTGTACAGAATCTGCTCAATGATTCATACATATGTCTGTTGTTCTTCGGATGCTGTTACCATGTATGTTATTACAGAATGTTGAGTAGACCTCCCTTGGTATATGGTAGGTGTTTTGTCATTATATATTTTCTATATATTGGTGATTATATAATTCATACAGTTTATGTGTTGTATGTTTATATACACTTAACATACATTAGTATATGTTTGTTAGCTCCATAATCCTAATTTGTCCATCCTACCACCTTTCATTTTGGTTAACCATTCATTTGTTTTCTAAGTCTGTGAGTTTCTTTTTCTGTGGAAATATGTTCATTGGTAGCAATCTTAGGATAACATGTATAAATGATATCATAGGATATTTGTCATTCCCTTTTGACTTACTTAACCTAATATGATTATTTCTAGTCTCATCTGTAGTCCTGAAAACGGCATTGTTCATTTATTTTTTCTGAGGCTAATATTCCATTCGGTACGTCCACCACTTCTTCTTTGTCCATTTATCTATTGATGGACATTTTGTTTGCTTGAACGTCTTGGCTATTGTAAATATTGCTACAGTGCGTGTTTGCCTGTCCGTGTCTTTCCGATTCTGGTCTTCTTAGGTGATAGGCCCATTAGGGGATCGGCCGCATTGTATGGTAGCTCAATTTCTTTACCTTTTAAACGCAGCTCCATTCTGTTCTCGTGATTAGCTGTTACCAGTTTACGTCCAACCAACAGCATAGTGGGTATGCATTTCTCCACCAACCCATCAGCATTCATTGTTTGTAGACTGTTTACGGATGGCATTTTGAATATTGGGTGGTGAAATCTTTTTGTATTTTGGATTTGCATCCAAACAATAATTCCTGATATTGAGCTTTTATCCATGTTCTTCTTTTTTTTTAATAACAGTGTGAGTAACACTTACCTCTTGAAACCGTTTTCTTGAAAAATTTTCCGTGTTGTGAACTTTTTTGGCCATTACCTACCCCAGGACATTTTTTGAGGACACGTGTCATTTACAGCCCTACAATTGCTGTGAATCTTAAGTGACCGTTAGCCCAGTGTTTAAAGCTGCTCTTGTGGGAACCGGAAACAAGGCGGCAGCATTTCTCCATCCCCAAATCTGGTTACTAGGGCAGCTGAGCCTTCCAGAAAGTCGTGTTCCTAGGTTGTAAATGAGAATGGAATGGGCCAGAGACAACCCCAGTAACTTTATGTCTCATTAATTGCTGTTCGTGGTTTTAATTTTTTAAATTGGGGTAATGAGTAGAATAGTGTTTGTTGTAGGTGTACACAATCAGGTTCAGTTGAACATTATATACGTTTATTCATGTACAGATCCTCTTCCCATGTAAACTACTATTATTTTTTTTAATAAATGTATTTTATTTATTTATTTGTTTTTGGCTGAGTTGGATCTTCTTTGCTGCCTGTGGGCTGTCTCTAGTTGCGGTGAGCGGGGGCTACTCTCCGGTGCGGTGCACGGGCTTCTCACCGTAGTGGCTTCTTTTGTTGCGGAACACAGGCTCTAGGCGTGCGGGCTTCAGTAGTTGTGGCACCTGGTCTCAGTAGTTATGGCTCATGGGCTCCAGAGCGTAGGCTCATTAGTTGTGGTGCACGGGCTTAGTTGCTCTGCAGCATGTGGGATCTTCCCGAACCAGGGATCGAACCTGTGTCCCCTGCATTGGCAGGAGGATTCTTAACCACGGTGCCACCAGGCAAGCCCCCGTGTAAATTATTACAGAGCGTTCAGTAGACCTCCCTTGGTGTATGGTCGGTCTGTTTGATACATGTGTTTAATATGTATTTGTATACGTATGGTAACCCTAATCTTAATGTATCCATTCCTCCCACTTCTCCCTTAAGATAACCATAGTTTGTTTTCTAAGTCTGTGGGAGTCTTTCTCTGTGGAAATATGTTCATATGTGTCAGTTGTTAGGTAACACCTAGGAGTGATATCACAGGATATTTGTCGTCTGCTTTCCGACTTACCTCATGTTCTGTGATTATCTCTAGGCTCATCTATGGTGCTGCAAAGAGCAGTGTTTCATTCTTTTCCACGGCGAATATTCCATTGTGTACATGGACCACTTCTTCTTTTTACATTCATCTGTGGATGGACATTTTGGTTACTTCCAAGTCTTGGCTATGCTAAATGTTGATGCAGTGCAGGCTTGCCAGCCTGTGTCTTTTGGATTCTGGTCTTCTCATGGGTTAGGCCCAGCATTGGGCCTACTAGATCATATGGTAGTTCAATTTTTACCTTTCAACGCACCTCCATTCTGTTCTCACTACTGGCTGTTACCAGATTACATCCCACCAGCAACTTGAGGGTACACAGTTCTATAAAAAACCCTTCAGCGTTTATTGTTTGTAGACTTTTTACAGATGACATTTTGAGTGTTGGGTGGTGATACCTTTTTGTAGTTTGGATTTGCATGCATCTAAAAATTCCCGATATTGAGCTTTTATCTACGTACTTTTTTTTAAGTAAAACAGAGAAACTTACCTCTTCAAATTGTTTCCTTGAAAAATTTGCCATGTTCTGAATTCCTGTGGCCATTACCTGCACCAGTACGTTTTTTGAGGGCAGGTGTCATTTAGAGCCCTGTAGTAATTGTGACTATTACATGACCATTGGCTCTGGGTTTAAAGCTGCTGTTGCAGGAAACGGCCACGAGGGGGCAGCATTTCTATATTCCCAACTCTGGTTACTAAGGGAAAAGAGCCTTCCTGGAAGTCCTGTTTGTAGGTTGTAAAGTAGAGTGGAATGTGCCAGGACAAACACCCCAAAACTATGTCTACTTATTTGCTGTTGGTATTCTTAGTTTAATTTTCATTTTTCTCCGAGCAAATTTAATTGCAATGTTGTGTTTGTTCTAGGTGTACAGAATCTCTTTCATTGATACATATATCTTTTCATGTTTGGATCCTGTTCCATATAGGTTATTACAGAAAGTTGTGTAGACCTCTCTTGGTATTCGGTATGTCTCTGATGATTATATATTTTATAAATACTAGCATATGTCTGTTAAACCCAATATGCTCCGTTATATATTCCTCACACCTTTCCGTTTGGCTAACCACAAGCTTGTTTTCTGAACACGTCAATGTCCTTCTCTGTGGAAATAGGTTCCTTCCTATGAATATTTAGATAACACCTATACGTGATATCATAGGATATGTGTCTCTCGCTTTCTGACTTACTTCAAGTTGTGTGATTATCTGTAGCCTCATCTATGGTGCTGCGACCGGCATTGTTTCATTCTTTTCTGTGTCTAATGTTGCATTGTGTACATGGACCACTTTTTCGTCCACTCATCTGCTGATGGACATTTTTGTTGCTTCCATGTCTTGGCCATGGTATATACTGCTGCAATACACGATTTTCCATCCTGTGTCTTTTTGATTCTGGCTTTCACAGGTGACAGGCCCAACAGTGGGCCTTCCGGATCATATGGTAACTCAATTTTTACCTTTAAACGCACTGCCATTCTGTTGCTATTATTGGCTGTTACCAGTTTACATCCCACTTAGACCGAGAGGTTACACTATTCTCCACAACTTCTTCAACATCTATTGTTTGTTGACTTTTTGCTGATGGTCATTCTGACTAGTGCGAGGTGATACCTTTGTGTAGATTGGATTTGCATGCGACTGATAATTCCTGATGTTTTGTGTTTATCAATGTGCTTTTCATTTGTTTAAAGATGGAGCTAAAGTTACAACTTCAAATTGCCTTCTTGAAAAATTTGCCGCGTTTGGATTTTTTTGGCCATTCCCTACCCCAGGACAGTTGTTGAGGGCATGAGTCATTTACAGCCCTGCAGTCCTTGTGACTATTAGTGACCATTAGCAGTGGATTTAAAGCTGCTGTTTGAGGAAACGGCCTTAGTGTGGCAGCATTTCTACGTTGCCATCTCTGCTTGCTAGGGAAACAGAACCTTGCTGCAAGTTGTGCTGTTAGGTTGCAGATTAGATTGGAATGTGCCAGGACAAACCCCCATAAGTTTTAGCCTCCTTAATTCTTGTTTGTGTCTTTAAGTTGTACTTTTTCTCAGAGCAAGTTTGATTGAAAATGTCTTTTGTTGTAGGTGTACAGAATCTTGTTCATTTACACATATACATACATCTATTGATCTTTGGGTCCTTCTCCATGTAGGTTATTACAGAGTGTTGAGTAGACCACTCTTGGTATTCTGTAGGTCTTTGGGGATGATATATTTTATATGTATTAGTATATATTTGTTAACCCCAATATCCTAATATATCCATTCCTCACACCTTTTCTTTGGCTTAACCATCAGTTTGTCTTCTCAATCTGAGATTGCCTTTTTCTATGGAAATATGTTCATTTTTATGAATTTTCAGATAACATAAGTGATAGCATAGGACATTTGTCTTTCGCATTCTGACTTACTTCACATTGTGTGATTATTTCTAGGCTCCTCTGTGGTGCTGCATATGCCATTCTTTTATTTTTTTTCGTGGTTGATATTCCATTCTGTCCATATATCACTTCTTCTTTGTTCATTCATCTGTTTATGGACCCCTTTTTTCCTTCCATGTCTTGGCTATTTCAATATTCCTGCATTGCACATTTGCCTGCCTCTGTCTTTCCGTTTCTGGTGGTCTTAGGTTATAGGCAAAGAAGGTGCCCTGCCGCATCATATGGTAGCTCAGTTTTTACCTTTTAAAGCAGCTCCATTCAGTTTTCCTTAGTGCTGTTACCTCTTTACATCCCACCAGCAGCTAGAAGGTACACAGTTCTCTAAAACCCCTTCAGCATTCATAGTTTGTAGACTTTTTGCTGATGGTCATTTGACTGGTGTGAGCTGAAACCTTTTTGGAGGTTGGATTTGCATGTGACTAATAATTCCTTATACTGCGCTTTACGCATGTCCATTTTTTTCTTTTGCTTTTCTTTTAAAGAGTGAGTACAACTTCCCTCTTCATATTGACTTCTTGAAAAATTTGTCATGTGTTGAATTTTCTTGCCTATTCCCTACCCCAGGGCATATTTTGAGGGCAGGTGTCATTTACATCCCTGCAATCCTTGTGACTATTAAGCAACCATTAGCACTGGATTTAAAGCTGCTGTTGTGGGAAACAGCCACAAGGCGGCAGCATTATGACGTTCTCAACTCTTGTTACTAGGGCAACAGAGTCTTCCTGGACGTCATGTTCCTCGCTTATGAATTAGAGTGGAATGTGCTGGGACAAGACCCCGGAAGTTTACGTCTCCTTACTTATGTTTGTTTTTTTTAATTTAATTTCTATTTCTTATCAGAGTAAATTTGATTAGAGTGTTACGATTGGCTGGCTGTACAGAATCTGCTCAATGATTCATACATATGTCTGTTGTTCTTCGGATGCTGTTACCATGTATGTTATTACAGAATGTTGAGTAGACCTCCCTTGGTATATGGTAGGTGTTTTGTCATTATATATTTTCTATATATTGGTGATTATATAATTCATACAGTTTATGTGTTGTATGTTTATATACACTTAACATACATTAGTATATGTTTGTTAGCTCCATAATCCTAATTTGTCCATCCTACCACCTTTCATTTTGGTTAACCATTCATTTGTTTTCTAAGTCTGTGAGTTTCTTTTTCTGTGGAAATATGTTCATTGGTAGCAATCTTAGGATAACATGTATAAATGATATCATAGGATATTTGTCATTCCCTTTTGACTTACTTAACCTAATATGATTATTTCTAGTCTCATCTGTAGTCCTGAAAACGGCATTGTTCATTTATTTTTTCTGAGGCTAATATTCCATTCGGTACGTCCACCACTTCTTCTTTGTCCATTTATCTATTGATGGACATTTTGTTTGCTTGAACGTCTTGGCTATTGTAAATATTGCTACAGTGCGTGTTTGCCTGTCCGTGTCTTTCCGATTCTGGTCTTCTTAGGTGATAGGCCCATTAGGGGATCGGCCGCATTGTATGGTAGCTCAATTTCTTTACCTTTTAAACGCAGCTCCATTCTGTTCTCGTGATTAGCTGTTACCAGTTTACGTCCAACCAACAGCATAGTGGGTATGCATTTCTCCACCAACCCATCAGCATTCATTGTTTGTAGACTGTTTACGGATGGCATTTTGAATATTGGGTGGTGAAATCTTTTTGTATTTTGGATTTGCATCCAAACAATAATTCCTGATATTGAGCTTTTATCCATGTTCTTCTTTTTTTTTAATAACAGTGTGAGTAACACTTACCTCTTGAAACCGTTTTCTTGAAAAATTTTCCGTGTTGTGAACTTTTTTGGCCATTACCTACCCCAGGACATTTTTTGAGGACACGTGTCATTTACAGCCCTACAATTGCTGTGAATCTTAAGTGACCGTTAGCCCAGTGTTTAAAGCTGCTCTTGTGGGAACCGGAAACAAGGCGGCAGCATTTCTCCATCCCCAAATCTGGTTACTAGGGCAGCTGAGCCTTCCAGAAAGTCGTGTTCCTAGGTTGTAAATGAGAATGGAATGGGCCAGAGACAACCCCAGTAACTTTATGTCTCATTAATTGCTGTTCGTGGTTTTAATTTTTTAAATTGGGGTAATGAGTAGAATAGTGTTTGTTGTAGGTGTACACAATCAGGTTCAGTTGAACATTATATACGTTTATTCATGTACAGATCCTCTTCCCATGTAAACTACTATTATTTTTTTTAATAAATGTATTTTATTTATTTATTTGTTTTTGGCTGAGTTGGATCTTCTTTGCTGCCTGTGGGCTGTCTCTAGTTGCGGTGAGCGGGGGCTACTCTCCGGTGCGGTGCACGGGCTTCTCACCGTAGTGGCTTCTTTTGTTGTGGAACACAGGCTCTAGGCGTGCGGGCTTCAGTAGTTGTGGCACCTGGTCTCAGTAGTTATGGCTCATGGGCTCCAGAGCGTAGGCTCATTAGTTGTGGTGCACGGGCTTAGTTGCTCTGCAGCATGTGGGATCTTCCCGAACCAGGGATCGAACCTGTGTCCCCTGCATTGGCAGGAGGATTCTTAACCACGGTGCCACCAGGCAAGCCCCCGTGTAAATTATTACAGAGCGTTCAGTAGACCTCCCTTGGTGTATGGTCGGTCTGTTTGATACATGTGTTTAATATGTATTTGTATACGTATGGTAACCCTAATCTTAATGTATCCATTCCTCCCACTTCTCCCTTAAGATAACCATAGTTTGTTTTCTAAGTCTGTGGGAGTCTTTCTCTGTGGAAATATGTTCATATGTGTCAGTTGTTAGGTAACACCTAGGAGTGATATCACAGGATATTTGTCGTCTGCTTTCCGACTTACCTCATGTTCTGTGATTATCTCTAGGCTCATCTATGGTGCTGCAAAGAGCAGTGTTTCATTCTTTTCCACGGCGAATATTCCATTGTGTACATGGACCACTTCTTCTTTTTACATTCATCTGTGGATGGACATTTTGGTTACTTCCAAGTCTTGGCTATGCTAAATGTTGATGCAGTGCAGGCTTGCCAGCCTGTGTCTTTTGGATTCTGGTCTTCTCATGGGTTAGGCCCAGCATTGGGCCTACTAGATCATATGGTAGTTCAATTTTTACCTTTCAACGCACCTCCATTCTGTTCTCACTACTGGCTGTTACCAGATTACATCCCACCAGCAACTTGAGGGTACACAGTTCTATAAAAAACCCTTCAGCGTTTATTGTTTGTAGACTTTTTACAGATGACATTTTGAGTGTTGGGTGGTGATACCTTTTTGTAGTTTGGATTTGCATGCATCTAAAAATTCCCGATATTGAGCTTTTATCTACGTACTTTTTTTTAAGTAAAACAGAGAAACTTACCTCTTCAAATTGTTTCCTTGAAAAATTTGCCATGTTCTGAATTCCTGTGGCCATTACCTGCACCAGTACGTTTTTTGAGGGCAGGTGTCATTTAGAGCCCTGTAGTAATTGTGACTATTACATGACCATTGGCTCTGGGTTTAAAGCTGCTGTTGCAGGAAACGGCCACGAGGGGGCAGCATTTCTATATTCCCAACTCTGGTTACTAAGGGAAAAGAGCCTTCCTGGAAGTCCTGTTTGTAGGTTGTAAAGTAGAGTGGAATGTGCCAGGACAAACACCCCAAAACTATGTCTACTTATTTGCTGTTGGTATTCTTAGTTTAATTTTCATTTTTCTCCGAGCAAATTTAATTGCAATGTTGTGTTTGTTCTAGGTGTACAGAATCTCTTTCATTGATACATATATCTTTTCATGTTTGGATCCTGTTCCATATAGGTTATTACAGAAAGTTGTGTAGACCTCTCTTGGTATTCGGTATGTCTCTGATGATTATATATTTTATAAATACTAGCATATGTCTGTTAAACCCAATATGCTCCGTTATATATTCCTCACACCTTTCCGTTTGGCTAACCACAAGCTTGTTTTCTGAACACGTCAATGTCCTTCTCTGTGGAAATAGGTTCCTTCCTATGAATATTTAGATAACACCTATACGTGATATCATAGGATATGTGTCTCTCGCTTTCTGACTTACTTCAAGTTGTGTGATTATCTGTAGCCTCATCTATGGTGCTGCGACCGGCATTGTTTCATTCTTTTCTGTGTCTAATGTTGCATTGTGTACATGGACCACTTTTTCGTCCACTCATCTGCTGATGGACATTTTTGTTGCTTCCATGTCTTGGCCATGGTATATACTGCTGCAATACACGATTTTCCATCCTGTGTCTTTTTGATTCTGGCTTTCACAGGTGACAGGCCCAACAGTGGGCCTTCCGGATCATATGGTAACTCAATTTTTACCTTTAAACGCACTGCCATTCTGTTGCTATTATTGGCTGTTACCAGTTTACATCCCACTTAGACCGAGAGGTTACACTATTCTCCACAACTTCTTCAACATCTATTGTTTGTTGACTTTTTGCTGATGGTCATTCTGACTAGTGCGAGGTGATACCTTTGTGTAGATTGGATTTGCATGCGACTGATAATTCCTGATGTTTTGTGTTTATCAATGTGCTTTTCATTTGTTTAAAGATGGAGCTAAAGTTACAACTTCAAATTGCCTTCTTGAAAAATTTGCCGCGTTTGGATTTTTTTGGCCATTCCCTACCCCAGGACAGTTGTTGAGGGCATGAGTCATTTACAGCCCTGCAGTCCTTGTGACTATTAGTGACCATTAGCAGTGGATTTAAAGCTGCTGTTTGAGGAAACGGCCTTAGTGTGGCAGCATTTCTACGTTGCCATCTCTGCTTGCTAGGGAAACAGAACCTTGCTGCAAGTTGTGCTGTTAGGTTGCAGATTAGATTGGAATGTGCCAGGACAAACCCCCATAAGTTTTAGCCTCCTTAATTCTTGTTTGTGTCTTTAAGTTGTACTTTTTCTCAGAGCAAGTTTGATTGAAAATGTCTTTTGTTGTAGGTGTACAGAATCTTGTTCATTTACACATATACATACATCTATTGATCTTTGGGTCCTTCTCCATGTAGGTTATTACAGAGTGTTGAGTAGACCACTCTTGGTATTCTGTAGGTCTTTGGGGATGATATATTTTATATGTATTAGTATATATTTGTTAACCCCAATATCCTAATATATCCATTCCTCACACCTTTTCTTTGGCTTAACCATCAGTTTGTCTTCTCAATCTGAGATTGCCTTTTTCTATGGAAATATGTTCATTTTTATGAATTTTCAGATAACATAAGTGATAGCATAGGACATTTGTCTTTCGCATTCTGACTTACTTCACATTGTGTGATTATTTCTAGGCTCCTCTGTGGTGCTGCATATGCCATTCTTTTATTTTTTTTCGTGGTTGATATTCCATTCTGTCCATATATCACTTCTTCTTTGTTCATTCATCTGTTTATGGACCCCTTTTTTCCTTCCATGTCTTGGCTATTTCAATATTCCTGCATTGCACATTTGCCTGCCTCTGTCTTTCCGTTTCTGGTGGTCTTAGGTTATAGGCAAAGAAGGTGCCCTGCCGCATCATATGGTAGCTCAGTTTTTACCTTTTAAAGCAGCTCCATTCAGTTTTCCTTAGTGCTGTTACCTCTTTACATCCCACCAGCAGCTAGAAGGTACACAGTTCTCTAAAACCCCTTCAGCATTCATAGTTTGTAGACTTTTTGCTGATGGTCATTTGACTGGTGTGAGCTGAAACCTTTTTGGAGGTTGGATTTGCATGTGACTAATAATTCCTTATACTGCGCTTTACGCATGTCCATTTTTTTCTTTTGCTTTTCTTTTAAAGAGTGAGTACAACTTCCCTCTTCATATTGACTTCTTGAAAAATTTGTCATGTGTTGAATTTTCTTGCCTATTCCCTACCCCAGGGCATATTTTGAGGGCAGGTGTCATTTACATCCCTGCAATCCTTGTGACTATTAAGCAACCATTAGCACTGGATTTAAAGCTGCTGTTGTGGGAAACAGCCACAAGGCGGCAGCATTATGACGTTCTCAACTCTTGTTACTAGGGCAACAGAGTCTTCCTGGACGTCATGTTCCTCGCTTATGAATTAGAGTGGAATGTGCTGGGACAAGACCCCGGAAGTTTACGTCTCCTTACTTATGTTTGTTTTTTTTAATTTAATTTCTATTTCTTATCAGAGTAAATTTGATTAGAGTGTTACGATTGGCTGGCTGTACAGAATCTGCTCAATGATTCATACATATGTCTGTTGTTCTTCGGATGCTGTTACCATGTATGTTATTACAGAATGTTGAGTAGACCTCCCTTGGTATATGGTAGGTGTTTTGTCATTATATATTTTCTATATATTGGTGATTATATAATTCATACAGTTTATGTGTTGTATGTTTATATACACTTAACATACATTAGTATATGTTTGTTAGCTCCATAATCCTAATTTGTCCATCCTACCACCTTTCATTTTGGTTAACCATTCATTTGTTTTCTAAGTCTGTGAGTTTCTTTTTCTGTGGAAATATGTTCATTGGTAGCAATCTTAGGATAACATGTATAAATGATATCATAGGATATTTGTCATTCCCTTTTGACTTACTTAACCTAATATGATTATTTCTAGTCTCATCTGTAGTCCTGAAAACGGCATTGTTCATTTATTTTTTCTGAGGCTAATATTCCATTCGGTACGTCCACCACTTCTTCTTTGTCCATTTATCTATTGATGGACATTTTGTTTGCTTGAACGTCTTGGCTATTGTAAATATTGCTACAGTGCGTGTTTGCCTGTCCGTGTCTTTCCGATTCTGGTCTTCTTAGGTGATAGGCCCATTAGGGGATCGGCCGCATTGTATGGTAGCTCAATTTCTTTACCTTTTAAACGCAGCTCCATTCTGTTCTCGTGATTAGCTGTTACCAGTTTACGTCCAACCAACAGCATAGTGGGTATGCATTTCTCCACCAACCCATCAGCATTCATTGTTTGTAGACTGTTTACGGATGGCATTTTGAATATTGGGTGGTGAAATCTTTTTGTATTTTGGATTTGCATCCAAACAATAATTCCTGATATTGAGCTTTTATCCATGTTCTTCTTTTTTTTTAATAACAGTGTGAGTAACACTTACCTCTTGAAACCGTTTTCTTGAAAAATTTTCCGTGTTGTGAACTTTTTTGGCCATTACCTACCCCAGGACATTTTTTGAGGACACGTGTCATTTACAGCCCTACAATTGCTGTGAATCTTAAGTGACCGTTAGCCCAGTGTTTAAAGCTGCTCTTGTGGGAACCGGAAACAAGGCGGCAGCATTTCTCCATCCCCAAATCTGGTTACTAGGGCAGCTGAGCCTTCCAGAAAGTCGTGTTCCTAGGTTGTAAATGAGAATGGAATGGGCCAGAGACAACCCCAGTAACTTTATGTCTCATTAATTGCTGTTCGTGGTTTTAATTTTTTAAATTGGGGTAATGAGTAGAATAGTGTTTGTTGTAGGTGTACACAATCAGGTTCAGTTGAACATTATATACGTTTATTCATGTACAGATCCTCTTCCCATGTAAACTACTATTATTTTTTTTAATAAATGTATTTTATTTATTTATTTGTTTTTGGCTGAGTTGGATCTTCTTTGCTGCCTGTGGGCTGTCTCTAGTTGCGGTGAGCGGGGGCTACTCTCCGGTGCGGTGCACGGGCTTCTCACCGTAGTGGCTTCTTTTGTTGTGGAACACAGGCTCTAGGCGTGCGGGCTTCAGTAGTTGTGGCACCTGGTCTCAGTAGTTATGGCTCATGGGCTCCAGAGCGTAGGCTCATTAGTTGTGGTGCACGGGCTTAGTTGCTCTGCAGCATGTGGGATCTTCCCGAACCAGGGATCGAACCTGTGTCCCCTGCATTGGCAGGAGGATTCTTAACCACGGTGCCACCAGGCAAGCCCCCGTGTAAATTATTACAGAGCGTTCAGTAGACCTCCCTTGGTGTATGGTCGGTCTGTTTGATACATGTGTTTAATATGTATTTGTATACGTATGGTAACCCTAATCTTAATGTATCCATTCCTCCCACTTCTCCCTTAAGATAACCATAGTTTGTTTTCTAAGTCTGTGGGAGTCTTTCTCTGTGGAAATATGTTCATATGTGTCAGTTGTTAGGTAACACCTAGGAGTGATATCACAGGATATTTGTCGTCTGCTTTCCGACTTACCTCATGTTCTGTGATTATCTCTAGGCTCATCTATGGTGCTGCAAAGAGCAGTGTTTCATTCTTTTCCACGGCGAATATTCCATTGTGTACATGGACCACTTCTTCTTTTTACATTCATCTGTGGATGGACATTTTGGTTACTTCCAAGTCTTGGCTATGCTAAATGTTGATGCAGTGCAGGCTTGCCAGCCTGTGTCTTTTGGATTCTGGTCTTCTCATGGGTTAGGCCCAGCATTGGGCCTACTAGATCATATGGTAGTTCAATTTTTACCTTTCAACGCACCTCCATTCTGTTCTCACTACTGGCTGTTACCAGATTACATCCCACCAGCAACTTGAGGGTACACAGTTCTATAAAAAACCCTTCAGCGTTTATTGTTTGTAGACTTTTTACAGATGACATTTTGAGTGTTGGGTGGTGATACCTTTTTGTAGTTTGGATTTGCATGCATCTAAAAATTCCCGATATTGAGCTTTTATCTACGTACTTTTTTTTAAGTAAAACAGAGAAACTTACCTCTTCAAATTGTTTCCTTGAAAAATTTGCCATGTTCTGAATTCCTGTGGCCATTACCTGCACCAGTACGTTTTTTGAGGGCAGGTGTCATTTAGAGCCCTGTAGTAATTGTGACTATTACATGACCATTGGCTCTGGGTTTAAAGCTGCTGTTGCAGGAAACGGCCACGAGGGGGCAGCATTTCTATATTCCCAACTCTGGTTACTAAGGGAAAAGAGCCTTCCTGGAAGTCCTGTTTGTAGGTTGTAAAGTAGAGTGGAATGTGCCAGGACAAACACCCCAAAACTATGTCTACTTATTTGCTGTTGGTATTCTTAGTTTAATTTTCATTTTTCTCCGAGCAAATTTAATTGCAATGTTGTGTTTGTTCTAGGTGTACAGAATCTCTTTCATTGATACATATATCTTTTCATGTTTGGATCCTGTTCCATATAGGTTATTACAGAAAGTTGTGTAGACCTCTCTTGGTATTCGGTATGTCTCTGATGATTATATATTTTATAAATACTAGCATATGTCTGTTAAACCCAATATGCTCCGTTATATATTCCTCACACCTTTCCGTTTGGCTAACCACAAGCTTGTTTTCTGAACACGTCAATGTCCTTCTCTGTGGAAATAGGTTCCTTCCTATGAATATTTAGATAACACCTATACGTGATATCATAGGATATGTGTCTCTCGCTTTCTGACTTACTTCAAGTTGTGTGATTATCTGTAGCCTCATCTATGGTGCTGCGACCGGCATTGTTTCATTCTTTTCTGTGTCTAATGTTGCATTGTGTACATGGACCACTTTTTCGTCCACTCATCTGCTGATGGACATTTTTGTTGCTTCCATGTCTTGGCCATGGTATATACTGCTGCAATACACGATTTTCCATCCTGTGTCTTTTTGATTCTGGCTTTCACAGGTGACAGGCCCAACAGTGGGCCTTCCGGATCATATGGTAACTCAATTTTTACCTTTAAACGCACTGCCATTCTGTTGCTATTATTGGCTGTTACCAGTTTACATCCCACTTAGACCGAGAGGTTACACTATTCTCCACAACTTCTTCAACATCTATTGTTTGTTGACTTTTTGCTGATGGTCATTCTGACTAGTGCGAGGTGATACCTTTGTGTAGATTGGATTTGCATGCGACTGATAATTCCTGATGTTTTGTGTTTATCAATGTGCTTTTCATTTGTTTAAAGATGGAGCTAAAGTTACAACTTCAAATTGCCTTCTTGAAAAATTTGCCGCGTTTGGATTTTTTTGGCCATTCCCTACCCCAGGACAGTTGTTGAGGGCATGAGTCATTTACAGCCCTGCAGTCCTTGTGACTATTAGTGACCATTAGCAGTGGATTTAAAGCTGCTGTTTGAGGAAACGGCCTTAGTGTGGCAGCATTTCTACGTTGCCATCTCTGCTTGCTAGGGAAACAGAACCTTGCTGCAAGTTGTGCTGTTAGGTTGCAGATTAGATTGGAATGTGCCAGGACAAACCCCCATAAGTTTTAGCCTCCTTAATTCTTGTTTGTGTCTTTAAGTTGTACTTTTTCTCAGAGCAAGTTTGATTGAAAATGTCTTTTGTTGTAGGTGTACAGAATCTTGTTCATTTACACATATACATACATCTATTGATCTTTGGGTCCTTCTCCATGTAGGTTATTACAGAGTGTTGAGTAGACCACTCTTGGTATTCTGTAGGTCTTTGGGGATGATATATTTTATATGTATTAGTATATATTTGTTAACCCCAATATCCTAATATATCCATTCCTCACACCTTTTCTTTGGCTTAACCATCAGTTTGTCTTCTCAATCTGAGATTGCCTTTTTCTATGGAAATATGTTCATTTTTATGAATTTTCAGATAACATAAGTGATAGCATAGGACATTTGTCTTTCGCATTCTGACTTACTTCACATTGTGTGATTATTTCTAGGCTCCTCTGTGGTGCTGCATATGCCATTCTTTTATTTTTTTTCGTGGTTGATATTCCATTCTGTCCATATATCACTTCTTCTTTGTTCATTCATCTGTTTATGGACCCCTTTTTTCCTTCCATGTCTTGGCTATTTCAATATTCCTGCATTGCACATTTGCCTGCCTCTGTCTTTCCGTTTCTGGTGGTCTTAGGTTATAGGCAAAGAAGGTGCCCTGCCGCATCATATGGTAGCTCAGTTTTTACCTTTTAAAGCAGCTCCATTCAGTTTTCCTTAGTGCTGTTACCTCTTTACATCCCACCAGCAGCTAGAAGGTACACAGTTCTCTAAAACCCCTTCAGCATTCATAGTTTGTAGACTTTTTGCTGATGGTCATTTGACTGGTGTGAGCTGAAACCTTTTTGGAGGTTGGATTTGCATGTGACTAATAATTCCTTATACTGCGCTTTACGCATGTCCATTTTTTTCTTTTGCTTTTCTTTTAAAGAGTGAGTACAACTTCCCTCTTCATATTGACTTCTTGAAAAATTTGTCATGTGTTGAATTTTCTTGCCTATTCCCTACCCCAGGGCATATTTTGAGGGCAGGTGTCATTTACATCCCTGCAATCCTTGTGACTATTAAGCAACCATTAGCACTGGATTTAAAGCTGCTGTTGTGGGAAACAGCCACAAGGCGGCAGCATTATGACGTTCTCAACTCTTGTTACTAGGGCAACAGAGTCTTCCTGGACGTCATGTTCCTCGCTTATGAATTAGAGTGGAATGTGCTGGGACAAGACCCCGGAAGTTTACGTCTCCTTACTTATGTTTGTTTTTTTTAATTTAATTTCTATTTCTTATCAGAGTAAATTTGATTAGAGTGTTACGATTGGCTGGCTGTACAGAATCTGCTCAATGATTCATACATATGTCTGTTGTTCTTCGGATGCTGTTACCATGTATGTTATTACAGAATGTTGAGTAGACCTCCCTTGGTATATGGTAGGTGTTTTGTCATTATATATTTTCTATATATTGGTGATTATATAATTCATACAGTTTATGTGTTGTATGTTTATATACACTTAACATACATTAGTATATGTTTGTTAGCTCCATAATCCTAATTTGTCCATCCTACCACCTTTCATTTTGGTTAACCATTCATTTGTTTTCTAAGTCTGTGAGTTTCTTTTTCTGTGGAAATATGTTCATTGGTAGCAATCTTAGGATAACATGTATAAATGATATCATAGGATATTTGTCATTCCCTTTTGACTTACTTAACCTAATATGATTATTTCTAGTCTCATCTGTAGTCCTGAAAACGGCATTGTTCATTTATTTTTTCTGAGGCTAATATTCCATTCGGTACGTCCACCACTTCTTCTTTGTCCATTTATCTATTGATGGACATTTTGTTTGCTTGAACGTCTTGGCTATTGTAAATATTGCTACAGTGCGTGTTTGCCTGTCCGTGTCTTTCCGATTCTGGTCTTCTTAGGTGATAGGCCCATTAGGGGATCGGCCGCATTGTATGGTAGCTCAATTTCTTTACCTTTTAAACGCAGCTCCATTCTGTTCTCGTGATTAGCTGTTACCAGTTTACGTCCAACCAACAGCATAGTGGGTATGCATTTCTCCACCAACCCATCAGCATTCATTGTTTGTAGACTGTTTACGGATGGCATTTTGAATATTGGGTGGTGAAATCTTTTTGTATTTTGGATTTGCATCCAAACAATAATTCCTGATATTGAGCTTTTATCCATGTTCTTCTTTTTTTTTAATAACAGTGTGAGTAACACTTACCTCTTGAAACCGTTTTCTTGAAAAATTTTCCGTGTTGTGAACTTTTTTGGCCATTACCTACCCCAGGACATTTTTTGAGGACACGTGTCATTTACAGCCCTACAATTGCTGTGAATCTTAAGTGACCGTTAGCCCAGTGTTTAAAGCTGCTCTTGTGGGAACCGGAAACAAGGCGGCAGCATTTCTCCATCCCCAAATCTGGTTACTAGGGCAGCTGAGCCTTCCAGAAAGTCGTGTTCCTAGGTTGTAAATGAGAATGGAATGGGCCAGAGACAACCCCAGTAACTTTATGTCTCATTAATTGCTGTTCGTGGTTTTAATTTTTTAAATTGGGGTAATGAGTAGAATAGTGTTTGTTGTAGGTGTACACAATCAGGTTCAGTTGAACATTATATACGTTTATTCATGTACAGATCCTCTTCCCATGTAAACTACTATTATTTTTTTTAATAAATGTATTTTATTTATTTATTTGTTTTTGGCTGAGTTGGATCTTCTTTGCTGCCTGTGGGCTGTCTCTAGTTGCGGTGAGCGGGGGCTACTCTCCGGTGCGGTGCACGGGCTTCTCACCGTAGTGGCTTCTTTTGTTGCGGAACACAGGCTCTAGGCGTGCGGGCTTCAGTAGTTGTGGCACCTGGTCTCAGTAGTTATGGCTCATGGGCTCCAGAGCGTAGGCTCATTAGTTGTGGTGCACGGGCTTAGTTGCTCTGCAGCATGTGGGATCTTCCCGAACCAGGGATCGAACCTGTGTCCCCTGCATTGGCAGGAGGATTCTTAACCACGGTGCCACCAGGCAAGCCCCCGTGTAAATTATTACAGAGCGTTCAGTAGACCTCCCTTGGTGTATGGTCGGTCTGTTTGATACATGTGTTTAATATGTATTTGTATACGTATGGTAACCCTAATCTTAATGTATCCATTCCTCCCACTTCTCCCTTAAGATAACCATAGTTTGTTTTCTAAGTCTGTGGGAGTCTTTCTCTGTGGAAATATGTTCATATGTGTCAGTTGTTAGGTAACACCTAGGAGTGATATCACAGGATATTTGTCGTCTGCTTTCCGACTTACCTCATGTTCTGTGATTATCTCTAGGCTCATCTATGGTGCTGCAAAGAGCAGTGTTTCATTCTTTTCCACGGCGAATATTCCATTGTGTACATGGACCACTTCTTCTTTTTACATTCATCTGTGGATGGACATTTTGGTTACTTCCAAGTCTTGGCTATGCTAAATGTTGATGCAGTGCAGGCTTGCCAGCCTGTGTCTTTTGGATTCTGGTCTTCTCATGGGTTAGGCCCAGCATTGGGCCTACTAGATCATATGGTAGTTCAATTTTTACCTTTCAACGCACCTCCATTCTGTTCTCACTACTGGCTGTTACCAGATTACATCCCACCAGCAACTTGAGGGTACACAGTTCTATAAAAAACCCTTCAGCGTTTATTGTTTGTAGACTTTTTACAGATGACATTTTGAGTGTTGGGTGGTGATACCTTTTTGTAGTTTGGATTTGCATGCATCTAAAAATTCCCGATATTGAGCTTTTATCTACGTACTTTTTTTTAAGTAAAACAGAGAAACTTACCTCTTCAAATTGTTTCCTTGAAAAATTTGCCATGTTCTGAATTCCTGTGGCCATTACCTGCACCAGTACGTTTTTTGAGGGCAGGTGTCATTTAGAGCCCTGTAGTAATTGTGACTATTACATGACCATTGGCTCTGGGTTTAAAGCTGCTGTTGCAGGAAACGGCCACGAGGGGGCAGCATTTCTATATTCCCAACTCTGGTTACTAAGGGAAAAGAGCCTTCCTGGAAGTCCTGTTTGTAGGTTGTAAAGTAGAGTGGAATGTGCCAGGACAAACACCCCAAAACTATGTCTACTTATTTGCTGTTGGTATTCTTAGTTTAATTTTCATTTTTCTCCGAGCAAATTTAATTGCAATGTTGTGTTTGTTCTAGGTGTACAGAATCTCTTTCATTGATACATATATCTTTTCATGTTTGGATCCTGTTCCATATAGGTTATTACAGAAAGTTGTGTAGACCTCTCTTGGTATTCGGTATGTCTCTGATGATTATATATTTTATAAATACTAGCATATGTCTGTTAAACCCAATATGCTCCGTTATATATTCCTCACACCTTTCCGTTTGGCTAACCACAAGCTTGTTTTCTGAACACGTCAATGTCCTTCTCTGTGGAAATAGGTTCCTTCCTATGAATATTTAGATAACACCTATACGTGATATCATAGGATATGTGTCTCTCGCTTTCTGACTTACTTCAAGTTGTGTGATTATCTGTAGCCTCATCTATGGTGCTGCGACCGGCATTGTTTCATTCTTTTCTGTGTCTAATGTTGCATTGTGTACATGGACCACTTTTTCGTCCACTCATCTGCTGATGGACATTTTTGTTGCTTCCATGTCTTGGCCATGGTATATACTGCTGCAATACACGATTTTCCATCCTGTGTCTTTTTGATTCTGGCTTTCACAGGTGACAGGCCCAAAAGTGGGCCTTCCGGATCATATGGTAACTCAATTTTTACCTTTAAACGCACTGCCATTCTGTTGCTATTATTGGCTGTTACCAGTTTACATCCCACTTAGACCGAGAGGTTACACTATTCT
The DNA here is from genome assembly GCF_028023285.1 of Balaenoptera ricei. Taxonomy (NCBI): domain Eukaryota; kingdom Metazoa; phylum Chordata; class Mammalia; order Artiodactyla; family Balaenopteridae; genus Balaenoptera; species Balaenoptera ricei. Next base: position 126,723,330 of record NC_082639.1, read on the forward strand.
CCACAACTTCTTCAACATCTATTGTTTGTTGACTTTTTGCTGATGGTCATTCTGACCGGTGAGAGGTGATACCTTTGTGTAGATTGGCTTTGCATGCGACTGATAATTCCTGATGTTTTGCGTTTATCAATGTCCTTTTCATTCTTTTAAGATGGAGCTAAACTTACAACTTCAAATTGCCTTCTTGAAAAATTTGCCGCGTTTGGATTTTTTTGGCCATTCCCTACCCCAGGACAGTTGTTGAGGGCATGAGTCATTTACAGCCCTGCAGTCCTTGTGACTATTAGTGACCATTAGCAGTGGATTTAAAGCTGCTGTTTGAGGAAACGGCCTTAGTGTGGCAGCATTTCTACGTTGCCATCTCTGCTTGCTAGGGAAACAGAACCTTGCTGCAAGTTGTGCTGTTAGGTTGCAGATTAGATTGGAATGTGCCAGGACAAACCCCCATAAGTTTTAGCCTCCTTAATTCTTGTTTGTGTCTTTAAGTTGTACTTTTTCTCAGAGCAAGTTTGATTGAAAATGTCTTTTGTTGTAGGTGTACAGAATCTTGTTCATTTACACATATACATACATCTATTGATCTTTGGGTCCTTCTCCATGTAGGTTATTACAGAGTGTTGAGTAGACCACTCTTGGTATTCTGTAGGTCTTTGGGGATGATATATTTTATATGTATTAGTATATATTTGTTAACCCCAATATCCTAATATATCCATTCCTCACACCTTTTCTTTGGCTTAACCATCAGTTTGTCTTCTCAATCTGAGATTGCCTTTTTCTATGGAAATATGTTCATTTTTATGAATTTTCAGATAACATAAGTGATAGCATAGGACATTTGTCTTTCGCATTCTGACTTACTTCACATTGTGTGATTATTTCTAGGCTCCTCTGTGGTGCTGCATATGCCATTCTTTTATTTTTTTTCGTGGTTGATATTCCATTCTGTCCATATATCACTTCTTCTTTGTTCATTCATCTGTTTATGGACCCCTTTTTTCCTTCCATGTCTTGGCTATTTCAATATTCCTGCATTGCACATTTGCCTGCCTCTGTCTTTCCGTTTCTGGTGGTCTTAGGTTATAGGCAAAGAAGGTGCCCTGCCGCATCATATGGTAGCTCAGTTTTTACCTTTTAAAGCAGCTCCATTCAGTTTTCCTTAGTGCTGTTACCTCTTTACATCCCACCAGCAGCTAGAAGGTACACAGTTCTCTAAAACCCCTTCAGCATTCATAGTTTGTAGACTTTTTGCTGATGGTCATTTGACTGGTGTGAGCTGAAACCTTTTTGGAGGTTGGATTTGCATGTGACTAATAATTCCTTATACTGCGCTTTACGCATGTCCATTTTTTTCTTTTGCTTTTCTTTTAAAGAGTGAGTACAACTTCCCTCTTCATATTGACTTCTTGAAAAATTTGTCATGTGTTGAATTTTCTTGCCTATTCCCTACCCCAGGGCATATTTTGAGGGCAGGTGTCATTTACATCCCTGCAATCCTTGTGACTATTAAGCAACCATTAGCACTGGATTTAAAGCTGCTGTTGTGGGAAACAGCCACAAGGCGGCAGCATTATGACGTTCTCAACTCTTGTTACTAGGGCAACAGAGTCTTCCTGGACGTCATGTTCCTCGCTTATGAATTAGAGTGGAATGTGCTGGGACAAGACCCCGGAAGTTTACGTCTCCTTACTTATGTTTGTTTTTTTTAATTTAATTTCTATTTCTTATCAGAGTAAATTTGATTAGAGTGTTACGATTGGCTGGCTGTACAGAATCTGCTCAATGATTCATACATATGTCTGTTGTTCTTCGGATGCTGTTACCATGTATGTTATTACAGAATGTTGAGTAGACCTCCCTTGGTATATGGTAGGTGTTTTGTCATTATATATTTTCTATATATTGGTGATTATATAATTCATACAGTTTATGTGTTGTATGTTTATATACACTTAACATACATTAGTATATGTTTGTTAGCTCCATAATCCTAATTTGTCCATCCTACCACCTTTCATTTTGGTTAACCATTCATTTGTTTTCTAAGTCTGTGAGTTTCTTTTTCTGTGGAAATATGTTCATTGGTAGCAATCTTAGGATAACATGTATAAATGATATCATAGGATATTTGTCATTCCCTTTTGACTTACTTAACCTAATATGATTATTTCTAGTCTCATCTGTAGTCCTGAAAACGGCATTGTTCATTTATTTTTTCTGAGGCTAATATTCCATTCGGTACGTCCACCACTTCTTCTTTGTCCATTTATCTATTGATGGACATTTTGTTTGCTTGAACGTCTTGGCTATTGTAAATATTGCTACAGTGCGTGTTTGCCTGTCCGTGTCTTTCCGATTCTGGTCTTCTTAGGTGATAGGCCCATTAGGGGATCGGCCGCATTGTATGGTAGCTCAATTTCTTTACCTTTTAAACGCAGCTCCATTCTGTTCTCGTGATTAGCTGTTACCAGTTTACGTCCAACCAACAGCATAGTGGGTATGCATTTCTCCACCAACCCATCAGCATTCATTGTTTGTAGACTGTTTACGGATGGCATTTTGAATATTGGGTGGTGAAATCTTTTTGTATTTTGGATTTGCATCCAACCAATAATTCCTGATATTGAGCTTTTATCCATGTTCTTCTTTTTTTTTAATAACAGTGTGAGTAACACTTACCTCTTGAAACCGTTTTCTTGAAAAATTTTCCGTGTTGTGAACTTTTTTGGCCATTACCTACCCCAGGACATTTTTTGAGGACACGTGTCATTTACAGCCCTACAATTGCTGTGAATCTTAAGTGACCGTTAGCCCAGTGTTTAAAGCTGCTCTTGTGGGAACCGGAAACAAGGCGGCAGCATTTCTCCATCCCCAAATCTGGTTACTAGGGCAGCTGAGCCTTCCAGAAAGTCGTGTTCCTAGGTTGTAAATGAGAATGGAATGGGCCAGAGACAACCCCAGTAACTTTATGTCTCATTAATTGCTGTTCGTGGTTTTAATTTTTTAAATTGGGGTAATGAGTAGAATAGTGTTTGCTGTAGGTGTACACAATCAGGTTCAGTTGAACATTATATACGTTTATTCATGTACAGATCCTCTTCCCATGTAAACTACTATTATTTTTTTTAATAAATGTATTTTATTTATTTATTTGTTTTTGGCTGAGTTGGATCTTCTTTGCTGCCTGTGGGCTGTCTCTAGTTGCGGTGAGCGGGGGCTACTCTCCGGTGCGGTGCACGGGCTTCTCACCGTAGTGGCTTCTTTTGTTGCGGAACACGGGCTCTCGGCGTGCGGGCTTCAGTAGTTGTGGCACCTGGTCTCAGTAGTTATGGCTCATGGGCTCCAGAGCGTAGGCTCATTAGTTGTGGTGCACGGGCTTAGTTGCTCTGCAGCATGTGGGATCTTCCCGAACCAGGGATCGAACCTGTGTCCCCTGCATTGGCAGGAGGATTCTTTTTTTTTTTTTTTAATTTATTTATTATTATTTTTATTTATTTTTGGCTGTGTTGGGTCTTCGTTTCTGTGCGAGGGCTTTCTCCAGTTGCGGTGAGTGGGGGCCACTCTTCATCGCGGTGCGCGGGCCTCTCACTGTCGCGGCCTCTCTTTGTTGCGGAGCACAGGCTCCAGACACGCAGGCTCAGTAGTTGTGGCTCACGGGCCCAGTCGCTCCGCGGCATGTGGGATCTTCCCAGACCAGGGCTCGAACCCGTGTCTCCTGTATCGGCAGGCAGACTCGCAACCACTGCGCCACCAGGGAAGCCCGGCAGGAGGATTCTTAACCACGGTGCCACCAGGCAAGCCCCCGTGTAAATTATTACAGAGCGTTCAGTAGACCTCCCTTGGTATATGGTCGGTCTGTTTGATACATGTGTTTAATATGTATTTGTATACGTATGGTAACCCTAATCTTAATGTATCCATTCCTCCCACTTCTCCCTTAAGATAACCATAGTTTGTTTTCTAAGTCTGTGGGAGTCTTTCTCTGTGGAAATATGTTCATATGTGTCAGTTGTTAGGTAACACCTAGGAGTGATATCACAGGATATTTGTCGTCTGCTTTCCGACTTACCTCATGTTCTGCGATTATCTCTAGGCTCATCTATGGTGCTGCAAAGAGCAGTGTTTCATTCTTTTCCATGGCGAATATTCCATTGGGTACATGGACCACTTCTTCTTTTTACATTCATCTGTGGATGGACATTTTGGTTACTTCCAAGTCTTGGCTATGCTAAATGTTGATGCAGTGCAGGCTTGCCAGCCTGTGTCTTTTGGATTCTGGTCTTCTCATGGGTTAGGCCCAGCATTGGGCCTACTAGATCATATGGTAGTTCAATTTTTACCTTTCAACGCACCTCCATTCTGTTCTCACTACTGGCTGTTACCAGATTACATCCCACCAGCAACTTGAGGGTACACAGTTCTATAAAAAACCCTTCAGCGTTTATTGTTTGTAGACTTTTTACAGATGACATTTTGAGTGTTGGGTGGTGATACCTTTTTGTAGTTTGGATTTGCATGCATCTAAAAATTCCCGATATTGAGCTTTTATCTACGTACTTTTTTTTTTAAGTAAAACAGAGAAACTTACCTCTTCAAATTGTTTCCTTGAAAAATTTGCCATGTTCTGAATTCCTGTGGCCATTACCTGCACCAGTACGTTTTTTGAGGGCAGGTGTCATTTAGAGCCCTGTAGTAATTGTGACTATTACATGACCATTGGCTCTGGGTTTAAAGCTGCTGTTGCAGGAAACGGCCACGAGGGGGCAGCATTTCTATATTCCCAACTCTGGTTACTAAGGGAAAAGAGCCTTCCTGGAAGTCCTGTTTGTAGGTTGTAAAGTAGAGTGGAATGTGCCAGGACAAACACCCCAAAACTATGTCTACTTATTTGCTGTTGGTATTCTTAGTTTAATTTTCATTTTTCTCCGAGCAAATTTAATTGCAATGTTGTGTTTGTTCTAGGTGTACAGAATCTCTTTCATTGATACATATATCTTTTCATGTTTGGATCCTGTTCCATATAGGTTATTACAGAAAGTTGTGTAGACCTCTCTTGGTATTCGGTATGTCTCTGATGATTATATATTTTATAAATACTAGCATATGTCTGTTAAACCCAATATGCTCCGTTATATATTCCTCACACCTTTCCGTTTGGCTAACCACAAGCTTGTTTTCTGAACACGTCAATGTCCTTCTCTGTGGAAATAGGTTCCTTCCTATGAATTTTTAGATAACACCTATACGTGATATCATAGGATATGTGTCTCTCGCTTTCTGACTTACTTCAAGTTGTGTGATTATCTGTAGCCTCATCCATGGTGCTGCGACCGGCATTGTTTCATTCTTTTCTGTGTCTAATGTTGCATTGTGTACATGGACCACTTTTTCGTCCACTCATCTGCTGATGGACATTTTTGTTGCTTCCATGTCTTGGCCATGGTATATACTGCTGCAATACACGATTTTCCATCCTGTGTCTTTTTGATTGTGGCTTTCACAGGTGACAGGCCCAACAGTGGGCCTTCCGGATCATATGGTAACTCAATTTTTACCTTTAAACGCACTGCCATTCTGTTGCTATTATTGGCTGTTACCAGTTTACATCCCACTTAGACCGAGAGGTTACACTATTCTCCACAACTTCTTCAACATCTATTGTTTGTTGACTTTTTGCTGATGGTCATTCTGACTAGTGCGAGGTGATACCTTTGTGTAGATTGGATTTGCATGCGACTAATAATTCCTGATGTTTTGTGTTTATCAATGTGCTTTTCATTTGTTTAAAGATGGAGCTAAAGTTACAACTTCAAATTGCCTTCTTGAAAAATTTGCCGCGTTTGGATTTTTTTGGCCATTCCCTACCCCAGGACAGTTGTTGAGGGCATGAGTCATTTACAGCCCTGCAGTCCTTGTGACTATTAGTGACCATTAGCAGTGGATTTAAAGCTGCTGTTTGAGGAAACGGCCTTAGTGTGGCAGCATTTCTACGTTGCCATCTCTGCTTGCTAGGGAAACAGAACCTTGCTGCAAGTTGTGCTGTTAGGTTGCAGATTAGATTGGAATGTGCCAGGACAAACCCCCATAAGTTTTAGCCTCCTTAATTCTTGTTTGTGTCTTTAAGTTGTACTTTTTCTCAGAGCAAGTTTGATTGAAAATGTCTTTTGTTGTAGGTGTACAGAATCTTGTTCATTTACACATATACATACATCTATTGATCTTTGGGTCCTTCTCCATGTAGGTTATTACAGAGTGTTGAGTAGACCACTCTTGGTATTCTGTAGGTCTTTGGGGATGATATATTTTATATGTATTAGTATATATTTGTTAACCCCAATATCCTAATATATCCATTCCTCACACCTTTTCTTTGGCTTAACCATCAGTTTGTCTTCTCAATCTGAGATTGCCTTTTTCTATGGAAATATGTTCATTTTTATGAATTTTCAGATAACATAAGTGATAGCATAGGACATTTGTCTTTCGCATTCTGACTTACTTCACATTGTGTGATTATTTCTAGGCTCCTCTGTGGTGCTGCATATGCCATTCTTTTATTTTTTTTCGTGGTTGATATTCCATTCTGTCCATATACCACTTCTTCTTTGTTCATTCATCTGTTTATGGACCCCTTTTTTCCTTCCATGTCTTGGCTATTTCAATATTCCTGCATTGCACATTTGCCTGCCTCTGTCTTTCCGTTTCTGGTGGTCTTAGGTTATAGGCAAAGAAGGTGCCCTGCCGCATCATATGGTAGCTCAGTTTTTACCTTTTAAAGCAGCTCCATTCAGTTTTCCTTAGTGCTGTTACCACTTTACATCCCACCAGCAGCTAGAAGGTACACAGTTCTCTAAAACCCCTTCAGCATTCATAGTTTGTAGACTTTTTGCTGATGGTCATTTGACTGGTGTGAGCTGAAACCTTTCTGGAGGTTGGATTTGCATGTGACTAATAATTCCTTATACTGCGCTTTACGCATGTCCATTTTTTTCTTTTGCTTTTCTTTTAAAGAGTGAGTACAACTTCCCTCTTCATATTGACTTCTTGAAAAATTTGTCATGTGTTGAATTTTCTTGCCTATTCCCTACCCCAGGGCATATTTTGAGGGCAGGTGTCATTTACATCCCTGCAATCCTTGTGACTATTAAGCAACCATTAGCACTGGATTTAAAGCTGCTGTTGTGGGAAACAGCCACAAGGCGGCAGCATTATGACGTTCTCAACTCTTGTTACTAGGGCAACAGAGTCTTCCTGGACGTCATGTTCCTCGCTTATGAATTAGAGTGGAATGTGCTGGGACAAGACCCCGGAAGTTTACGTCTCCTTACTTATGTTTGTTTTTTTTTAATTTAATTTCTATTTCTTATCAGAGTAAATTTGATTAGAGTGTTACGATTGGCTGGCTGTACAGAATCTGCTCAATGATTCATACATATGTCTGTTGTTCTTCGGATGCTGTTACCATGTATGTTATTACAGAATGTTGAGTAGACCTCCCTTGGTATATGGTAGGTGTTTTGTCATTATATATTTTCTATATATTGGTGATTATATAATTCATACAGTTTATGTGTTGTATGTTTATATACACTTAACATACATTAGTATATGTTTGTTAGCTCCATAATCCTAATTTGTCCATCCTCCCACCTTTCATTTTGGTTAACCATTCATTTGTTTTCTAAGTCTGTGAGTTTCTTTTTCTGTGGAAATATGTTCATTGGTAGCAATCTTAGGATAACATGTATAAATGATATCATAGGATATTTGTCATTCCCTTTTGACTTACTTAACCTAATATGATTATTTCTAGTCTCATCTGTAGTCCTGAAAACGGCATTGTTCATTTATTTTTTCTGAGGCTAATATTCCATTCGGTACGTCCACCACTTCTTCTTTGTCCATTTATCTATTGATGGACATTTTGTTTGCTTGAACGTCTTGGCTATTGTAAATATTGCTACAGTGCATGTTTGCCTGTCTGTGTCTTTCCGATTCTGGTCTTCTTAGGTGATAGTCCCATTAGGGGATCGGCCGCATTGTATGGTAGCTCAATTTCTTTACCTTTTAAACGCAGCTCCATTCTGTTCTCGTGATTAGCTGTTACCAGTTTACGTCCAACCAACAGCATAGTGGGTATGCATTTCTCCACCAACCCATCAGCATTCATTGTTTGTAGACTGTTTACGGATGGCATTTTGAATATTGGGTGGTGAAATCTTTTTGTATTTTGGATTTGCATCCAACCAATAATTCCTGATATTGAGCTTTTATCCATGTTCTTCTTTTTTTTTAATAACAGTGTGAGTAACACTTACCTCTTGAAACCGTTTTCTTGAAAAATTTTCCGTGTTGTGAACTTTTTTGGCCATTACCTACCCCAGGACATTTTTTGAGGACACGTGTCATTTACAGCCCTACAATTGCTGTGAATCTTAAGTGACCGTTAGCCCAGTGTTTAAAGCTGCTCTTGTGGGAACCGGAAACAAGGCGGCAGCATTTCTCCATCCCCAAATCTGGTTACTAGGGCAGCTGAGCCTTCCAGAAAGTCGTGTTCCTAGGTTGTAAATGAGAATGGAATGGGCCAGAGACAACCCCAGTAACTTTATGTCTCATTAATTGCTGTTCGTGGTTTTAATTTTTTAAATTGGGGTAATGAGTAGAATAGTGTTTGCTGTAGGTGTACACAATCAGGTTCAGTTGAACATTATATACGTTTATTCATGTACAGATCCTCTTCCCATGTAAACTACTATTATTTTTTTTAATAAATGTATTTTATTTATTTATTTGTTTTTGGCTGAGTTGGATCTTCTTTGCTGCCTGTGGGCTGTCTCTAGTTGCGGTGAGCGGGGGCTACTCTCCGGTGCGGTGCACGGGCTTCTCACCGTAGTGGCTTCTTTTGTTGCGGAACACGGGCTCTCGGCGTGCGGGCTTCAGTAGTTGTGGCACCTGGTCTCAGTAGTTATGGCTCATGGGCTCCAGAGCGTAGGCTCTTTAGTTGTGGTGCACGGGCTTAGTTGCTCTGCAGCATGTGGGATCTTCCCGAACCAGGGATCGAACCTGTGTCCCCTGCATTGGCAGGAGGATTCTTAACCACGGTGCCACCAGGCAAGCCCCCGTGTAAATTATTACAGAGCGTTCAGTAGACCTCCCTTGGTATATGGTCGGTCTGTTTGATACATGTGTTTAATATGTATTTGTATACGTATGGTAACCCTAATCTTAATGTATCCATTCCTCCCACTTCTCCCTTAAGATAACCATAGTTTGTTTTCTAAGTCTGTGGGAGTCTTTCTCTGTGGAAATATGTTCATATGTGTCAGTTGTTAGGTAACACCTAGGAGTGATATCACAGGATATTTGTCGTCTGCTTTCCGACTTACCTCATGTTCTGCGATTATCTCTAGGCTCATCTATGGTGCTGCAAAGAGCAGTGTTTCATTCTTTTCCATGGCGAATATTCCATTGGGTACATGGACCACTTCTTCTTTTTACATTCATCTGTGGATGGACATTTTGGTTACTTCCAAGTCTTGGCTATGCTAAATGTTGATGCAGTGCAGGCTTGCCAGCCTGTGTCTTTTGGATTCTGGTCTTCTCATGGGTTAGGCCCAGCATTGGGCCTACTAGATCATATGGTAGTTCAATTTTTACCTTTCAACGCACCTCCATTCTGTTCTCACTACTGGCTGTTACCAGATTACATCCCACCAGCAACTTGAGGGTACACAGTTCTATAAAAAACCCTTCAGCGTTTATTGTTTGTAGACTTTTTACAGATGACATTTTGAGTGTTGGGTGGTGATACCTTTTTGTAGTTTGGATTTGCATGCATCTAAAAATTCCCGATATTGAGCTTTTATCTACGTACTTTTTTTTTTAAGTAAAACAGAGAAACTTACCTCTTCAAATTGTTTCCTTGAAAAATTTGCCATGTTCTGAATTCCTGTGGCCATTACCTGCACCAGTACGTTTTTTGAGGGCAGGTGTCATTTAGAGCCCTGTAGTAATTGTGACTATTACATGACCATTGGCTCTGGGTTTAAAGCTGCTGTTGCAGGAAACGGCCACGAGGGGGCAGCATTTCTATATTCCCAACTCTGGTTACTAAGGGAAAAGAGCCTTCCTGGAAGTCCTGTTTGTAGGTTGTAAAGTAGAGTGGAATGTGCCAGGACAAACACCCCAAAACTATGTCTACTTATTTGCTGTTGGTATTCTTAGTTTAATTTTCATTTTTCTCCGAGCAAATTTAATTGCAATGTTGTGTTTGTTCTAGGTGTACAGAATCTCTTTCATTGATACATATATCTTTTCATGTTTGGATCCTGTTCCATATAGGTTATTACAGAAAGTTGTGTAGACCTCTCTTGGTATTCGGTATGTCTCTGATGATTATATATTTTATAAATACTAGCATATGTCTGTTAAACCCAATATGCTCCGTTATATATTCCTCACACCTTTCCGTTTGGCTAACCACAAGCTTGTTTTCTGAACACGTCAATGTCCTTCTCTGTGGAAATAGGTTCCTTCCTATGAATTTTTAGATAACACCTATACGTGATATCATAGGATATGTGTCTCTCGCTTTCTGACTTACTTCAAGTTGTGTGATTATCTGTAGCCTCATCCATGGTGCTGCGACCGGCATTGTTTCATTCTTTTCTGTGTCTAATGTTGCATTGTGTACATGGACCACTTTTTCGTCCACTCATCTGCTGATGGACATTTTTGTTGCTTCCATGTCTTGGCCATGGTATATACTGCTGCAATACACGATTTTCCATCCTGTGTCTTTTTGATTCTGGCTTTCACAGGTGACAGGCCCAACAGTGGGCCTTCCGGATCATATGGTAACTCAATTTTTACCTTTAAACGCACTGCCATTCTGTTGCTATTATTGGCTGTTACCAGTTTACATCCCACTTAGACCGAGAGGTTACACTATTCTCCACAACTTCTTCAACATCTATTGTTTGTTGACTTTTTGCTGATGGTCATTCTGACTAGTGCGAGGTGATACCTTTGTGTAGATTGGATTTGCATGCGACTGATAATTCCTGATGTTTTGTGTTTATCAATGTGCTTTTCATTTGTTTAAAGATGGAGCTAAAGTTACAACTTCAAATTGCCTTCTTGAAAAATTTGCCGCGTTTGGATTTTTTTGGCCATTCCCTACCCCAGGACAGTTGTTGAGGGCATGAGTCATTTACAGCCCTGCAGTCCTTGTGACTATTAGTGACCATTAGCAGTGGATTTAAAGCTGCTGTTTGAGGAAACGGCCTTAGTGTGGCAGCATTTCTACGTTGCCATCTCTGCTTGCTAGGGAAACAGAACCTTGCTGCAAGTTGTGCTGTTAGGTTGCAGATTAGATTGGAATGTGCCAGGACAAACCCCCATAAGTTTTAGCCTCCTTAATTCTTGTTTGTGTCTTTAAGTTGTACTTTTTCTCAGAGCAAGTTTGATTGAAAATGTCTTTTGTTGTAGGTGTACAGAATCTTGTTCATTTACACATATACATACATCTATTGATCTTTGGGTCCTTCTCCATGTAGGTTATTACAGAGTGTTGAGTAGACCACTCTTGGTATTCTGTAGGTCTTTGGGGATGATATATTTTATATGTATTAGTATATATTTGTTAACCCCAATATCCTAATATATCCATTCCTCACACCTTTTCTTTGGCTTAACCATCAGTTTGTCTTCTCAATCTGAGATTGCCTTTTTCTATGGAAATATGTTCATTTTTATGAATTTTCAGATAACATAAGTGATAGCATAGGACATTTGTCTTTCGCATTCTGACTTACTTCACATTGTGTGATTATTTCTAGGCTCCTCTGTGGTGCTGCATATGCCATTCTTTTATTTTTTTTCGTGGTTGATATTCCATTCTGTCCATATACCACTTCTTCTTTGTTCATTCATCTGTTTATGGACCCCTTTTTTCCTTCCATGTCTTGGCTATTTCAATATTCCTGCATTGCACATTTGCCTGCCTCTGTCTTTCCGTTTCTGGTGGTCTTAGGTTATAGGCAAAGAAGGTGCCCTGCCGCATCATATGGTAGCTCAGTTTTTACCTTTTAAAGCAGCTCCATTCAGTTTTCCTTAGTGCTGTTACCACTTTACATCCCACCAGCAGCTAGAAGGTACACAGTTCTCTAAAACCCCTTCAGCATTCATAGTTTGTAGACTTTTTGCTGATGGTCATTTGACTGGTGTGAGCTGAAACCTTTTTGGAGGTTGGATTTGCATGTGACTAATAATTCCTTATACTGCGCTTTACGCATGTCCATTTTTTTCTTTTGCTTTTCTTTTAAAGAGTGAGTACAACTTCCCTCTTCATATTGACTTCTTGAAAAATTTGTCATGTGTTGAATTTTCTTGCCTATTCCCTACCCCAGGGCATATTTTGAGGGCAGGTGTCATTTACATCCCTGCAATCCTTGTGACTATTAAGCAACCATTAGCACTGGATTTAAAGCTGCTGTTGTGGGAAACAGCCACAAGGCGGCAGCATTATGACGTTCTCAACTCTTGTTACTAGGGCAACAGAGTCTTCCTGGACGTCATGTTCCTCGCTTATGAATTAGAGTGGAATGTGCTGGGACAAGACCCCGGAAGTTTACGTCTCCTTACTTATGTTTGTTTTTTTTTAATTTAATTTCTATTTCTTATCAGAGTAAATTTGATTAGAGTGTTACGATTGGCTGGCTGTACAGAATCTGCTCAATGATTCATACATATGTCTGTTGTTCTTCGGATGCTGTTACCATGTATGTTATTACAGAATGTTGAGTAGACCTCCCTTGGTATATGGTAGGTGTTTTGTCATTATATATTTTCTATATATTGGTGATTATATAATTCATACAGTTTATGTGTTGTATGTTTATATACACTTAACATACATTAGTATATGTTTGTTAGCTCCATAATCCTAATTTGTCCATCCTCCCACCTTTCATTTTGGTTAACCATTCATTTGTTTTCTAAGTCTGTGAGTTTCTTTTTCTGTGGAAATATGTTCATTGGTAGCAATCTTAGGATAACATGTATAAATGATATCATAGGATATTTGTCATTCCCTTTTGACTTACTTAACCTAATATGATTATTTCTAGTCTCATCTGTAGTCCTGAAAACGGCATTGTTCATTTATTTTTTCTGAGGCTAATATTCCATTCGGTACGTCCACCACTTCTTCTTTGTCCATTTATCTATTGATGGACATTTTGTTTGCTTGAACGTCTTGGCTATTGTAAATATTGCTACAGTGCATGTTTGCCTGTCTGTGTCTTTCCGATTCTGGTCTTCTTAGGTGATAGTCCCATTAGGGGATCGGCCGCATTGTATGGTAGCTCAATTTCTTTACCTTTTAAACGCAGCTCCATTCTGTTCTCGTGATTAGCTGTTACCAGTTTACGTCCAACCAACAGCATAGTGGGTATGCATTTCTCCACCAACCCATCAGCATTCATTGTTTGTAGACTGTTTACGGATGGCATTTTGAATATTGGGTGGTGAAATCTTTTTGTATTTTGGATTTGCATCCAACCAATAATTCCTGATATTGAGCTTTTATCCATGTTCTTCTTTTTTTTTAATAACAGTGTGAGTAACACTTACCTCTTGAAACCGTTTTCTTGAAAAATTTTCCGTGTTGTGAACTTTTTTGGCCATTACCTACGCCAGGACATTTTTTGAGGACACGTGTCATTTACAGCCCTACAATTGCTGTGAATCTTAAGTGACCGTTAGCCCAGTGTTTAAAGCTGCTCTTGTGGGAACCGGAAACAAGGCGGCAGCATTTCTCCATCCCCAAATCTGGTTACTAGGGCAGCTGAGCCTTCCAGAAAGTCGTGTTCCTAGGTTGTAAATGAGAATGGAATGGGCCAGAGACAACCCCAGTAACTTTATGTCTCATTAATTGCTGTTCGTGGTTTTAATTTTTTAAATTGGGGTAATGAGTAGAATAGTGTTTGCTGTAGGTGTACACAATCAGGTTCAGTTGAACATTATATACGTTTATTCATGTACAGATCCTCTTCCCATGTAAACTACTATTATTTTTTTTAATAAATGTATTTTATTTATTTATTTGTTTTTGGCTGAGTTGGATCTTCTTTGCTGCCTGTGGGCTGTCTCTAGTTGCGGTGAGCGGGGGCTACTCTCCGGTGCGGTGCACGGGCTTCTCACCGTAGTGGCTTCTTTTGTTGCGGAACACGGGCTCTCGGCGTGCGGGCTTCAGTAGTTGTGGCACCTGGTCTCAGTAGTTATGGCTCATGGGCTCCAGAGCGTAGGCTCATTAGTTGTGGTGCACGGGCTTAGTTGCTCTGCAGCATGTGGGATCTTCCCGAACCAGGGATCGAACCTGTGTCCCCTGCATTGGCAGGAGGATTCTTAACCACGGTGCCACCAGGCAAGCCCCCGTGTAAATTATTACAGAGCGTTCAGTAGACCTCCCTTGGTATATGGTCGGTCTGTTTGATACATGTGTTTAATATGTATTTGTATACGTATGGTAACCCTAATCTTAATGTATCCATTCCTCCCACTTCTCCCTTAAGATAACCATAGTTTGTTTTCTAAGTCTGTGGGAGTCTTTCTCTGTGGAAATATGTTCATATGTGTCAGTTGTTAGGTAACACCTAGGAGTGATATCACAGGATATTTGTCGTCTGCTTTCCGACTTACCTCATGTTCTGCGATTATCTCTAGGCTCATCTATGGTGCTGCAAAGAGCAGTGTTTCATTCTTTTCCACGGCGAATATTCCATTGGGTACATGGACCACTTCTTCTTTTTACATTCATCTGTGGATGGACATTTTGGTTACTTCCAAGTCTTGGCTATGCTAAATGTTGATGCAGTGCAGGCTTGCCAGCCTGTGTCTTTTGGATTCTGGTCTTCTCATGGGTTAGGCCCAGCATTGGGCCTACTAGATCATATGGTAGTTCAATTTTTACCTTTCAACGCACCTCCATTCTGTTCTCACTACTGGCTGTTACCAGATTACATCCCACCAGCAACTTGAGGGTACACAGTTCTATAAAAAACCCTTCAGCGTTTATTGTTTGTAGACTTTTTACAGATGACATTTTGAGTGTTGGGTGGTGATACCTTTTTGTAGTTTGGATTTGCATGCATCTAAAAATTCCCGATATTGAGCTTTTATCTACGTACTTTTTTTTTTAAGTAAAACAGAGAAACTTACCTCTTCAAATTGTTTCCTTGAAAAATTTGCCATGTTCTGAATTCCTGTGGCCATTACCTGCACCAGTACGTTTTTTGAGGGCAGGTGTCATTTAGAGCCCTGTAGTAATTGTGACTATTACATGACCATTGGCTCTGGGTTTAAAGCTGCTGTTGCAGGAAACGGCCACGAGGGGGCAGCATTTCTATATTCCCAACTCTGGTTACTAAGGGAAAAGAGCCTTCCTGGAAGTCCTGTTTGTAGGTTGTAAAGTAGAGTGGAATGTGCCAGGACAAACACCCCAAAACTATGTCTACTTATTTGCTGTTGGTATTCTTAGTTTAATTTTCATTTTTCTCCGAGCAAATTTAATTGCAATGTTGTGTTTGTTCTAGGTGTACAGAATCTCTTTCATTGATACATATATCTTTTCATGTTTGGATCCTGTTCCATATAGGTTATTACAGAAAGTTGTGTAGACCTCTCTTGGTATTCGGTATGTCTCTGATGATTATATATTTTATAAATACTAGCATATGTCTGTTAAACCCAATATGCTCCGTTATATATTCCTCACACCTTTCCGTTTGGCTAACCACAAGCTTGTTTTCTGAACACGTCAATGTCCTTCTCTGTGGAAATAGGTTCCTTCCTATGAATTTTTAGATAACACCTATACGTGATATCATAGGATATGTGTCTCTCGCTTTCTGACTTACTTCAAGTTGTGTGATTATCTGTAGCCTCATCCATGGTGCTGCGACCGGCATTGTTTCATTCTTTTCTGTGTCTAATGTTGCATTGTGTACATGGACCACTTTTTCGTCCACTCATCTGCTGATGGACATTTTTGTTGCTTCCATGTCTTGGCCATGGTATATACTGCTGCAATACACGATTTTCCATCCTGTGTCTTTTTGATTCTGGCTTTCACAGGTGACAGGCCCAACAGTGGGCCTTCCGGATCATATGGTAACTCAATTTTTACCTTTAAACGCACTGCCATTCTGTTGCTATTATTGGCTGTTACCAGTTTACATCCCACTTAGACCGAGAGGTTACACTATTCTCCACAACTTCTTCAACATCTATTGTTTGTTGACTTTTTGCTGATGGTCATTCTGACTAGTGCGAGGTGATACCTTTGTGTAGATTGGATTTGCATGCGACTAATAATTCCTGATGTTTTGTGTTTATCAATGTGCTTTTCATTTGTTTAAAGATGGAGCTAAAGTTACAACTTCAAATTGCCTTCTTGAAAAATTTGCCGCGTTTGGATTTTTTTGGCCATTCCCTACCCCAGGACAGTTGTTGAGGGCATGAGTCATTTACAGCCCTGCAGTCCTTGTGACTATTAGTGACCATTAGCAGTGGATTTAAAGCTGCTGTTTGAGGAAACGGCCTTAGTGTGGCAGCATTTCTACGTTGCCATCTCTGCTTGCTAGGGAAACAGAACCTTGCTGCAAGTTGTGCTGTTAGGTTGCAGATTAGATTGGAATGTGCCAGGACAAACCCCCATAAGTTTTAGCCTCCTTAATTCTTGTTTGTGTCTTTAAGTTGTACTTTTTCTCAGAGCAAGTTTGATTGAAAATGTCTTTTGTTGTAGGTGTACAGAATCTTGTTCATTTACACATATACATACATCTATTGATCTTTGGGTCCTTCTCCATGTAGGTTATTACAGAGTGTTGAGTAGACCACTCTTGGTATTCTGTAGGTCTTTGGGGATGATATATTTTATATGTATTAGTATATATTTGTTAACCCCAATATCCTAATATATCCATTCCTCACACCTTTTCTTTGGCTTAACCATCAGTTTGTCTTCTCAATCTGAGATTGCCTTTTTCTATGGAAATATGTTCATTTTTATGAATTTTCAGATAACATAAGTGATAGCATAGGACATTTGTCTTTCGCATTCTGACTTACTTCACATTGTGTGATTATTTCTAGGCTCCTCTGTGGTGCTGCATATGCCATTCTTTTATTTTTTTTCGTGGTTGATATTCCATTCTGTCCATATACCACTTCTTCTTTGTTCATTCATCTGTTTATGGACCCCTTTTTTCCTTCCATGTCTTGGCTATTTCAATATTCCTGCATTGCACATTTGCCTGCCTCTGTCTTTCCGTTTCTGGTGGTCTTAGGTTATAGGCAAAGAAGGTGCCCTGCCGCATCATATGGTAGCTCAGTTTTTACCTTTTAAAGCAGCTCCATTCAGTTTTCCTTAGTGCTGTTACCACTTTACATCCCACCAGCAGCTAGAAGGTACACAGTTCTCTAAAACCCCTTCAGCATTCATAGTTTGTAGACTTTTTGCTGATGGTCATTTGACTGGTGTGAGCTGAAACCTTTCTGGAGGTTGGATTTGCATGTGACTAATAATTCCTTATACTGCGCTTTACGCATGTCCATTTTTTTCTTTTGCTTTTCTTTTAAAGAGTGAGTACAACTTCCCTCTTCATATTGACTTCTTGAAAAATTTGTCATGTGTTGAATTTTCTTGCCTATTCCCTACCCCAGGGCATATTTTGAGGGCAGGTGTCATTTACATCCCTGCAATCCTTGTGACTATTAAGCAACCATTAGCACTGGATTTAAAGCTGCTGTTGTGGGAAACAGCCACAAGGCGGCAGCATTATGACGTTCTCAACTCTTGTTACTAGGGCAACAGAGTCTTCCTGGACGTCATGTTCCTCGCTTATGAATTAGAGTGGAATGTGCTGGGACAAGACCCCGGAAGTTTACGTCTCCTTACTTATGTTTGTTTTTTTTTTAATTTAATTTCTATTTCTTATCAGAGTAAATTTGATTAGAGTGTTACGATTGGCTGGCTGTACAGAATCTGCTCAATGATTCATACATATGTCTGTTGTTCTTCGGATGCTGTTACCATGTATGTTATTACAGAATGTTGAGTAGACCTCCCTTGGTATATGGTAGGTGTTTTGTCATTATATATTTTCTATATATTGGTGATTATATAATTCATACAGTTTATGTGTTGTATGTTTATATACACTTAACATACATTAGTATATGTTTGTTAGCTCCATAATCCTAATTTGTCCATCCTCCCACCTTTCATTTTGGTTAACCATTCATTTGTTTTCTAAGTCTGTGAGTTTCTTTTTCTGTGGAAATATGTTCATTGGTAGCAATCTTAGGATAACATGTATAAATGATATCATAGGATATTTGTCATTCCCTTTTGACTTACTTAACCTAATATGATTATTTCTAGTCTCATCTGTAGTCCTGAAAACGGCATTGTTCATTTATTTTTTCTGAGGCTAATATTCCATTCGGTACGTCCACCACTTCTTCTTTGTCCATTTATCTATTGATGGACATTTTGTTTGCTTGAACGTCTTGGCTATTGTAAATATTGCTACAGTGCATGTTTGCCTGTCTGTGTCTTTCCGATTCTGGTCTTCTTAGGTGATAGTCCCATTAGGGGATCGGCCGCATTGTATGGTAGCTCAATTTCTTTACCTTTTAAACGCAGCTCCATTCTGTTCTCGTGATTAGCTGTTACCAGTTTACGTCCAACCAACAGCATAGTGGGTATGCATTTCTCCACCAACCCATCAGCATTCATTGTTTGTAGACTGTTTACGGATGGCATTTTGAATATTGGGTGGTGAAATCTTTTTGTATTTTGGATTTGCATCCAACCAATAATTCCTGATATTGAGCTTTTATCCATGTTCTTCTTTTTTTTAATAACAGTGTGAGTAACACTTACCTCTTGAAACCGTTTTCTTGAAAAATTTTCCGTGTTGTGAACTTTTTTGGCCATTACCTACGCCAGGACATTTTTTGAGGACACGTGTCATTTACAGCCCTACAATTGCTGTGAATCTTAAGTGACCGTTAGCCCAGTGTTTAAAGCTGCTCTTGTGGGAACCGGAAACAAGGCGGCAGCATTTCTCCATCCCCAAATCTGGTTACTAGGGCAGCTGAGCCTTCCAGAAAGTCGTGTTCCTAGGTTGTAAATGAGAATGGAATGGGCCAGAGACAACCCCAGTAACTTTATGTCTCATTAATTGCTGTTCGTGGTTTTAATTTTTTAAATTGGGGTAATGAGTAGAATAGTGTTTGCTGTAGGTGTACACAATCAGGTTCAGTTGAACATTATATACGTTTATTCATGTACAGATCCTCTTCCCATGTAAACTACTATTATTTTTTTTAATAAATGTATTTTATTTATTTATTTGTTTTTGGCTGAGTTGGATCTTCTTTGCTGCCTGTGGGCTGTCTCTAGTTGCGGTGAGCGGGGGCTACTCTCCGGTGCGGTGCACGGGCTTCTCACCGTAGTGGCTTCTTTTGTTGCGGAACACGGGCTCTCGGCGTGCGGGCTTCAGTAGTTGTGGCACCTGGTCTCAGTAGTTATGGCTCATGGGCTCCAGAGCGTAGGCTCATTAGTTGTGGTGCACGGGCTTAGTTGCTCTGCAGCATGTGGGATCTTCCCGAACCAGGGATCGAACCTGTGTCCCCTGCATTGGCAGGAGGATTCTTAACCACGGTGCCACCAGGCAAGCCCCCGTGTAAATTATTACAGAGCGTTCAGTAGACCTCCCTTGGTATATGGTCGGTCTGTTTGATACATGTGTTTAATATGTATTTGTATACGTATGGTAACCCTAATCTTAATGTATCCATTCCTCCCACTTCTCCCTTAAGATAACCATAGTTTGTTTTCTAAGTCTGTGGGAGTCTTTCTCTGTGGAAATATGTTCATATGTGTCAGTTGTTAGGTAACACCTAGGAGTGATATCACAGGATATTTGTCGTCTGCTTTCCGACTTACCTCATGTTCTGCGATTATCTCTAGGCTCATCTATGGTGCTGCAAAGAGCAGTGTTTCATTCTTTTCCACGGCGAATATTCCATTGGGTACATGGACCACTTCTTCTTTTTACATTCATCTGTGGATGGACATTTTGGTTACTTCCAAGTCTTGGCTATGCTAAATGTTGATGCAGTGCAGGCTTGCCAGCCTGTGTCTTTTGGATTCTGGTCTTCTCATGGGTTAGGCCCAGCATTGGGCCTACTAGATCATATGGTAGTTCAATTTTTACCTTTCAACGCACCTCCATTCTGTTCTCACTACTGGCTGTTACCAGATTACATCCCACCAGCAACTTGAGGGTACACAGTTCTATAAAAAACCCTTCAGCGTTTATTGTTTGTAGACTTTTTACAGATGACATTTTGAGTGTTGGGTGGTGATACCTTTTTGTAGTTTGGATTTGCATGCATCTAAAAATTCCCGATATTGAGCTTTTATCTACGTACTTTTTTTTTTAAGTAAAACAGAGAAACTTACCTCTTCAAATTGTTTCCTTGAAAAATTTGCCATGTTCTGAATTCCTGTGGCCATTACCTGCACCAGTACGTTTTTTGAGGGCAGGTGTCATTTAGAGCCCTGTAGTAATTGTGACTATTACATGACCATTGGCTCTGGGTTTAAAGCTGCTGTTGCAGGAAACGGCCACGAGGGGGCAGCATTTCTATATTCCCAACTCTGGTTACTAAGGGAAAAGAGCCTTCCTGGAAGTCCTGTTTGTAGGTTGTAAAGTAGAGTGGAATGTGCCAGGACAAACACCCCAAAACTATGTCTACTTATTTGCTGTTGGTATTCTTAGTTTAATTTTCATTTTTCTCCGAGCAAATTTAATTGCAATGTTGTGTTTGTTCTAGGTGTACAGAATCTCTTTCATTGATACATATATCTTTTCATGTTTGGATCCTGTTCCATATAGGTTATTACAGAAAGTTGTGTAGACCTCTCTTGGTATTCGGTATGTCTCTGATGATTATATATTTTATAAATACTAGCATATGTCTGTTAAACCCAATATGCTCCGTTATATATTCCTCACACCTTTCCGTTTGGCTAACCACAAGCTTGTTTTCTGAACACGTCAATGTCCTTCTCTGTGGAAATAGGTTCCTTCCTATGAATTTTTAGATAACACCTATACGTGATATCATAGGATATGTGTCTCTCGCTTTCTGACTTACTTCAAGTTGTGTGATTATCTGTAGCCTCATCCATGGTGCTGCGACCGGCATTGTTTCATTCTTTTCTGTGTCTAATGTTGCATTGTGTACATGGACCACTTTTTCGTCCACTCATCTGCTGATGGACATTTTTGTTGCTTCCATGTCTTGGCCATGGTATATACTGCTGCAATACACGATTTTCCATCCTGTGTCTTTTTGATTCTGGCTTTCACAGGTGACAGGCCCAACAGTGGGCCTTCCGGATCATATGGTAACTCAATTTTTACCTTTAAACGCACTGCCATTCTGTTGCTATTATTGGCTGTTACCAGTTTACATCCCACTTAGACCGAGAGGTTACACTATTCTCCACAACTTCTTCAACATCTATTGTTTGTTGACTTTTTGCTGATGGTCATTCTGACTAGTGCGAGGTGATACCTTTGTGTAGATTGGATTTGCATGCGACTAATAATTCCTGATGTTTTGTGTTTATCAATGTGCTTTTCATTTGTTTAAAGATGGAGCTAAAGTTACAACTTCAAATTGCCTTCTTGAAAAATTTGCCGCGTTTGGATTTTTTTGGCCATTCCCTACCCCAGGACAGTTGTTGAGGGCATGAGTCATTTACAGCCCTGCAGTCCTTGTGACTATTAGTGACCATTAGCAGTGGATTTAAAGCTGCTGTTTGAGGAAACGGCCTTAGTGTGGCAGCATTTCTACGTTGCCATCTCTGCTTGCTAGGGAAACAGAACCTTGCTGCAAGTTGTGCTGTTAGGTTGCAGATTAGATTGGAATGTGCCAGGACAAACCCCCATAAGTTTTAGCCTCCTTAATTCTTGTTTGTGTCTTTAAGTTGTACTTTTTCTCAGAGCAAGTTTGATTGAAAATGTCTTTTGTTGTAGGTGTACAGAATCTTGTTCATTTACACATATACATACATCTATTGATCTTTGGGTCCTTCTCCATGTAGGTTATTACAGAGTGTTGAGTAGACCACTCTTGGTATTCTGTAGGTCTTTGGGGATGATATATTTTATATGTATTAGTATATATTTGTTAACCCCAATATCCTAATATATCCATTCCTCACACCTTTTCTTTGGCTTAACCATCAGTTTGTCTTCTCAATCTGAGATTGCCTTTTTCTATGGAAATATGTTCATTTTTATGAATTTTCAGATAACATAAGTGATAGCATAGGACATTTGTCTTTCGCATTCTGACTTACTTCACATTGTGTGATTATTTCTAGGCTCCTCTGTGGTGCTGCATATGCCATTCTTTTATTTTTTTTCGTGGTTGATATTCCATTCTGTCCATATACCACTTCTTCTTTGTTCATTCATCTGTTTATGGACCCCTTTTTTCCTTCCATGTCTTGGCTATTTCAATATTCCTGCATTGCACATTTGCCTGCCTCTGTCTTTCCGTTTCTGGTGGTCTTAGGTTATAGGCAAAGAAGGTGCCCTGCCGCATCATATGGTAGCTCAGTTTTTACCTTTTAAAGCAGCTCCATTCAGTTTTCCTTAGTGCTGTTACCACTTTACATCCCACCAGCAGCTAGAAGGTACACAGTTCTCTAAAACCCCTTCAGCATTCATAGTTTGTAGACTTTTTGCTGATGGTCATTTGACTGGTGTGAGCTGAAACCTTTTTGGAGGTTGGATTTGCATGTGACTAATAATTCCTTATACTGCGCTTTACGCATGTCCATTTTTTTCTTTTGCTTTTCTTTTAAAGAGTGAGTACAACTTCCCTCTTCATATTGACTTCTTGAAAAATTTGTCATGTGTTGAATTTTCTTGCCTATTCCCTACCCCAGGGCATATTTTGAGGGCAGGTGTCATTTACATCCCTGCAATCCTTGTGACTATTAAGCAACCATTAGCACTGGATTTAAAGCTGCTGTTGTGGGAAACAGCCACAAGGCGGCAGCATTATGACGTTCTCAACTCTTGTTACTAGGGCAACAGAGTCTTCCTGGACGTCATGTTCCTCGCTTATGAATTAGAGTGGAATGTGCTGGGACAAGACCCCGGAAGTTTACGTCTCCTTACTTATGTTTGTTTTTTTTTAATTTAATTTCTATTTCTTATCAGAGTAAATTTGATTAGAGTGTTACGATTGGCTGGCTGTACAGAATCTGCTCAATGATTCATACATATGTCTGTTGTTCTTCGGATGCTGTTACCATGTATGTTATTACAGAATGTTGAGTAGACCTCCCTTGGTATATGGTAGGTGTTTTGTCATTATATATTTTCTATATATTGGTGATTATATAATTCATACAGTTTATGTGTTGTATGTTTATATACACTTAACATACATTAGTATATGTTTGTTAGCTCCATAATCCTAATTTGTCCATCCTCCCACCTTTCATTTTGGTTAACCATTCATTTGTTTTCTAAGTCTGTGAGTTTCTTTTTCTGTGGAAATATGTTCATTGGTAGCAATCTTAGGATAACATGTATAAATGATATCATAGGATATTTGTCATTCCCTTTTGACTTACTTAACCTAATATGATTATTTCTAGTCTCATCTGTAGTCCTGAAAACGGCATTGTTCATTTATTTTTTCTGAGGCTAATATTCCATTCGGTACGTCCACCACTTCTTCTTTGTCCATTTATCTATTGATGGACATTTTGTTTGCTTGAACGTCTTGGCTATTGTAAATATTGCTACAGTGCATGTTTGCCTGTCTGTGTCTTTCCGATTCTGGTCTTCTTAGGTGATAGTCCCATTAGGGGATCGGCCGCATTGTATGGTAGCTCAATTTCTTTACCTTTTAAACGCAGCTCCATTCTGTTCTCGTGATTAGCTGTTACCAGTTTACGTCCAACCAACAGCATAGTGGGTATGCATTTCTCCACCAACCCATCAGCATTCATTGTTTGTAGACTGTTTACGGATGGCATTTTGAATATTGGGTGGTGAAATCTTTTTGTATTTTGGATTTGCATCCAACCAATAATTCCTGATATTGAGCTTTTATCCATGTTCTTCTTTTTTTTTAATAACAGTGTGAGTAACACTTACCTCTTGAAACCGTTTTCTTGAAAAATTTTCCGTGTTGTGAACTTTTTTGGCCATTACCTACGCCAGGACATTTTTTGAGGACACGTGTCATTTACAGCCCTACAATTGCTGTGAATCTTAAGTGACCGTTAGCCCAGTGTTTAAAGCTGCTCTTGTGGGAACCGGAAACAAGGCGGCAGCATTTCTCCATCCCCAAATCTGGTTACTAGGGCAGCTGAGCCTTCCAGAAAGTCGTGTTCCTAGGTTGTAAATGAGAATGGAATGGGCCAGAGACAACCCCAGTAACTTTATGTCTCATTAATTGCTGTTCGTGGTTTTAATTTTTTAAATTGGGGTAATGAGTAGAATAGTGTTTGCTGTAGGTGTACACAATCAGGTTCAGTTGAACATTATATACGTTTATTCATGTACAGATCCTCTTCCCATGTAAACTACTATTATTTTTTTTAATAAATGTATTTTATTTATTTATTTGTTTTTGGCTGAGTTGGATCTTCTTTGCTGCCTGTGGGCTGTCTCTAGTTGCGGTGAGCGGGGGCTACTCTCCGGTGCGGTGCACGGGCTTCTCACCGTAGTGGCTTCTTTTGTTGCGGAACACGGGCTCTCGGCGTGCGGGCTTCAGTAGTTGTGGCACCTGGTCTCAGTAGTTATGGCTCATGGGCTCCAGAGCGTAGGCTCATTAGTTGTGGTGCACGGGCTTAGTTGCTCTGCAGCATGTGGGATCTTCCCGAACCAGGGATCGAACCTGTGTCCCCTGCATTGGCAGGAGGATTCTTAACCACGGTGCCACCAGGCAAGCCCCCGTGTAAATTATTACAGAGCGTTCAGTAGACCTCCCTTGGTATATGGTCGGTCTGTTTGATACATGTGTTTAATATGTATTTGTATACGTATGGTAACCCTAATCTTAATGTATCCATTCCTCCCACTTCTCCCTTAAGATAACCATAGTTTGTTTTCTAAGTCTGTGGGAGTCTTTCTCTGTGGAAATATGTTCATATGTGTCAGTTGTTAGGTAACACCTAGGAGTGATATCACAGGATATTTGTCGTCTGCTTTCCGACTTACCTCATGTTCTGCGATTATCTCTAGGCTCATCTATGGTGCTGCAAAGAGCAGTGTTTCATTCTTTTCCACGGCGAATATTCCATTGGGTACATGGACCACTTCTTCTTTTTACATTCATCTGTGGATGGACATTTTGGTTACTTCCAAGTCTTGGCTATGCTAAATGTTGATGCAGTGCAGGCTTGCCAGCCTGTGTCTTTTGGATTCTGGTCTTCTCATGGGTTAGGCCCAGCATTGGGCCTACTAGATCATATGGTAGTTCAATTTTTACCTTTCAACGCACCTCCATTCTGTTCTCACTACTGGCTGTTACCAGATTACATCCCACCAGCAACTTGAGGGTACACAGTTCTATAAAAAACCCTTCAGCGTTTATTGTTTGTAGACTTTTTACAGATGACATTTTGAGTGTTGGGTGGTGATACCTTTTTGTAGTTTGGATTTGCATGCATCTAAAAATTCCCGATATTGAGCTTTTATCTACGTACTTTTTTTTTTAAGTAAAACAGAGAAACTTACCTCTTCAAATTGTTTCCTTGAAAAATTTGCCATGTTCTGAATTCCTGTGGCCATTACCTGCACCAGTACGTTTTTTGAGGGCAGGTGTCATTTAGAGCCCTGTAGTAATTGTGACTATTACATGACCATTGGCTCTGGGTTTAAAGCTGCTGTTGCAGGAAACGGCCACGAGGGGGCAGCATTTCTATATTCCCAACTCTGGTTACTAAGGGAAAAGAGCCTTCCTGGAAGTCCTGTTTGTAGGTTGTAAAGTAGAGTGGAATGTGCCAGGACAAACACCCCAAAACTATGTCTACTTATTTGCTGTTGGTATTCTTAGTTTAATTTTCATTTTTCTCCGAGCAAATTTAATTGCAATGTTGTGTTTGTTCTAGGTGTACAGAATCTCTTTCATTGATACATATATCTTTTCATGTTTGGATCCTGTTCCATATAGGTTATTACAGAAAGTTGTGTAGACCTCTCTTGGTATTCGGTATGTCTCTGATGATTATATATTTTATAAATACTAGCATATGTCTGTTAAACCCAATATGCTCCGTTATATATTCCTCACACCTTTCCGTTTGGCTAACCACAAGCTTGTTTTCTGAACACGTCAATGTCCTTCTCTGTGGAAATAGGTTCCTTCCTATGAATTTTTAGATAACACCTATACGTGATATCATAGGATATGTGTCTCTCGCTTTCTGACTTACTTCAAGTTGTGTGATTATCTGTAGCCTCATCCATGGTGCTGCGACCGGCATTGTTTCATTCTTTTCTGTGTCTAATGTTGCATTGTGTACATGGACCACTTTTTCGTCCACTCATCTGCTGATGGACATTTTTGTTGCTTCCATGTCTTGGCCATGGTATATACTGCTGCAATACACGATTTTCCATCCTGTGTCTTTTTGATTCTGGCTTTCACAGGTGACAGGCCCAACAGTGGGCCTTCCGGATCATATGGTAACTCAATTTTTACCTTTAAACGCACTGCCATTCTGTTGCTATTATTGGCTGTTACCAGTTTACATCCCACTTAGACCGAGAGGTTACACTATTCTCCACAACTTCTTCAACATCTATTGTTTGTTGACTTTTTGCTGATGGTCATTCTGACTAGTGCGAGGTGATACCTTTGTGTAGATTGGATTTGCATGCGACTAATAATTCCTGATGTTTTGTGTTTATCAATGTGCTTTTCATTTGTTTAAAGATGGAGCTAAAGTTACAACTTCAAATTGCCTTCTTGAAAAATTTGCCGCGTTTGGATTTTTTTGGCCATTCCCTACCCCAGGACAGTTGTTGAGGGCATGAGTCATTTACAGCCCTGCAGTCCTTGTGACTATTAGTGACCATTAGCAGTGGATTTAAAGCTGCTGTTTGAGGAAACGGCCTTAGTGTGGCAGCATTTCTACGTTGCCATCTCTGCTTGCTAGGGAAACAGAACCTTGCTGCAAGTTGTGCTGTTAGGTTGCAGATTAGATTGGAATGTGCCAGGACAAACCCCCATAAGTTTTAGCCTCCTTAATTCTTGTTTGTGTCTTTAAGTTGTACTTTTTCTCAGAGCAAGTTTGATTGAAAATGTCTTTTGTTGTAGGTGTACAGAATCTTGTTCATTTACACATATACATACATCTATTGATCTTTGGGTCCTTCTCCATGTAGGTTATTACAGAGTGTTGAGTAGACCACTCTTGGTATTCTGTAGGTCTTTGGGGATGATATATTTTATATGTATTAGTATATATTTGTTAACCCCAATATCCTAATATATCCATTCCTCACACCTTTTCTTTGGCTTAACCATCAGTTTGTCTTCTCAATCTGAGATTGCCTTTTTCTATGGAAATATGTTCATTTTTATGAATTTTCAGATAACATAAGTGATAGCATAGGACATTTGTCTTTCGCATTCTGACTTACTTCACATTGTGTGATTATTTCTAGGCTCCTCTGTGGTGCTGCATATGCCATTCTTTTATTTTTTTTCGTGGTTGATATTCCATTCTGTCCATATACCACTTCTTCTTTGTTCATTCATCTGTTTATGGACCCCTTTTTTCCTTCCATGTCTTGGCTATTTCAATATTCCTGCATTGCACATTTGCCTGCCTCTGTCTTTCCGTTTCTGGTGGTCTTAGGTTATAGGCAAAGAAGGTGCCCTGCCGCATCATATGGTAGCTCAGTTTTTACCTTTTAAAGCAGCTCCATTCAGTTTTCCTTAGTGCTGTTACCACTTTACATCCCACCAGCAGCTAGAAGGTACACAGTTCTCTAAAACCCCTTCAGCATTCATAGTTTGTAGACTTTTTGCTGATGGTCATTTGACTGGTGTGAGCTGAAACCTTTCTGGAGGTT
This sequence comes from Balaenoptera ricei, assembly GCF_028023285.1. Lineage (NCBI taxonomy): Eukaryota > Metazoa > Chordata > Mammalia > Artiodactyla > Balaenopteridae > Balaenoptera > Balaenoptera ricei. The sequence continues at coordinate 126,751,532 of NC_082639.1, forward strand.
GGATTTGCATGTGACTAATAATTCCTTATACTGCGCTTTACGCATGTCCATTTTTTTCTTTTGCTTTTCTTTTAAAGAGTGAGTACAACTTCCCTCTTCATATTGACTTCTTGAAAAATTTGTCATGTGTTGAATTTTCTTGCCTATTCCCTACCCCAGGGCATATTTTGAGGGCAGGTGTCATTTACATCCCTGCAATCCTTGTGACTATTAAGCAACCATTAGCACTGGATTTAAAGCTGCTGTTGTGGGAAACAGCCACAAGGCGGCAGCATTATGACGTTCTCAACTCTTGTTACTAGGGCAACAGAGTCTTCCTGGACGTCATGTTCCTCGCTTATGAATTAGAGTGGAATGTGCTGGGACAAGACCCCGGAAGTTTACGTCTCCTTACTTATGTTTGTTTTTTTTTTAATTTAATTTCTATTTCTTATCAGAGTAAATTTGATTAGAGTGTTACGATTGGCTGGCTGTACAGAATCTGCTCAATGATTCATACATATGTCTGTTGTTCTTCGGATGCTGTTACCATGTATGTTATTACAGAATGTTGAGTAGACCTCCCTTGGTATATGGTAGGTGTTTTGTCATTATATATTTTCTATATATTGGTGATTATATAATTCATACAGTTTATGTGTTGTATGTTTATATACACTTAACATACATTAGTATATGTTTGTTAGCTCCATAATCCTAATTTGTCCATCCTCCCACCTTTCATTTTGGTTAACCATTCATTTGTTTTCTAAGTCTGTGAGTTTCTTTTTCTGTGGAAATATGTTCATTGGTAGCAATCTTAGGATAACATGTATAAATGATATCATAGGATATTTGTCATTCCCTTTTGACTTACTTAACCTAATATGATTATTTCTAGTCTCATCTGTAGTCCTGAAAACGGCATTGTTCATTTATTTTTTCTGAGGCTAATATTCCATTCGGTACGTCCACCACTTCTTCTTTGTCCATTTATCTATTGATGGACATTTTGTTTGCTTGAACGTCTTGGCTATTGTAAATATTGCTACAGTGCATGTTTGCCTGTCTGTGTCTTTCCGATTCTGGTCTTCTTAGGTGATAGTCCCATTAGGGGATCGGCCGCATTGTATGGTAGCTCAATTTCTTTACCTTTTAAACGCAGCTCCATTCTGTTCTCGTGATTAGCTGTTACCAGTTTACGTCCAACCAACAGCATAGTGGGTATGCATTTCTCCACCAACCCATCAGCATTCATTGTTTGTAGACTGTTTACGGATGGCATTTTGAATATTGGGTGGTGAAATCTTTTTGTATTTTGGATTTGCATCCAACCAATAATTCCTGATATTGAGCTTTTATCCATGTTCTTCTTTTTTTTTAATAACAGTGTGAGTAACACTTACCTCTTGAAACCGTTTTCTTGAAAAATTTTCCGTGTTGTGAACTTTTTTGGCCATTACCTACGCCAGGACATTTTTTGAGGACACGTGTCATTTACAGCCCTACAATTGCTGTGAATCTTAAGTGACCGTTAGCCCAGTGTTTAAAGCTGCTCTTGTGGGAACCGGAAACAAGGCGGCAGCATTTCTCCATCCCCAAATCTGGTTACTAGGGCAGCTGAGCCTTCCAGAAAGTCGTGTTCCTAGGTTGTAAATGAGAATGGAATGGGCCAGAGACAACCCCAGTAACTTTATGTCTCATTAATTGCTGTTCGTGGTTTTAATTTTTTAAATTGGGGTAATGAGTAGAATAGTGTTTGCTGTAGGTGTACACAATCAGGTTCAGTTGAACATTATATACGTTTATTCATGTACAGATCCTCTTCCCATGTAAACTACTATTATTTTTTTTAATAAATGTATTTTATTTATTTATTTGTTTTTGGCTGAGTTGGATCTTCTTTGCTGCCTGTGGGCTGTCTCTAGTTGCGGTGAGCGGGGGCTACTCTCCGGTGCGGTGCACGGGCTTCTCACCGTAGTGGCTTCTTTTGTTGCGGAACACGGGCTCTCGGCGTTCGGGCTTCAGTAGTTGTGGCACCTGGTCTCAGTAGTTATGGCTCATGGGCTCCAGAGCGTAGGCTCATTAGTTGTGGTGCACGGGCTTAGTTGCTCTGCAGCATGTGGGATCTTCCCGAACCAGGGATCGAACCTGTGTCCCCTGCATTGGCAGGAGGATTCTTAACCACGGTGCCACCAGGCAAGCCCCCGTGTAAATTATTACAGAGCGTTCAGTAGACCTCCCTTGGTATATGGTCGGTCTGTTTGATACATGTGTTTAATATGTATTTGTATACGTATGGTAACCCTAATCTTAATGTATCCATTCCTCCCACTTCTCCCTTAAGATAACCATAGTTTGTTTTCTAAGTCTGTGGGAGTCTTTCTCTGTGGAAATATGTTCATATGTGTCAGTTGTTAGGTAACACCTAGGAGTGATATCACAGGATATTTGTCGTCTGCTTTCCGACTTACCTCATGTTCTGCGATTATCTCTAGGCTCATCTATGGTGCTGCAAAGAGCAGTGTTTCATTCTTTTCCACGGCGAATATTCCATTGGGTACATGGACCACTTCTTCTTTTTACATTCATCTGTGGATGGACATTTTGGTTACTTCCAAGTCTTGGCTATGCTAAATGTTGATGCAGTGCAGGCTTGCCAGCCTGTGTCTTTTGGATTCTGGTCTTCTCATGGGTTAGGCCCAGCATTGGGCCTACTAGATCATATGGTAGTTCAATTTTTACCTTTCAACGCACCTCCATTCTGTTCTCACTACTGGCTGTTACCAGATTACATCCCACCAGCAACTTGAGGGTACACAGTTCTATAAAAAACCCTTCAGCGTTTATTGTTTGTAGACTTTTTACAGATGACATTTTGAGTGTTGGGTGGTGATACCTTTTTGTAGTTTGGATTTGCATGCATCTAAAAATTCCCGATATTGAGCTTTTATCTACGTACTTTTTTTTTTAAGTAAAACAGAGAAACTTACCTCTTCAAATTGTTTCCTTGAAAAATTTGCCATGTTCTGAATTCCTGTGGCCATTACCTGCACCAGTACGTTTTTTGAGGGCAGGTGTCATTTAGAGCCCTGTAGTAATTGTGACTATTACATGACCATTGGCTCTGGGTTTAAAGCTGCTGTTGCAGGAAACGGCCACGAGGGGGCAGCATTTCTATATTCCCAACTCTGGTTACTAAGGGAAAAGAGCCTTCCTGGAAGTCCTGTTTGTAGGTTGTAAAGTAGAGTGGAATGTGCCAGGACAAACACCCCAAAACTATGTCTACTTATTTGCTGTTGGTATTCTTAGTTTAATTTTCATTTTTCTCCGAGCAAATTTAATTGCAATGTTGTGTTTGTTCTAGGTGTACAGAATCTCTTTCATTGATACATATATCTTTTCATGTTTGGATCCTGTTCCATATAGGTTATTACAGAAAGTTGTGTAGACCTCTCTTGGTATTCGGTATGTCTCTGATGATTATATATTTTATAAATACTAGCATATGTCTGTTAAACCCAATATGCTCCGTTATATATTCCTCACACCTTTCCGTTTGGCTAACCACAAGCTTGTTTTCTGAACACGTCAATGTCCTTCTCTGTGGAAATAGGTTCCTTCCTATGAATTTTTAGATAACACCTATACGTGATATCATAGGATATGTGTCTCTCGCTTTCTGACTTACTTCAAGTTGTGTGATTATCTGTAGCCTCATCCATGGTGCTGCGACCGGCATTGTTTCATTCTTTTCTGTGTCTAATGTTGCATTGTGTACATGGACCACTTTTTCGTCCACTCATCTGCTGATGGACATTTTTGTTGCTTCCATGTCTTGGCCATGGTATATACTGCTGCAATACACGATTTTCCATCCTGTGTCTTTTTGATTCTGGCTTTCACAGGTGACAGGCCCAACAGTGGGCCTTCCGGATCATATGGTAACTCAATTTTTACCTTTAAACGCACTGCCATTCTGTTGCTATTATTGGCTGTTACCAGTTTACATCCCACTTAGACCGAGAGGTTACACTATTCTCCACAACTTCTTCAACATCTATTGTTTGTTGACTTTTTGCTGATGGTCATTCTGACTAGTGCGAGGTGATACCTTTGTGTAGATTGGATTTGCATGCGACTAATAATTCCTGATGTTTTGTGTTTATCAATGTGCTTTTCATTTGTTTAAAGATGGAGCTAAAGTTACAACTTCAAATTGCCTTCTTGAAAAATTTGCCGCGTTTGGATTTTTTTGGCCATTCCCTACCCCAGGACAGTTGTTGAGGGCATGAGTCATTTACAGCCCTGCAGTCCTTGTGACTATTAGTGACCATTAGCAGTGGATTTAAAGCTGCTGTTTGAGGAAACGGCCTTAGTGTGGCAGCATTTCTACGTTGCCATCTCTGCTTGCTAGGGAAACAGAACCTTGCTGCAAGTTGTGCTGTTAGGTTGCAGATTAGATTGGAATGTGCCAGGACAAACCCCCATAAGTTTTAGCCTCCTTAATTCTTGTTTGTGTCTTTAAGTTGTACTTTTTCTCAGAGCAAGTTTGATTGAAAATGTCTTTTGTTGTAGGTGTACAGAATCTTGTTCATTTACACATATACATACATCTATTGATCTTTGGGTCCTTCTCCATGTAGGTTATTACAGAGTGTTGAGTAGACCACTCTTGGTATTCTGTAGGTCTTTGGGGATGATATATTTTATATGTATTAGTATATATTTGTTAACCCCAATATCCTAATATATCCATTCCTCACACCTTTTCTTTGGCTTAACCATCAGTTTGTCTTCTCAATCTGAGATTGCCTTTTTCTATGGAAATATGTTCATTTTTATGAATTTTCAGATAACATAAGTGATAGCATAGGACATTTGTCTTTCGCATTCTGACTTACTTCACATTGTGTGATTATTTCTAGGCTCCTCTGTGGTGCTGCATATGCCATTCTTTTATTTTTTTTCGTGGTTGATATTCCATTCTGTCCATATACCACTTCTTCTTTGTTCATTCATCTGTTTATGGACCCCTTTTTTCCTTCCATGTCTTGGCTATTTCAATATTCCTGCATTGCACATTTGCCTGCCTCTGTCTTTCCGTTTCTGGTGGTCTTAGGTTATAGGCAAAGAAGGTGCCCTGCCGCATCATATGGTAGCTCAGTTTTTACCTTTTAAAGCAGCTCCATTCAGTTTTCCTTAGTGCTGTTACCACTTTACATCCCACCAGCAGCTAGAAGGTACACAGTTCTCTAAAACCCCTTCAGCATTCATAGTTTGTAGACTTTTTGCTGATGGTCATTTGACTGGTGTGAGCTGAAACCTTTCTGGAGGTTGGATTTGCATGTGACTAATAATTCCTTATACTGCGCTTTACGCATGTCCATTTTTTTCTTTTGCTTTTCTTTTAAAGAGTGAGTACAACTTCCCTCTTCATATTGACTTCTTGAAAAATTTGTCATGTGTTGAATTTTCTTGCCTATTCCCTACCCCAGGGCATATTTTGAGGGCAGGTGTCATTTACATCCCTGCAATCCTTGTGACTATTAAGCAACCATTAGCACTGGATTTAAAGCTGCTGTTGTGGGAAACAGCCACAAGGCGGCAGCATTATGACGTTCTCAACTCTTGTTACTAGGGCAACAGAGTCTTCCTGGACGTCATGTTCCTCGCTTATGAATTAGAGTGGAATGTGCTGGGACAAGACCCCGGAAGTTTACGTCTCCTTACTTATGTTTGTTTTTTTTTAATTTAATTTCTATTTCTTATCAGAGTAAATTTGATTAGAGTGTTACGATTGGCTGGCTGTACAGAATCTGCTCAATGATTCATACATATGTCTGTTGTTCTTCGGATGCTGTTACCATGTATGTTATTACAGAATGTTGAGTAGACCTCCCTTGGTATATGGTAGGTGTTTTGTCATTATATATTTTCTATATATTGGTGATTATATAATTCATACAGTTTATGTGTTGTATGTTTATATACACTTAACATACATTAGTATATGTTTGTTAGCTCCATAATCCTAATTTGTCCATCCTCCCACCTTTCATTTTGGTTAACCATTCATTTGTTTTCTAAGTCTGTGAGTTTCTTTTTCTGTGGAAATATGTTCATTGGTAGCAATCTTAGGATAACATGTATAAATGATATCATAGGATATTTGTCATTCCCTTTTGACTTACTTAACCTAATATGATTATTTCTAGTCTCATCTGTAGTCCTGAAAACGGCATTGTTCATTTATTTTTTCTGAGGCTAATATTCCATTCGGTACGTCCACCACTTCTTCTTTGTCCATTTATCTATTGATGGACATTTTGTTTGCTTGAACGTCTTGGCTATTGTAAATATTGCTACAGTGCATGTTTGCCTGTCTGTGTCTTTCCGATTCTGGTCTTCTTAGGTGATAGTCCCATTAGGGGATCGGCCGCATTGTATGGTAGCTCAATTTCTTTACCTTTTAAACGCAGCTCCATTCTGTTCTCGTGATTAGCTGTTACCAGTTTACGTCCAACCAACAGCATAGTGGGTATGCATTTCTCCACCAACCCATCAGCATTCATTGTTTGTAGACTGTTTACGGATGGCATTTTGAATATTGGGTGGTGAAATCTTTTTGTATTTTGGATTTGCATCCAACCAATAATTCCTGATATTGAGCTTTTATCCATGTTCTTCTTTTTTTTTAATAACAGTGTGAGTAACACTTACCTCTTGAAACCGTTTTCTTGAAAAATTTTCCGTGTTGTGAACTTTTTTGGCCATTACCTACCCCAGGACATTTTTTGAGGACACGTGTCATTTACAGCCCTACAATTGCTGTGAATCTTAAGTGACCGTTAGCCCAGTGTTTAAAGCTGCTCTTGTGGGAACCGGAAACAAGGCGGCAGCATTTCTCCATCCCCAAATCTGGTTACTAGGGCAGCTGAGCCTTCCAGAAAGTCGTGTTCCTAGGTTGTAAATGAGAATGGAATGGGCCAGAGACAACCCCAGTAACTTTATGTCTCATTAATTGCTGTTCGTGGTTTTAATTTTTTAAATTGGGGTAATGAGTAGAATAGTGTTTGTTGTAGGTGTACACAATCAGGTTCAGTTGAACATTATATACGTTTATTCATGTACAGATCCTCTTCCCATGTAAACTACTATTATTTTTTTTAATAAATGTATTTTATTTATTTATTTGTTTTTGGCTGAGTTGGATCTTCTTTGCTGCCTGTGGGCTGTCTCTAGTTGCGGTGAGCGGGGGCTACTCTCCGGTGCGGTGCACGGGCTTCTCACCGTAGTGGCTTCTTTTGTTGCGGAACACGGGCTCTCGGCGTGCGGGCTTCAGTAGTTGTGGCACCTGGTCTCAGTAGTTATGGCTCATGGGCTCCAGAGCGTAGGCTCTTTAGTTGTGGTGCACGGGCTTAGTTGCTCTGCAGCATGTGGGATCTTCCCGAACCAGGGATCGAACCTGTGTCCCCTGCATTGGCAGGAGGATTCTTAACCACGGTGCCACCAGGCAAGCCCCCGTGTAAATTATTACAGAGCGTTCAGTAGACCTCCCTTGGTATATGGTCGGTCTGTTTGATACATGTGTTTAATATGTATTTGTATACGTATGGTAACCCTAATCTTAATGTATCCATTCCTCCCACTTCTCCCTTAAGATAACCATAGTTTGTTTTCTAAGTCTGTGGGAGTCTTTCTCTGTGGAAATATGTTCATATGTGTCAGTTGTTAGGTAACACCTAGGAGTGATATCACAGGATATTTGTCGTCTGCTTTCCGACTTACCTCATGTTCTGCGATTATCTCTAGGCTCATCTATGGTGCTGCAAAGAGCAGTGTTTCATTCTTTTCCACGGCGAATATTCCATTGGGTACATGGACCACTTCTTCTTTTTACATTCATCTGTGGATGGACATTTTGGTTACTTCCAAGTCTTGGCTATGCTAAATGTTGATGCAGTGCAGGCTTGCCAGCCTGTGTCTTTTGGATTCTGGTCTTCTCATGGGTTAGGCCCAGCATTGGGCCTACTAGATCATATGGTAGTTCAATTTTTACCTTTCAACGCACCTCCATTCTGTTCTCACTACTGGCTGTTACCAGATTACATCCCACCAGCAACTTGAGGGTACACAGTTCTATAAAAAACCCTTCAGCGTTTATTGTTTGTAGACTTTTTACAGATGACATTTTGAGTGTTGGGTGGTGATACCTTTTTGTAGTTTGGATTTGCATGCATCTAAAAATTCCCGATATTGAGCTTTTATCTACGTACTTTTTTTTTTAAGTAAAACAGAGAAACTTACCTCTTCAAATTGTTTCCTTGAAAAATTTGCCATGTTCTGAATTCCTGTGGCCATTACCTGCACCAGTACGTTTTTTGAGGGCAGGTGTCATTTAGAGCCCTGTAGTAATTGTGACTATTACATGACCATTGGCTCTGGGTTTAAAGCTGCTGTTGCAGGAAACGGCCACGAGGGGGCAGCATTTCTATATTCCCAACTCTGGTTACTAAGGGAAAAGAGCCTTCCTGGAAGTCCTGTTTGTAGGTTGTAAAGTAGAGTGGAATGTGCCAGGACAAACACCCCAAAACTATGTCTACTTATTTGCTGTTGGTATTCTTAGTTTAATTTTCATTTTTCTCCGAGCAAATTTAATTGCAATGTTGTGTTTGTTCTAGGTGTACAGAATCTCTTTCATTGATACATATATCTTTTCATGTTTGGATCCTGTTCCATATAGGTTATTACAGAAAGTTGTGTAGACCTCTCTTGGTATTCGGTATGTCTCTGATGATTATATATTTTATAAATACTAGCATATGTCTGTTAAACCCAATATGCTCCGTTATATATTCCTCACACCTTTCCGTTTGGCTAACCACAAGCTTGTTTTCTGAACACGTCAATGTCCTTCTCTGTGGAAATAGGTTCCTTCCTATGAATTTTTAGATAACACCTATACGTGATATCATAGGATATGTGTCTCTCGCTTTCTGACTTACTTCAAGTTGTGTGATTATCTGTAGCCTCATCCATGGTGCTGCGACCGGCATTGTTTCATTCTTTTCTGTGTCTAATGTTGCATTGTGTACATGGACCACTTTTTCGTCCACTCATCTGCTGATGGACATTTTTGTTGCTTCCATGTCTTGGCCATGGTATATACTGCTGCAATACACGATTTTCCATCCTGTGTCTTTTTGATTCTGGCTTTCACAGGTGACAGGCCCAACAGTGGGCCTTCCGGATCATATGGTAACTCAATTTTTACCTTTAAACGCACTGCCATTCTGTTGCTATTATTGGCTGTTACCAGTTTACATCCCACTTAGACCGAGAGGTTACACTATTCTCCACAACTTCTTCAACATCTATTGTTTGTTGACTTTTTGCTGATGGTCATTCTGACTAGTGCGAGGTGATACCTTTGTGTAGATTGGATTTGCATGCGACTAATAATTCCTGATGTTTTGTGTTTATCAATGTGCTTTTCATTTGTTTAAAGATGGAGCTAAAGTTACAACTTCAAATTGCCTTCTTGAAAAATTTGCCGCGTTTGGATTTTTTTGGCCATTCCCTACCCCAGGACAGTTGTTGAGGGCATGAGTCATTTACAGCCCTGCAGTCCTTGTGACTATTAGTGACCATTAGCAGTGGATTTAAAGCTGCTGTTTGAGGAAACGGCCTTAGTGTGGCAGCATTTCTACGTTGCCATCTCTGCTTGCTAGGGAAACAGAACCTTGCTGCAAGTTGTGCTGTTAGGTTGCAGATTAGATTGGAATGTGCCAGGACAAACCCCCATAAGTTTTAGCCTCCTTAATTCTTGTTTGTGTCTTTAAGTTGTACTTTTTCTCAGAGCAAGTTTGATTGAAAATGTCTTTTGTTGTAGGTGTACAGAATCTTGTTCATTTACACATATACATACATCTATTGATCTTTGGGTCCTTCTCCATGTAGGTTATTACAGAGTGTTGAGTAGACCACTCTTGGTATTCTGTAGGTCTTTGGGGATGATATATTTTATATGTATTAGTATATATTTGTTAACCCCAATATCCTAATATATCCATTCCTCACACCTTTTCTTTGGCTTAACCATCAGTTTGTCTTCTCAATCTGAGATTGCCTTTTTCTATGGAAATATGTTCATTTTTATGAATTTTCAGATAACATAAGTGATAGCATAGGACATTTGTCTTTCGCATTCTGACTTACTTCACATTGTGTGATTATTTCTAGGCTCCTCTGTGGTGCTGCATATGCCATTCTTTTATTTTTTTTCGTGGTTGATATTCCATTCTGTCCATATACCACTTCTTCTTTGTTCATTCATCTGTTTATGGACCCCTTTTTTCCTTCCATGTCTTGGCTATTTCAATATTCCTGCATTGCACATTTGCCTGCCTCTGTCTTTCCGTTTCTGGTGGTCTTAGGTTATAGGCAAAGAAGGTGCCCTGCCGCATCATATGGTAGCTCAGTTTTTACCTTTTAAAGCAGCTCCATTCAGTTTTCCTTAGTGCTGTTACCACTTTACATCCCACCAGCAGCTAGAAGGTACACAGTTCTCTAAAACCCCTTCAGCATTCATAGTTTGTAGACTTTTTGCTGATGGTCATTTGACTGGTGTGAGCTGAAACCTTTTTGGAGGTTGGATTTGCATGTGACTAATAATTCCTTATACTGCGCTTTACGCATGTCCATTTTTTTCTTTTGCTTTTCTTTTAAAGAGTGAGTACAACTTCCCTCTTCATATTGACTTCTTGAAAAATTTGTCATGTGTTGAATTTTCTTGCCTATTCCCTACCCCAGGGCATATTTTGAGGGCAGGTGTCATTTACATCCCTGCAATCCTTGTGACTATTAAGCAACCATTAGCACTGGATTTAAAGCTGCTGTTGTGGGAAACAGCCACAAGGCGGCAGCATTATGACGTTCTCAACTCTTGTTACTAGGGCAACAGAGTCTTCCTGGACGTCATGTTCCTCGCTTATGAATTAGAGTGGAATGTGCTGGGACAAGACCCCGGAAGTTTACGTCTCCTTACTTATGTTTGTTTTTTTTTTAATTTAATTTCTATTTCTTATCAGAGTAAATTTGATTAGAGTGTTACGATTGGCTGGCTGTACAGAATCTGCTCAATGATTCATACATATGTCTGTTGTTCTTCGGATGCTGTTACCATGTATGTTATTACAGAATGTTGAGTAGACCTCCCTTGGTATATGGTAGGTGTTTTGTCATTATATATTTTCTATATATTGGTGATTATATAATTCATACAGTTTATGTGTTGTATGTTTATATACACTTAACATACATTAGTATATGTTTGTTAGCTCCATAATCCTAATTTGTCCATCCTCCCACCTTTCATTTTGGTTAACCATTCATTTGTTTTCTAAGTCTGTGAGTTTCTTTTTCTGTGGAAATATGTTCATTGGTAGCAATCTTAGGATAACATGTATAAATGATATCATAGGATATTTGTCATTCCCTTTTGACTTACTTAACCTAATATGATTATTTCTAGTCTCATCTGTAGTCCTGAAAACGGCATTGTTCATTTATTTTTTCTGAGGCTAATATTCCATTCGGTACGTCCACCACTTCTTCTTTGTCCATTTATCTATTGATGGACATTTTGTTTGCTTGAACGTCTTGGCTATTGTAAATATTGCTACAGTGCATGTTTGCCTGTCTGTGTCTTTCCGATTCTGGTCTTCTTAGGTGATAGTCCCATTAGGGGATCGGCCGCATTGTATGGTAGCTCAATTTCTTTACCTTTTAAACGCAGCTCCATTCTGTTCTCGTGATTAGCTGTTACCAGTTTACGTCCAACCAACAGCATAGTGGGTATGCATTTCTCCACCAACCCATCAGCATTCATTGTTTGTAGACTGTTTACGGATGGCATTTTGAATATTGGGTGGTGAAATCTTTTTGTATTTTGGATTTGCATCCAACCAATAATTCCTGATATTGAGCTTTTATCCATGTTCTTCTTTTTTTTTAATAACAGTGTGAGTAACACTTACCTCTTGAAACCGTTTTCTTGAAAAATTTTCCGTGTTGTGAACTTTTTTGGCCATTACCTACCCCAGGACATTTTTTGAGGACACGTGTCATTTACAGCCCTACAATTGCTGTGAATCTTAAGTGACCGTTAGCCCAGTGTTTAAAGCTGCTCTTGTGGGAACCGGAAACAAGGCGGCAGCATTTCTCCATCCCCAAATCTGGTTACTAGGGCAGCTGAGCCTTCCAGAAAGTCGTGTTCCTAGGTTGTAAATGAGAATGGAATGGGCCAGAGACAACCCCAGTAACTTTATGTCTCATTAATTGCTGTTCGTGGTTTTAATTTTTTAAATTGGGGTAATGAGTAGAATAGTGTTTGCTGTAGGTGTACACAATCAGGTTCAGTTGAACATTATATACGTTTATTCATGTACAGATCCTCTTCCCATGTAAACTACTATTATTTTTTTTAATAAATGTATTTTATTTATTTATTTGTTTTTGGCTGAGTTGGATCTTCTTTGCTGCCTGTGGGCTGTCTCTAGTTGCGGTGAGCGGGGGCTACTCTCCGGTGCGGTGCACGGGCTTCTCACCGTAGTGGCTTCTTTTGTTGCGGAACACGGGCTCTCGGCGTGCGGGCTTCAGTAGTTGTGGCACCTGGTCTCAGTAGTTATGGCTCATGGGCTCCAGAGCGTAGGCTCATTAGTTGTGGTGCACGGGCTTAATTGCTCTGCAGCATGTGGGATCTTCCCGAACCAGGGATCGAACCTGTGTCCCCTGCATTGGCAGGAGGATTCTTAACCACGGTGCCACCAGGCAAGCCCCCGTGTAAATTATTACAGAGCGTTCAGTAGACCTCCCTTGGTGTATGGTCGGTCTGTTTGATACATGTGTTTAATATGTATTTGTATACGTATGGTAACCCTAATCTTAATGTATCCATTCCTCCCACTTCTCCCTTAAGATAACCATAGTTTGTTTTCTAAGTCTGTGGGAGTCTTTCTCTGTGGAAATATGTTCATATGTGTCAGTTGTTAGGTAACACCTAGGAGTGATATCACAGGATATTTGTCGTCTGCTTTCCGACTTACCTCATGTTCTGTGATTATCTCTAGGCTCATCTATGGTGCTGCAAAGAGCAGTGTTTCATTCTTTTCCACGGCGAATATTCCATTGGGTACATGGACCACTTCTTCTTTTTACATTCATCTGTGGATGGACATTTTGGTTACTTCCAAGTCTTGGCTATGCTAAATGTTGATGCAGTGCAGGCTTGCCAGCCTGTGTCTTTTGGATTCTGGTCTTCTCATGGGTTAGGCCCAGCATTGGGCCTACTAGATCATATGGTAGTTCAATTTTTACCTTTCAACGCACCTCCATTCTGTTCTCACTACTGGCTGTTACCAGATTACATCCCACCAGCAACTTGAGGGTACACAGTTCTATAAAAAACCCTTCAGCGTTTATTGTTTGTAGACTTTTTACAGATGACATTTTGAGTGTTGGGTGGTGATACCTTTTTGTAGTTTGGATTTGCATGCATCTAAAAATTCCCGATATTGAGCTTTTATCTACGTACTTTTTTTTTTAAGTAAAACAGAGAAACTTACCTCTTCAAATTGTTTCCTTGAAAAATTTGCCATGTTCTGAATTCCTGTGGCCATTACCTGCACCAGTACGTTTTTTGAGGGCAGGTGTCATTTAGAGCCCTGTAGTAATTGTGACTATTACATGACCATTGGCTCTGGGTTTAAAGCTGCTGTTGCAGGAAACGGCCACGAGGGGGCAGCATTTCTATATTCCCAACTCTGGTTACTAAGGGAAAAGAGCCTTCCTGGAAGTCCTGTTTGTAGGTTGTAAAGTAGAGTGGAATGTGCCAGGACAAACACCCCAAAACTATGTCTACTTATTTGCTGTTGGTATTCTTAGTTTAATTTTCATTTTTCTCCGAGCAAATTTAATTGCAATGTTGTGTTTGTTCTAGGTGTACAGAATCTCTTTCATTGATACATATATCTTTTCATGTTTGGATCCTGTTCCATATAGGTTATTACAGAAAGTTGTGTAGACCTCTCTTGGTATTCGGTATGTCTCTGATGATTATATATTTTATAAATACTAGCATATGTCTGTTAAACCCAATATGCTCCGTTATATATTCCTCACACCTTTCCGTTTGGCTAACCACAAGCTTGTTTTCTGAACACGTCAATGTCCTTCTCTGTGGAAATAGGTTCCTTCCTATGAATTTTTAGATAACACCTATACGTGATATCATAGGATATGTGTCTCTCGCTTTCTGACTTACTTCAAGTTGTGTGATTATCTGTAGCCTCATCCATGGTGCTGCGACCGGCATTGTTTCATTCTTTTCTGTGTCTAATGTTGCATTGTGTACATGGACCACTTTTTCGTCCACTCATCTGCTGATGGACATTTTTGTTGCTTCCATGTCTTGGCCATGGTATATACTGCTGCAATACACGATTTTCCATCCTGTGTCTTTTTGATTGTGGCTTTCACAGGTGACAGGCCCAACAGTGGGCCTTCCGGATCATATGGTAACTCAATTTTTACCTTTAAACGCACTGCCATTCTGTTGCTATTATTGGCTGTTACCAGTTTACATCCCACTTAGACCGAGAGGTTACACTATTCTCCACAACTTCTTCAACATCTATTGTTTGTTGACTTTTTGCTGATGGTCATTCTGACTAGTGCGAGGTGATACCTTTGTGTAGATTGGATTTGCATGCGACTAATAATTCCTGATGTTTTGTGTTTATCAATGTGCTTTTCATTTGTTTAAAGATGGAGCTAAAGTTACAACTTCAAATTGCCTTCTTGAAAAATTTGCCGCGTTTGGATTTTTTTGGCCATTCCCTACCCCAGGACAGTTGTTGAGGGCATGAGTCATTTACAGCCCTGCAGTCCTTGTGACTATTAGTGACCATTAGCAGTGGATTTAAAGCTGCTGTTTGAGGAAACGGCCTTAGTGTGGCAGCATTTCTACGTTGCCATCTCTGCTTGCTAGGGAAACAGAACCTTGCTGCAAGTTGTGCTGTTAGGTTGCAGATTAGATTGGAATGTGCCAGGACAAACCCCCATAAGTTTTAGCCTCCTTAATTCTTGTTTGTGTCTTTAAGTTGTACTTTTTCTCAGAGCAAGTTTGATTGAAAATGTCTTTTGTTGTAGGTGTACAGAATCTTGTTCATTTACACATATACATACATCTATTGATCTTTGGGTCCTTCTCCATGTAGGTTATTACAGAGTGTTGAGTAGACCACTCTTGGTATTCTGTAGGTCTTTGGGGATGATATATTTTATATGTATTAGTATATATTTGTTAACCCCAATATCCTAATATATCCATTCCTCACACCTTTTCTTTGGCTTAACCATTAGTTTGTCTTCTCAATCTGAGATTGCCTTTTTCTATGGAAATATGTTCATTTTTATGAATTTTCAGATAACATAAGTGATAGCATAGGACATTTGTCTTTCGCATTCTGACTTACTTCACATTGTGTGATTATTTCTAGGCTCCTCTGTGGTGCTGCATATGCCATTCTTTTATTTTTTTTCGTGGTTGATATTCCATTCTGTCCATATACCACTTCTTCTTTGTTCATTCATCTGTTTATGGACCCCTTTTTTCCTTCCATGTCTTGGCTATTTCAATATTCCTGCATTGCACATTTGCCTGCCTCTGTCTTTCCGTTTCTGGTGGTCTTAGGTTATAGGCAAAGAAGGTGCCCTGCCGCATCATATGGTAGCTCAGTTTTTACCTTTTAAAGCAGCTCCATTCAGTTTTCCTTAGTGCTGTTACCACTTTACATCCCACCAGCAGCTAGAAGGTACACAGTTCTCTAAAACCCCTTCAGCATTCATAGTTTGTAGACTTTTTGCTGATGGTCATTTGACTGGTGTGAGCTGAAACCTTTCTGGAGGTTGGATTTGCATGTGACTAATAATTCCTTATACTGCGCTTTACGCATGTCCATTTTTTTCTTTTGC
Organism: Balaenoptera ricei; assembly: GCF_028023285.1. NCBI lineage: Eukaryota > Metazoa > Chordata > Mammalia > Artiodactyla > Balaenopteridae > Balaenoptera > Balaenoptera ricei. The sequence continues at coordinate 126,767,549 of NC_082639.1, forward strand.
TTTTCTTTTAAAGAGTGAGTACAACTTCCCTCTTCATATTGACTTCTTGAAAAATTTGTCATGTGTTGAATTTTCTTGCCTATTCCCTACCCCAGGGCATATTTTGAGGGCAGGTGTCATTTACATCCCTGCAATCCTTGTGACTATTAAGCAACCATTAGCACTGGATTTAAAGCTGCTGTTGTGGGAAACAGCCACAAGGCGGCAGCATTATGACGTTCTCAACTCTTGTTACTAGGGCAACAGAGTCTTCCTGGACGTCATGTTCCTCGCTTATGAATTAGAGTGGAATGTGCTGGGACAAGACCCCGGAAGTTTACGTCTCCTTACTTATGTTTGTTTTTTTTTAATTTAATTTCTATTTCTTATCAGAGTAAATTTGATTAGAGTGTTACGATTGGCTGGCTGTACAGAATCTGCTCAATGATTCATACATATGTCTGTTGTTCTTCGGATGCTGTTACCATGTATGTTATTACAGAATGTTGAGTAGACCTCCCTTGGTATATGGTAGGTGTTTTGTCATTATATATTTTCTATATATTGGTGATTATATAATTCATACAGTTTATGTGTTGTATGTTTATATACACTTAACATACATTAGTATATGTTTGTTAGCTCCATAATCCTAATTTGTCCATCCTCCCACCTTTCATTTTGGTTAACCATTCATTTGTTTTCTAAGTCTGTGAGTTTCTTTTTCTGTGGAAATATGTTCATTGGTAGCAATCTTAGGATAACATGTATAAATGATATCATAGGATATTTGTCATTCCCTTTTGACTTACTTAACCTAATATGATTATTTCTAGTCTCATCTGTAGTCCTGAAAACGGCATTGTTCATTTATTTTTTCTGAGGCTAATATTCCATTCGGTACGTCCACCACTTCTTCTTTGTCCATTTATCTATTGATGGACATTTTGTTTGCTTGAACGTCTTGGCTATTGTAAATATTGCTACAGTGCATGTTTGCCTGTCTGTGTCTTTCCGATTCTGGTCTTCTTAGGTGATAGTCCCATTAGGGGATCGGCCGCATTGTATGGTAGCTCAATTTCTTTACCTTTTAAACGCAGCTCCATTCTGTTCTCGTGATTAGCTGTTACCAGTTTACGTCCAACCAACAGCATAGTGGGTATGCATTTCTCCACCAACCCATCAGCATTCATTGTTTGTAGACTGTTTACGGATGGCATTTTGAATATTGGGTGGTGAAATCTTTTTGTATTTTGGATTTGCATCCAACCAATAATTCCTGATATTGAGCTTTTATCCATGTTCTTCTTTTTTTTTAATAACAGTGTGAGTAACACTTACCTCTTGAAACCGTTTTCTTGAAAAATTTTCCGTGTTGTGAACTTTTTTGGCCATTACCTACCCCAGGACATTTTTTGAGGACACGTGTCATTTACAGCCCTACAATTGCTGTGAATCTTAAGTGACCGTTAGCCCAGTGTTTAAAGCTGCTCTTGTGGGAACCGGAAACAAGGCGGCAGCATTTCTCCATCCCCAAATCTGGTTACTAGGGCAGCTGAGCCTTCCAGAAAGTCGTGTTCCTAGGTTGTAAATGAGAATGGAATGGGCCAGAGACAACCCCAGTAACTTTATGTCTCATTAATTGCTGTTCGTGGTTTTAATTTTTTAAATTGGGGTAATGAGTAGAATAGTGTTTGCTGTAGGTGTACACAATCAGGTTCAGTTGAACATTATATACGTTTATTCATGTACAGATCCTCTTCCCATGTAAACTACTATTATTTTTTTTAATAAATGTATTTTATTTATTTATTTGTTTTTGGCTGAGTTGGATCTTCTTTGCTGCCTGTGGGCTGTCTCTAGTTGCGGTGAGCGGGGGCTACTCTCCGGTGCGGTGCACGGGCTTCTCACCGTAGTGGCTTCTTTTGTTGCGGAACACGGGCTCTCGGCGTGCGGGCTTCAGTAGTTGTGGCACCTGGTCTCAGTAGTTATGGCTCATGGGCTCCAGAGCGTAGGCTCATTAGTTGTGGTGCACGGGCTTAGTTGCTCTGCAGCATGTGGGATCTTCCCGAACCAGGGATCGAACCTGTGTCCCCTGCATTGGCAGGAGGATTCTTAACCACGGTGCCACCAGGCAAGCCCCCGTGTAAATTATTACAGAGCGTTCAGTAGACCTCCCTTGGTGTATGGTCGGTCTGTTTGATACATGTGTTTAATATGTATTTGTATACGTATGGTAACCCTAATCTTAATGTATCCATTCCTCCCACTTCTCCCTTAAGATAACCATAGTTTGTTTTCTAAGTCTGTGGGAGTCTTTCTCTGTGGAAATATGTTCATATGTGTCAGTTGTTAGGTAACACCTAGGAGTGATATCACAGGATATTTGTCGTCTGCTTTCCGACTTACCTCATGTTCTGTGATTATCTCTAGGCTCATCTATGGTGCTGCAAAGAGCAGTGTTTCATTCTTTTCCACGGCGAATATTCCATTGGGTACATGGACCACTTCTTCTTTTTACATTCATCTGTGGATGGACATTTTGGTTACTTCCAAGTCTTGGCTATGCTAAATGTTGATGCAGTGCAGGCTTGCCAGCCTGTGTCTTTTGGATTCTGGTCTTCTCATGGGTTAGGCCCAGCATTGGGCCTACTAGATCATATGGTAGTTCAATTTTTACCTTTCAACGCACCTCCATTCTGTTCTCACTACTGGCTGTTACCAGATTACATCCCACCAGCAACTTGAGGGTACACAGTTCTATAAAAAACCCTTCAGCGTTTATTGTTTGTAGACTTTTTACAGATGACATTTTGAGTGTTGGGTGGTGATACCTTTTTGTAGTTTGGATTTGCATGCATCTAAAAATTCCCGATATTGAGCTTTTATCTACGTACTTTTTTTTTTAAGTAAAACAGAGAAACTTACCTCTTCAAATTGTTTCCTTGAAAAATTTGCCATGTTCTGAATTCCTGTGGCCATTACCTGCACCAGTACGTTTTTTGAGGGCAGGTGTCATTTAGAGCCCTGTAGTAATTGTGACTATTACATGACCATTGGCTCTGGGTTTAAAGCTGCTGTTGCAGGAAACGGCCACGAGGGGGCAGCATTTCTATATTCCCAACTCTGGTTACTAAGGGAAAAGAGCCTTCCTGGAAGTCCTGTTTGTAGGTTGTAAAGTAGAGTGGAATGTGCCAGGACAAACACCCCAAAACTATGTCTACTTATTTGCTGTTGGTATTCTTAGTTTAATTTTCATTTTTCTCCGAGCAAATTTAATTGCAATGTTGTGTTTGTTCTAGGTGTACAGAATCTCTTTCATTGATACATATATCTTTTCATGTTTGGATCCTGTTCCATATAGGTTATTACAGAAAGTTGTGTAGACCTCTCTTGGTATTCGGTATGTCTCTGATGATTATATATTTTATAAATACTAGCATATGTCTGTTAAACCCAATATGCTCCGTTATATATTCCTCACACCTTTCCGTTTGGCTAACCACAAGCTTGTTTTCTGAACACGTCAATGTCCTTCTCTGTGGAAATAGGTTCCTTCCTATGAATTTTTAGATAACACCTATACGTGATATCATAGGATATGTGTCTCTCGCTTTCTGACTTACTTCAAGTTGTGTGATTATCTGTAGCCTCATCCATGGTGCTGCGACCGGCATTGTTTCATTCTTTTCTGTGTCTAATGTTGCATTGTGTACATGGACCACTTTTTCGTCCACTCATCTGCTGATGGACATTTTTGTTGCTTCCATGTCTTGGCCATGGTATATACTGCTGCAATACACGATTTTCCATCCTGTGTCTTTTTGATTGTGGCTTTCACAGGTGACAGGCCCAACAGTGGGCCTTCCGGATCATATGGTAACTCAATTTTTACCTTTAAACGCACTGCCATTCTGTTGCTATTATTGGCTGTTACCAGTTTACATCCCACTTAGACCGAGAGGTTACACTATTCTCCACAACTTCTTCAACATCTATTGTTTGTTGACTTTTTGCTGATGGTCATTCTGACTAGTGCGAGGTGATACCTTTGTGTAGATTGGATTTGCATGCGACTAATAATTCCTGATGTTTTGTGTTTATCAATGTGCTTTTCATTTGTTTAAAGATGGAGCTAAAGTTACAACTTCAAATTGCCTTCTTGAAAAATTTGCCGCGTTTGGATTTTTTTGGCCATTCCCTACCCCAGGACAGTTGTTGAGGGCATGAGTCATTTACAGCCCTGCAGTCCTTGTGACTATTAGTGACCATTAGCAGTGGATTTAAAGCTGCTGTTTGAGGAAACGGCCTTAGTGTGGCAGCATTTCTACGTTGCCATCTCTGCTTGCTAGGGAAACAGAACCTTGCTGCAAGTTGTGCTGTTAGGTTGCAGATTAGATTGGAATGTGCCAGGACAAACCCCCATAAGTTTTAGCCTCCTTAATTCTTGTTTGTGTCTTTAAGTTGTACTTTTTCTCAGAGCAAGTTTGATTGAAAATGTCTTTTGTTGTAGGTGTACAGAATCTTGTTCATTTACACATATACATACATCTATTGATCTTTGGGTCCTTCTCCATGTAGGTTATTACAGAGTGTTGAGTAGACCACTCTTGGTATTCTGTAGGTCTTTGGGGATGATATATTTTATATGTATTAGTATATATTTGTTAACCCCAATATCCTAATATATCCATTCCTCACACCTTTTCTTTGGCTTAACCATCAGTTTGTCTTCTCAATCTGAGATTGCCTTTTTCTATGGAAATATGTTCATTTTTATGAATTTTCAGATAACATAAGTGATAGCATAGGACATTTGTCTTTCGCATTCTGACTTACTTCACATTGTGTGATTATTTCTAGGCTCCTCTGTGGTGCTGCATATGCCATTCTTTTATTTTTTTTTCGTGGTTGATATTCCATTCTGTCCATATACCACTTCTTCTTTGTTCATTCATCTGTTTATGGACCCCTTTTTTCCTTCCATGTCTTGGCTATTTCAATATTCCTGCATTGCACATTTGCCTGCCTCTGTCTTTCCGTTTCTGGTGGTCTTAGGTTATAGGCAAAGAAGGTGCCCTGCCGCATCATATGGTAGCTCAGTTTTTACCTTTTAAAGCAGCTCCATTCAGTTTTCCTTAGTGCTGTTACCACTTTACATCCCACCAGCAGCTAGAAGGTACACAGTTCTCTAAAACCCCTTCAGCATTCATAGTTTGTAGACTTTTTGCTGATGGTCATTTGACTGGTGTGAGCTGAAACCTTTCTGGAGGTTGGATTTGCATGTGACTAATAATTCCTTATACTGCGCTTTACGCATGTCCATTTTTTTCTTTTGCTTTTCTTTTAAAGAGTGAGTACAACTTCCCTCTTCATATTGACTTCTTGAAAAATTTGTCATGTGTTGAATTTTCTTGCCTATTCCCTACCCCAGGGCATATTTTGAGGGCAGGTGTCATTTACATCCCTGCAATCCTTGTGACTATTAAGCAACCATTAGCACTGGATTTAAAGCTGCTGTTGTGGGAAACAGCCACAAGGCGGCAGCATTATGACGTTCTCAACTCTTGTTACTAGGGCAACAGAGTCTTCCTGGAAGTCATGTTCCTCGCTTATGAATTAGAGTGGAATGTGCTGGGACAAGACCCCGGAAGTTTACGTCTCCTTACTTATGTTTGGTTTTTTTTAATTTAATTTCTATTTCTTATCAGAGTAAATTTGATTAGAGTGTTACGATTGGCTGGCTGTACAGAATCTGCTCAATGATTCATACATATGTCTGTTGTTCTTCGGATGCTGTTACCATGTATGTTATTACAGAATGTTGAGTAGACCTCCCTTGGTATATGGTAGGTGTTTTGTCATTATATATTTTCTATATATTGGTGATTATATAATTCATACAGTTTATGTGTTGTATGTTTATATACACTTAACATACATTAGTATATGTTTGTTAGCTCCATAATCCTAATTTGTCCATCCTCCCACCTTTCATTTTGGTTAACCATTCATTTGTTTTCTAAGTCTGTGAGTTTCTTTTTCTGTGGAAATATGTTCATTGGTAGCAATCTTAGGATAACATGTATAAATGATATCATAGGATATTTGTCATTCCCTTTTGACTTACTTAACCTAATATGATTATTTCTAGTCTCATCTGTAGTCCTGAAAACGGCATTGTTCATTTATTTTTTCTGAGGCTAATATTCCATTCGGTACGTCCACCACTTCTTCTTTGTCCATTTATCTATTGATGGACATTTTGTTTGCTTGAACGTCTTGGCTATTGTAAATATTGCTACAGTGCATGTTTGCCTGTCTGTGTCTTTCCGATTCTGGTCTTCTTAGGTGATAGTCCCATTAGGGGATCGGCCGCATTGTATGGTAGCTCAATTTCTTTACCTTTTAAACGCAGCTCCATTCTGTTCTCGTGATTAGCTGTTACCAGTTTACGTCCAACCAACAGCATAGTGGGTATGCATTTCTCCACCAACCCATCAGCATTCATTGTTTGTAGACTGTTTACGGATGGCATTTTGAATATTGGGTGGTGAAATCTTTTTGTATTTTGGATTTGCATCCAACCAATAATTCCTGATATTGAGCTTTTATCCATGTTCTTCTTTTTTTTTAATAACAGTGTGAGTAACACTTACCTCTTGAAACCGTTTTCTTGAAAAATTTTCCGTGTTGTGAACTTTTTTGGCCATTACCTACCCCAGGACATTTTTTGAGGACACGTGTCATTTACAGCCCTACAATTGCTGTGAATCTTAAGTGACCGTTAGCCCAGTGTTTAAAGCTGCTCTTGTGGGAACCGGAAACAAGGCGGCAGCATTTCTCCATCCCCAAATCTGGTTACTAGGGCAGCTGAGCCTTCCAGAAAGTCGTGTTCCTAGGTTGTAAATGAGAATGGAATGGGCCAGAGACAACCCCAGTAACTTTATGTCTCATTAATTGCTGTTCGTGGTTTTAATTTTTTAAATTGGGGTAATGAGTAGAATAGTGTTTGTTGTAGGTGTACACAATCAGGTTCAGTTGAACATTATATACGTTTATTCATGTACAGATCCTCTTCCCATGTAAACTACTATTATTTTTTTTAATAAATGTATTTTATTTATTTATTTGTTTTTGGCTGAGTTGGATCTTCTTTGCTGCCTGTGGGCTGTCTCTAGTTGCGGTGAGCGGGGGCTACTCTCCGGTGCGGTGCACGGGCTTCTCACCGTAGTGGCTTCTTTTGTTGCGGAACACGGGCTCTCGGCGTGCGGGCTTCAGTAGTTGTGGCACCTGGTCTCAGTAGTTATGGCTCATGGGCTCCAGAGCGTAGGCTCATTAGTTGTGGTGCACGGGCTTAGTTGCTCTGCAGCATGTGGGATCTTCCCGAACCAGGGATCGAACCTGTGTCCCCGGCATTGGCAGGAGGATTCTTAACCACGGTGCCACCAGGCAAGCCCCCGTGTAAATTATTACAGAGCGTTCAGTAGACCTCCCTTGGTGTATGGTCGGTCTGTTTGATACATGTGTTTAATATGTATTTGTATACGTATGGTAACCCTAATCTTAATGTATCCATTCCTCCCACTTCTCCCTTAAGATAACCATAGTTTGTTTTCTAAGTCTGTGGGAGTCTTTCTCTGTGGAAATATGTTCATATGTGTCAGTTGTTAGGTAACACCTAGGAGTGATATCACAGGATATTTGTCGTCTGCTTTCCGACTTACCTCATGTTCTGCGATTATCTCTAGGCTCATCTATGGTGCTGCAAAGAGCAGTGTTTCATTCTTTTCCACGGCGAATATTCCATTGGGTACATGGACCACTTCTTCTTTTTACATTCATCTGTGGATGGACATTTTGGTTACTTCCAAGTCTTGGCTATGCTAAATGTTGATGCAGTGCAGGCTTGCCAGCCTGTGTCTTTTGGATTCTGGTCTTCTCATGGGTTAGGCCCAGCATTGGGCCTACTAGATCATATGGTAGTTCAATTTTTACCTTTCAACGCACCTCCATTCTGTTCTCACTACTGGCTGTTACCAGATTACATCCCACCAGCAACCTGAGGGTACACAGTTCTATAAAAATCCCTTCAGCGTTTATTGTTTGTAGACTTTTTACAGATGACATTTTGAGTGTTGGGTGGTGATACCTTTTTGTAGTTTGGATTTGCATGCATCTAAAAATTCCCGATATTGAGCTTTTATCTACGTACTTTTTTTTTTAAGTAAAACAGAGAAACTTACCTCTTCAAATTGTTTCCTTGAAAAATTTGCCATGTTCTGAATTCCTGTGGCCATTACCTGCACCAGTACGTTTTTTGAGGGCAGGTGTCATTTAGAGCCCTGTAGTAATTGTGACTATTACATGACCATTGGCTCTGGGTTTAAAGCTGCTGTTGCAGGAAACGGCCACGAGGGGGCAGCATTTCTATATTCCCAACTCTGGTTACTAAGGGAAAAGAGCCTTCCTGGAAGTCCTGTTTGTAGGTTGTAAAGTAGAGTGGAATGTGCCAGGACAAACACCCCAAAACTATGTCTACTTATTTGCTGTTGGTATTCTTAGTTTAATTTTCATTTTTCTCCGAGCAAATTTAATTGCAATGTTGTGTTTGTTCTAGGTGTACAGAATCTCTTTCATTGATACATATATCTTTTCATGTTTGGATCCTGTTCCATATAGGTTATTACAGAAAGTTGTGTAGACCTCTCTTGGTATTCGGTATGTCTCTGATGATTATATATTTTATAAATACTAGCATATGTCTGTTAAACCCAATATGCTCCGTTATATATTCCTCACACCTTTCCGTTTGGCTAACCACAAGCTTGTTTTCTGAACACGTCAATGTCCTTCTCTGTGGAAATAGGTTCCTTCCTATGAATATTTAGATAACACCTATACGTGATATCATAGGATATGTGTCTCTCGCTTTCTGACTTACTTCAAGTTGTGTGATTATCTGTAGCCTCATCCATGGTGCTGCGACCGGCATTGTTTCATTCTTTTCTGTGTCTAATGTTGCATTGTGTACATGGACCACTTTTTCGTCCACTCATCTGCTGATGGACATTTTTGTTGCTTCCATGTCTTGGCCATGGTATATACTGCTGCAATACACGATTTTCCATCCTGTGTCTTTTTGATTGTGGCTTTCACAGGTGACAGGCCCAACAGTGGGCCTTCCGGATCATATGGTAACTCAATTTTTACCTTTAAACGCACTGCCATTCTGTTGCTATTATTGGCTGTTACCAGTTTACATCCCACTTAGACCGAGAGGTTACACTATTCTCCACAACTTCTTCAACATCTATTGTTTGTTGACTTTTTGCTGATGGTCATTCTGACTAGTGCGAGGTGATACCTTTGTGTAGATTGGATTTGCATGCGACTAATAATTCCTGATGTTTTGTGTTTATCAATGTGCTTTTCATTTGTTTAAAGATGGAGCTAAAGTTACAACTTCAAATTGCCTTCTTGAAAAATTTGCCGCGTTTGGAATTTTTTGGCCATTCCCTACCCCAGGACAGTTGTTGAGGGCATGAGTCATTTACAGCCCTGCAGTCCTTGTGACTATTAGTGACCATTAGCAGTGGATTTAAAGCTGCTGTTTGAGGAAACGGCCTTAGTGTGGCAGCATTTCTACGTTGCCATCTCTGCTTGCTAGGGAAACAGAACCTTGCTGCAAGTTGTGCTGTTAGGTTGCAGATTAGATTGGAATGTGCCAGGACAAACCCCCATAAGTTTTAGCCTCCTTAATTCTTGTTTGTGTCTTTAAGTTGTACTTTTTCTCAGAGCAAGTTTGATTGAAAATGTCTTTTGTTGTAGGTGTACAGAATCTTGTTCATTTACACATATACATACATCTATTGATCTTTGGGTCCTTCTCCATGTAGGTTATTACAGAGTGTTGAGTAGACCACTCTTGGTATTCTGTAGGTCTTTGGGGATGATATATTTTATATGTATTAGTATATATTTGTTAACCCCAATATCCTAATATATCCATTCCTCACACCTTTTCTTTGGCTTAACCATCAGTTTGTCTTCTCAATCTGAGATTGCCTTTTTCTATGGAAATATGTTCATTTTTATGAATTTTCAGATAACATAAGTGATAGCATAGGACATTTGTCTTTCGCATTCTGACTTACTTCACATTGTGTGATTATTTCTAGGCTCCTCTGTGGTGCTGCATATGCCATTCTTTTATTTTTTTTTCGTGGTTGATATTCCATTCTGTCCATATACCACTTCTTCTTTGTTCATTCATCTGTTTATGGACCCCTTTTTTCCTTCCATGTCTTGGCTATTTCAATATTCCTGCATTGCACATTTGCCTGCCTCTGTCTTTCCGTTTCTGGTGGTCTTAGGTTATAGGCAAAGAAGGTGCCCTGCCGCATCATATGGTAGCTCAGTTTTTACCTTTTAAAGCAGCTCCATTCAGTTTTCCTTAGTGCTGTTACCACTTTACATCCCACCAGCAGCTAGAAGGTACACAGTTCTCTAAAACCCCTTCAGCATTCATAGTTTGTAGACTTTTTGCTGATGGTCATTTGACTGGTGTGAGCTGAAACCTTTCTGGAGGTTGGATTTGCATGTGACTAATAATTCCTTATACTGCGCTTTACGCATGTCCATTTTTTTCTTTTGCTTTTCTTTTAAAGAGTGAGTACAACTTCCCTCTTCATATTGACTTCTTGAAAAATTTGTCATGTGTTGAATTTTCTTGCCTATTCCCTACCCCAGGGCATATTTTGAGGGCAGGTGTCATTTACATCCCTGCAATCCTTGTGACTATTAAGCAACCATTAGCACTGGATTTAAAGCTGCTGTTGTGGGAAACAGCCACAAGGCGGCAGCATTATGACGTTCTCAACTCTTGTTACTAGGGCAACAGAGTCTTCCTGGAAGTCATGTTCCTCGCTTATGAATTAGAGTGGAATGTGCTGGGACAAGACCCCGGAAGTTTACGTCTCCTTACTTATGTTTGGTTTTTTTTAATTTAATTTCTATTTCTTATCAGAGTAAATTTGATTAGAGTGTTACGATTGGCTGGCTGTACAGAATCTGCTCAATGATTCATACATATGTCTGTTGTTCTTCGGATGCTGTTACCATGTATGTTATTACAGAATGTTGAGTAGACCTCCCTTGGTATATGGTAGGTGTTTTGTCATTATATATTTTCTATATATTGGTGATTATATAATTCATACAGTTTATGTGTTGTATGTTTATATACACTTAACATACATTAGTATATGTTTGTTAGCTCCATAATCCTAATTTGTCCATCCTCCCACCTTTCATTTTGGTTAACCATTCATTTGTTTTCTAAGTCTGTGAGTTTCTTTTTCTGTGGAAATATGTTCATTGGTAGCAATCTTAGGATAACATGTATAAATGATATCATAGGATATTTGTCATTCCCTTTTGACTTACTTAACCTAATATGATTATTTCTAGTCTCATCTGTAGTCCTGAAAACGGCATTGTTCATTTATTTTTTCTGAGGCTAATATTCCATTCGGTACGTCCACCACTTCTTCTTTGTCCATTTATCTATTGATGGACATTTTGTTTGCTTGAACGTCTTGGCTATTGTAAATATTGCTACAGTGCATGTTTGCCTGTCTGTGTCTTTCCGATTCTGGTCTTCTTAGGTGATAGTCCCATTAGGGGATCGGCCGCATTGTATGGTAGCTCAATTTCTTTACCTTTTAAACGCAGCTCCATTCTGTTCTCGTGATTAGCTGTTACCAGTTTACGTCCAACCAACAGCATAGTGGGTATGCATTTCTCCACCAACCCATCAGCATTCATTGTTTGTAGACTGTTTACGGATGGCATTTTGAATATTGGGTGGTGAAATCTTTTTGTATTTTGGATTTGCATCCAACCAATAATTCCTGATATTGAGCTTTTATCCATGTTCTTCTTTTTTTTTAATAACAGTGTGAGTAACACTTACCTCTTGAAACCGTTTTCTTGAAAAATTTTCCGTGTTGTGAACTTTTTTGGCCATTACCTACCCCAGGACATTTTTTGAGGACACGTGTCATTTACAGCCCTACAATTGCTGTGAATCTTAAGTGACCGTTAGCCCAGTGTTTAAAGCTGCTCTTGTGGGAACCGGAAACAAGGCGGCAGCATTTCTCCATCCCCAAATCTGGTTACTAGGGCAGCTGAGCCTTCCAGAAAGTCGTGTTCCTAGGTTGTAAATGAGAATGGAATGGGCCAGAGACAACCCCAGTAACTTTATGTCTCATTAATTGCTGTTCGTGGTTTTAATTTTTTAAATTGGGGTAATGAGTAGAATAGTGTTTGCTGTAGGTGTACACAATCAGGTTCAGTTGAACATTATATACGTTTATTCATGTACAGATCCTCTTCCCATGTAAACTACTATTATTTTTTTTAATAAATGTATTTTATTTATTTATTTGTTTTTGGCTGAGTTGGATCTTCTTTGCTGCCTGTGGGCTGTCTCTAGTTGCGGTGAGCGGGGGCTACTCTCCGGTGCGGTGCACGGGCTTCTCACCGTAGTGGCTTCTTTTGTTGCGGAACACGGGCTCTCGGCGTGCGGGCTTCAGTAGTTGTGGCACCTGGTCTCAGTAGTTATGGCTCATGGGCTCCAGAGCGTAGGCTCATTAGTTGTGGTGCACGGGCTTAGTTGCTCTGCAGCATGTGGGATCTTCCCGAACCAGGGATCGAACCTGTGTCCCCGGCATTGGCAGGAGGATTCTTAACCACGGTGCCACCAGGCAAGCCCCCGTGTAAATTATTACAGAGCGTTCAGTAGACCTCCCTTGGTGTATGGTCGGTCTGTTTGATACATGTGTTTAATATGTATTTGTATACGTATGGTAACCCTAATCTTAATGTATCCATTCCTCCCACTTCTCCCTTAAGATAACCATAGTTTGTTTTCTAAGTCTGTGGGAGTCTTTCTCTGTGGAAATATGTTCATATGTGTCAGTTGTTAGGTAACACCTAGGAGTGATATCACAGGATATTTGTCGTCTGCTTTCCGACTTACCTCATGTTCTGCGATTATCTCTAGGCTCATCTATGGTGCTGCAAAGAGCAGTGTTTCATTCTTTTCCACGGCGAATATTCCATTGGGTACATGGACCACTTCTTCTTTTTACATTCATCTGTGGATGGACATTTTGGTTACTTCCAAGTCTTGGCTATGCTAAATGTTGATGCAGTGCAGGCTTGCCAGCCTGTGTCTTTTGGATTCTGGTCTTCTCATGGGTTAGGCCCAGCATTGGGCCTACTAGATCATATGGTAGTTCAATTTTTACCTTTCAACGCACCTCCATTCTGTTCTCACTACTGGCTGTTACCAGATTACATCCCACCAGCAACCTGAGGGTACACAGTTCTATAAAAATCCCTTCAGCGTTTATTGTTTGTAGACTTTTTACAGATGACATTTTGAGTGTTGGGTGGTGATACCTTTTTGTAGTTTGGATTTGCATGCATCTAAAAATTCCCGATATTGAGCTTTTATCTACGTACTTTTTTTTTTAAGTAAAACAGAGAAACTTACCTCTTCAAATTGTTTCCTTGAAAAATTTGCCATGTTCTGAATTCCTGTGGCCATTACCTGCACCAGTACGTTTTTTGAGGGCAGGTGTCATTTAGAGCCCTGTAGTAATTGTGACTATTACATGACCATTGGCTCTGGGTTTAAAGCTGCTGTTGCAGGAAACGGCCACGAGGGGGCAGCATTTCTATATTCCCAACTCTGGTTACTAAGGGAAAAGAGCCTTCCTGGAAGTCCTGTTTGTAGGTTGTAAAGTAGAGTGGAATGTGCCAGGACAAACACCCCAAAACTATGTCTACTTATTTGCTGTTGGTATTCTTAGTTTAATTTTCATTTTTCTCCGAGCAAATTTAATTGCAATGTTGTGTTTGTTCTAGGTGTACAGAATCTCTTTCATTGATACATATATCTTTTCATGTTTGGATCCTGTTCCATATAGGTTATTACAGAAAGTTGTGTAGACCTCTCTTGGTATTCGGTATGTCTCTGATGATTATATATTTTATAAATACTAGCATATGTCTGTTAAACCCAATATGCTCCGTTATATATTCCTCACACCTTTCCGTTTGGCTAACCACAAGCTTGTTTTCTGAACACGTCAATGTCCTTCTCTGTGGAAATAGGTTCCTTCCTATGAATTTTTAGATAACACCTATACGTGATATCATAGGATATGTGTCTCTCGCTTTCTGACTTACTTCAAGTTGTGTGATTATCTGTAGCCTCATCCATGGTGCTGCGACCGGCATTGTTTCATTCTTTTCTGTGTCTAATGTTGCATTGTGTACATGGACCACTTTTTCGTCCACTCATCTGCTGATGGACATTTTTGTTGCTTCCATGTCTTGGCCATGGTATATACTGCTGCAATACACGATTTTCCATCCTGTGTCTTTTTGATTGTGGCTTTCACAGGTGACAGGCCCAACAGTGGGCCTTCCGGATCATATGGTAACTCAATTTTTACCTTTAAACGCACTGCCATTCTGTTGCTATTATTGGCTGTTACCAGTTTACATCCCACTTAGACCGAGAGGTTACACTATTCTCCACAACTTCTTCAACATCTATTGTTTGTTGACTTTTTGCTGATGGTCATTCTGACTAGTGCGAGGTGATACCTTTGTGTAGATTGGATTTGCATGCGACTAATAATTCCTGATGTTTTGTGTTTATCAATGTGCTTTTCATTTGTTTAAAGATGGAGCTAAAGTTACAACTTCAAATTGCCTTCTTGAAAAATTTGCCGCGTTTGGATTTTTTTGGCCATTCCCTACCCCAGGACAGTTGTTGAGGGCATGAGTCATTTACAGCCCTGCAGTCCTTGTGACTATTAGTGACCATTAGCAGTGGATTTAAAGCTGCTGTTTGAGGAAACGGCCTTAGTGTGGCAGCATTTCTACGTTGCCATCTCTGCTTGCTAGGGAAACAGAACCTTGCTGCAAGTTGTGCTGTTAGGTTGCAGATTAGATTGGAATGTGCCAGGACAAACCCCCATAAGTTTTAGCCTCCTTAATTCTTGTTTGTGTCTTTAAGTTGTACTTTTTCTCAGAGCAAGTTTGATTGAAAATGTCTTTTGTTGTAGGTGTACAGAATCTTGTTCATTTACACATATACATACATCTATTGATCTTTGGGTCCTTCTCCATGTAGGTTATTACAGAGTGTTGAGTAGACCACTCTTGGTATTCTGTAGGTCTTTGGGGATGATATATTTTATATGTATTAGTATATATTTGTTAACCCCAATATCCTAATATATCCATTCCTCACACCTTTTCTTTGGCTTAACCATCAGTTTGTCTTCTCAATCTGAGATTGCCTTTTTCTATGGAAATATGTTCATTTTTATGAATTTTCAGATAACATAAGTGATAGCATAGGACATTTGTCTTTCGCATTCTGACTTACTTCACATTGTGTGATTATTTCTAGGCTCCTCTGTGGTGCTGCATATGCCATTCTTTTATTTTTTTTCGTGGTTGATATTCCATTCTGTCCATATACCACTTCTTCTTTGTTCATTCATCTGTTTATGGACCCCTTTTTTCCTTCCATGTCTTGGCTATTTCAATATTCCTGCATTGCACATTTGCCTGCCTCTGTCTTTCCGTTTCTGGTGGTCTTAGGTTATAGGCAAAGAAGGTGCCCTGCCGCATCATATGGTAGCTCAGTTTTTACCTTTTAAAGCAGCTCCATTCAGTTTTCCTTAGTGCTGTTACCACTTTACATCCCACCAGCAGCTAGAAGGTACACAGTTCTCTAAAACCCCTTCAGCATTCATAGTTTGTAGACTTTTTGCTGATGGTCATTTGACTGGTGTGAGCTGAAACCTTTCTGGAGGTTGGATTTGCATGTGACTAATAATTCCTTATACTGCGCTTTACGCATGTCCATTTTTTTCTTTTGCTTTTCTTTTAAAGAGTGAGTACAACTTCCCTCTTCATATTGACTTCTTGAAAAATTTGTCATGTGTTGAATTTTCTTGCCTATTCCCTACCCCAGGGCATATTTTGAGGGCAGGTGTCATTTACATCCCTGCAATCCTTGTGACTATTAAGCAACCATTAGCACTGGATTTAAAGCTGCTGTTGTGGGAAACAGCCACAAGGCGGCAGCATTATGACGTTCTCAACTCTTGTTACTAGGGCAACAGAGTCTTCCTGGACGTCATGTTCCTCGCTTATGAATTAGAGTGGAATGTGCTGGGACAAGACCCCGGAAGTTTACGTCTCCTTACTTATGTTTGTTTTTTTTTAATTTAATTTCTATTTCTTATCAGAGTAAATTTGATTAGAGTGTTACGATTGGCTGGCTGTACAGAATCTGCTCAATGATTCATACATATGTCTGTTGTTCTTCGGATGCTGTTACCATGTATGTTATTACAGAATGTTGAGTAGACCTCCCTTGGTATATGGTAGGTGTTTTGTCATTATATATTTTCTATATATTGGTGATTATATAATTCATACAGTTTATGTGTTGTATGTTTATATACACTTAACATACATTAGTATATGTTTGTTAGCTCCATAATCCTAATTTGTCCATCCTCCCACCTTTCATTTTGGTTAACCATTCATTTGTTTTCTAAGTCTGTGAGTTTCTTTTTCTGTGGAAATATGTTCATTGGTAGCAATCTTAGGATAACATGTATAAATGATATCATAGGATATTTGTCATTCCCTTTTGACTTACTTAACCTAATATGATTATTTCTAGTCTCATCTGTAGTCCTGAAAACGGCATTGTTCATTTATTTTTTCTGAGGCTAATATTCCATTCGGTACGTCCACCACTTCTTCTTTGTCCATTTATCTATTGATGGACATTTTGTTTGCTTGAACGTCTTGGCTATTGTAAATATTGCTACAGTGCATGTTTGCCTGTCTGTGTCTTTCCGATTCTGGTCTTCTTAGGTGATAGTCCCATTAGGGGATCGGCCGCATTGTATGGTAGCTCAATTTCTTTACCTTTTAAACGCAGCTCCATTCTGTTCTCGTGATTAGCTGTTACCAGTTTACGTCCAACCAACAGCATAGTGGGTATGCATTTCTCCACCAACCCATCAGCATTCATTGTTTGTAGACTGTTTACGGATGGCATTTTGAATATTGGGTGGTGAAATCTTTTTGTATTTTGGATTTGCATCCAACCAATAATTCCTGATATTGAGCTTTTATCCATGTTCTTCTTTTTTTTTAATAACAGTGTGAGTAACACTTACCTCTTGAAACCGTTTTCTTGAAAAATTTTCCGTGTTGTGAACTTTTTTGGCCATTACCTACCCCAGGACATTTTTTGAGGACACGTGTCATTTACAGCCCTACAATTGCTGTGAATCTTAAGTGACCGTTAGCCCAGTGTTTAAAGCTGCTCTTGTGGGAACCGGAAACAAGGCGGCAGCATTTCTCCATCCCCAAATCTGGTTACTAGGGCAGCTGAGCCTTCCAGAAAGTCGTGTTCCTAGGTTGTAAATGAGAATGGAATGGGCCAGAGACAACCCCAGTAACTTTATGTCTCATTAATTGCTGTTCGTGGTTTTAATTTTTTAAATTGGGGTAATGAGTAGAATAGTGTTTGCTGTAGGTGTACACAATCAGGTTCAGTTGAACATTATATACGTTTATTCATGTACAGATCCTCTTCCCATGTAAACTACTATTATTTTTTTTAATAAATGTATTTTATTTATTTATTTGTTTTTGGCTGAGTTGGATCTTCTTTGCTGCCTGTGGGCTGTCTCTAGTTGCGGTGAGCGGGGGCTACTCTCCGGTGCGGTGCACGGGCTTCTCACCGTAGTGGCTTCTTTTGTTGCGGAACACGGGCTCTCGGCGTGCGGGCTTCAGTAGTTGTGGCACCTGGTCTCAGTAGTTATGGCTCATGGGCTCCAGAGCGTAGGCTCATTAGTTGTGGTGCACGGGCTTAGTTGCTCTGCAGCATGTGGGATCTTCCCGAACCAGGGATCGAACCTGTGTCCCCTGCATTGGCAGGAGGATTCTTAACCACGGTGCCACCAGGCAAGCCCCCGTGTAAATTATTACAGAGCGTTCAGTAGACCTCCCTTGGTGTATGGTCGGTCTGTTTGATACATGTGTTTAATATGTATTTGTATACGTATGGTAACCCTAATCTTAATGTATCCATTCCTCCCACTTCTCCCTTAAGATAACCATAGTTTGTTTTCTAAGTCTGTGGGAGTCTTTCTCTGTGGAAATATGTTCATATGTGTCAGTTGTTAGGTAACACCTAGGAGTGATATCACAGGATATTTGTCGTCTGCTTTCCGACTTACCTCATGTTCTGTGATTATCTCTAGGCTCATCTATGGTGCTGCAAAGAGCAGTGTTTCATTCTTTTCCACGGCGAATATTCCATTGGGTACATGGACCACTTCTTCTTTTTACATTCATCTGTGGATGGACATTTTGGTTACTTCCAAGTCTTGGCTATGCTAAATGTTGATGCAGTGCAGGCTTGCCAGCCTGTGTCTTTTGGATTCTGGTCTTCTCATGGGTTAGGCCCAGCATTGGGCCTACTAGATCATATGGTAGTTCAATTTTTACCTTTCAACGCACCTCCATTCTGTTCTCACTACTGGCTGTTACCAGATTACATCCCACCAGCAACTTGAGGGTACACAGTTCTATAAAAAACCCTTCAGCGTTTATTGTTTGTAGACTTTTTACAGATGACATTTTGAGTGTTGGGTGGTGATACCTTTTTGTAGTTTGGATTTGCATGCATCTAAAAATTCCCGATATTGAGCTTTTATCTACGTACTTTTTTTTTTAAGTAAAACAGAGAAACTTACCTCTTCAAATTGTTTCCTTGAAAAATTTGCCATGTTCTGAATTCCTGTGGCCATTACCTGCACCAGTACGTTTTTTGAGGGCAGGTGTCATTTAGAGCCCTGTAGTAATTGTGACTATTACATGACCATTGGCTCTGGGTTTAAAGCTGCTGTTGCAGGAAACGGCCACGAGGGGGCAGCATTTCTATATTCCCAACTCTGGTTACTAAGGGAAAAGAGCCTTCCTGGAAGTCCTGTTTGTAGGTTGTAAAGTAGAGTGGAATGTGCCAGGACAAACACCCCAAAACTATGTCTACTTATTTGCTGTTGGTATTCTTAGTTTAATTTTCATTTTTCTCCGAGCAAATTTAATTGCAATGTTGTGTTTGTTCTAGGTGTACAGAATCTCTTTCATTGATACATATATCTTTTCATGTTTGGATCCTGTTCCATATAGGTTATTACAGAAAGTTGTGTAGACCTCTCTTGGTATTCGGTATGTCTCTGATGATTATATATTTTATAAATACTAGCATATGTCTGTTAAACCCAATATGCTCCGTTATATATTCCTCACACCTTTCCGTTTGGCTAACCACAAGCTTGTTTTCTGAACACGTCAATGTCCTTCTCTGTGGAAATAGGTTCCTTCCTATGAATTTTTAGATAACACCTATACGTGATATCATAGGATATGTGTCTCTCGCTTTCTGACTTACTTCAAGTTGTGTGATTATCTGTAGCCTCATCCATGGTGCTGCGACCGGCATTGTTTCATTCTTTTCTGTGTCTAATGTTGCATTGTGTACATGGACCACTTTTTCGTCCACTCATCTGCTGATGGACATTTTTGTTGCTTCCATGTCTTGGCCATGGTATATACTGCTGCAATACACGATTTTCCATCCTGTGTCTTTTTGATTGTGGCTTTCACAGGTGACAGGCCCAACAGTGGGCCTTCCGGATCATATGGTAACTCAATTTTTACCTTTAAACGCACTGCCATTCTGTTGCTATTATTGGCTGTTACCAGTTTACATCCCACTTAGACCGAGAGGTTACACTATTCTCCACAACTTCTTCAACATCTATTGTTTGTTGACTTTTTGCTGATGGTCATTCTGACTAGTGCGAGGTGATACCTTTGTGTAGATTGGATTTGCATGCGACTAATAATTCCTGATGTTTTGTGTTTATCAATGTGCTTTTCATTTGTTTAAAGATGGAGCTAAAGTTACAACTTCAAATTGCCTTCTTGAAAAATTTGCCGCGTTTGGATTTTTTTGGCCATTCCCTACCCCAGGACAGTTGTTGAGGGCATGAGTCATTTACAGCCCTGCAGTCCTTGTGACTATTAGTGACCATTAGCAGTGGATTTAAAGCTGCTGTTTGAGGAAACGGCCTTAGTGTGGCAGCATTTCTACGTTGCCATCTCTGCTTGCTAGGGAAACAGAACCTTGCTGCAAGTTGTGCTGTTAGGTTGCAGATTAGATTGGAATGTGCCAGGACAAACCCCCATAAGTTTTAGCCTCCTTAATTCTTGTTTGTGTCTTTAAGTTGTACTTTTTCTCAGAGCAAGTTTGATTGAAAATGTCTTTTGTTGTAGGTGTACAGAATCTTGTTCATTTACACATATACATACATCTATTGATCTTTGGGTCCTTCTCCATGTAGGTTATTACAGAGTGTTGAGTAGACCACTCTTGGTATTCTGTAGGTCTTTGGGGATGATATATTTTATATGTATTAGTATATATTTGTTAACCCCAATATCCTAATATATCCATTCCTCACACCTTTTCTTTGGCTTAACCATCAGTTTGTCTTCTCAATCTGAGATTGCCTTTTTCTATGGAAATATGTTCATTTTTATGAATTTTCAGATAACATAAGTGATAGCATAGGACATTTGTCTTTCGCATTCTGACTTACTTCACATTGTGTGATTATTTCTAGGCTCCTCTGTGGTGCTGCATATGCCATTCTTTTATTTTTTTTTCGTGGTTGATATTCCATTCTGTCCATATACCACTTCTTCTTTGTTCATTCATCTGTTTATGGACCCCTTTTTTCCTTCCATGTCTTGGCTATTTCAATATTCCTGCATTGCACATTTGCCTGCCTCTGTCTTTCCGTTTCTGGTGGTCTTAGGTTATAGGCAAAGAAGGTGCCCTGCCGCATCATATGGTAGCTCAGTTTTTACCTTTTAAAGCAGCTCCATTCAGTTTTCCTTAGTGCTGTTACCACTTTACATCCCACCAGCAGCTAGAAGGTACACAGTTCTCTAAAACCCCTTCAGCATTCATAGTTTGTAGACTTTTTGCTGATGGTCATTTGACTGGTGTGAGCTGAAACCTTTCTGGAGGTTGGATTTGCATGTGACTAATAATTCCTTATACTGCGCTTTACGCATGTCCATTTTTTTCTTTTGCTTTTCTTTTAAAGAGTGAGTACAACTTCCCTCTTCATATTGACTTCTTGAAAAATTTGTCATGTGTTGAATTTTCTTGCCTATTCCCTACCCCAGGGCATATTTTGAGGGCAGGTGTCATTTACATCCCTGCAATCCTTGTGACTATTAAGCAACCATTAGCACTGGATTTAAAGCTGCTGTTGTGGGAAACAGCCACAAGGCGGCAGCATTATGACGTTCTCAACTCTTGTTACTAGGGCAACAGAGTCTTCCTGGAAGTCATGTTCCTCGCTTATGAATTAGAGTGGAATGTGCTGGGACAAGACCCCGGAAGTTTACGTCTCCTTACTTATGTTTGGTTTTTTTTAATTTAATTTCTATTTCTTATCAGAGTAAATTTGATTAGAGTGTTACGATTGGCTGGCTGTACAGAATCTGCTCAATGATTCATACATATGTCTGTTGTTCTTCGGATGCTGTTACCATGTATGTTATTACAGAATGTTGAGTAGACCTCCCTTGGTATATGGTAGGTGTTTTGTCATTATATATTTTCTATATATTGGTGATTATATAATTCATACAGTTTATGTGTTGTATGTTTATATACACTTAACATACATTAGTATATGTTTGTTAGCTCCATAATCCTAATTTGTCCATCCTCCCACCTTTCATTTTGGTTAACCATTCATTTGTTTTCTAAGTCTGTGAGTTTCTTTTTCTGTGGAAATATGTTCATTGGTAGCAATCTTAGGATAACATGTATAAATGATATCATAGGATATTTGTCATTCCCTTTTGACTTACTTAACCTAATATGATTATTTCTAGTCTCATCTGTAGTCCTGAAAACGGCATTGTTCATTTATTTTTTCTGAGGCTAATATTCCATTCGGTACGTCCACCACTTCTTCTTTGTCCATTTATCTATTGATGGACATTTTGTTTGCTTGAACGTCTTGGCTATTGTAAATATTGCTACAGTGCATGTTTGCCTGTCTGTGTCTTTCCGATTCTGGTCTTCTTAGGTGATAGTCCCATTAGGGGATCGGCCGCATTGTATGGTAGCTCAATTTCTTTACCTTTTAAACGCAGCTCCATTCTGTTCTCGTGATTAGCTGTTACCAGTTTACGTCCAACCAACAGCATAGTGGGTATGCATTTCTCCACCAACCCATCAGCATTCATTGTTTGTAGACTGTTTACGGATGGCATTTTGAATATTGGGTGGTGAAATCTTTTTGTATTTTGGATTTGCATCCAACCAATAATTCCTGATATTGAGCTTTTATCCATGTTCTTCTTTTTTTTTAATAACAGTGTGAGTAACACTTACCTCTTGAAACCGTTTTCTTGAAAAATTTTCCGTGTTGTGAACTTTTTTGGCCATTACCTACCCCAGGACATTTTTTGAGGACACGTGTCATTTACAGCCCTACAATTGCTGTGAATCTTAAGTGACCGTTAGCCCAGTGTTTAAAGCTGCTCTTGTGGGAACCGGAAACAAGGCGGCAGCATTTCTCCATCCCCAAATCTGGTTACTAGGGCAGCTGAGCCTTCCAGAAAGTCGTGTTCCTAGGTTGTAAATGAGAATGGAATGGGCCAGAGACAACCCCAGTAACTTTATGTCTCATTAATTGCTGTTCGTGGTTTTAATTTTTTAAATTGGGGTAATGAGTAGAATAGTGTTTGTTGTAGGTGTACACAATCAGGTTCAGTTGAACATTATATACGTTTATTCATGTACAGATCCTCTTCCCATGTAAACTACTATTATTTTTTTTAATAAATGTATTTTATTTATTTATTTGTTTTTGGCTGAGTTGGATCTTCTTTGCTGCCTGTGGGCTGTCTCTAGTTGCGGTGAGCGGGGGCTACTCTCCGGTGCGGTGCACGGGCTTCTCACCGTAGTGGCTTCTTTTGTTGCGGAACACGGGCTCTCGGCGTGCGGGCTTCAGTAGTTGTGGCACCTGGTCTCAGTAGTTATGGCTCATGGGCTCCAGAGCGTAGGCTCATTAGTTGTGGTGCACGGGCTTAGTTGCTCTGCAGCATGTGGGATCTTCCCGAACCAGGGATCGAACCTGTGTCCCCGGCATTGGCAGGAGGATTCTTAACCACGGTGCCACCAGGCAAGCCCCCGTGTAAATTATTACAGAGCGTTCAGTAGACCTCCCTTGGTGTATGGTCGGTCTGTTTGATACATGTGTTTAATATGTATTTGTATACGTATGGTAACCCTAATCTTAATGTATCCATTCCTCCCACTTCTCCCTTAAGATAACCATAGTTTGTTTTCTAAGTCTGTGGGAGTCTTTCTCTGTGGAAATATGTTCATATGTGTCAGTTGTTAGGTAACACCTAGGAGTGATATCACAGGATATTTGTCGTCTGCTTTCCGACTTACCTCATGTTCTGCGATTATCTCTAGGCTCATCTATGGTGCTGCAAAGAGCAGTGTTTCATTCTTTTCCACGGCGAATATTCCATTGGGTACATGGACCACTTCTTCTTTTTACATTCATCTGTGGATGGACATTTTGGTTACTTCCAAGTCTTGGCTATGCTAAATGTTGATGCAGTGCAGGCTTGCCAGCCTGTGTCTTTTGGATTCTGGTCTTCTCATGGGTTAGGCCCAGCATTGGGCCTACTAGATCATATGGTAGTTCAATTTTTACCTTTCAACGCACCTCCATTCTGTTCTCACTACTGGCTGTTACCAGATTACATCCCACCAGCAACCTGAGGGTACACAGTTCTATAAAAATCCCTTCAGCGTTTATTGTTTGTAGACTTTTTACAGATGACATTTTGAGTGTTGGGTGGTGAT
The DNA here is from genome assembly GCF_028023285.1 of Balaenoptera ricei. NCBI lineage: Eukaryota > Metazoa > Chordata > Mammalia > Artiodactyla > Balaenopteridae > Balaenoptera > Balaenoptera ricei. Next base: position 126,791,631 of record NC_082639.1, read on the forward strand.
ACCTTTTTGTAGTTTGGATTTGCATGCATCTAAAAATTCCCGATATTGAGCTTTTATCTACGTACTTTTTTTTTTAAGTAAAACAGAGAAACTTACCTCTTCAAATTGTTTCCTTGAAAAATTTGCCATGTTCTGAATTCCTGTGGCCATTACCTGCACCAGTACGTTTTTTGAGGGCAGGTGTCATTTAGAGCCCTGTAGTAATTGTGACTATTACATGACCATTGGCTCTGGGTTTAAAGCTGCTGTTGCAGGAAACGGCCACGAGGGGGCAGCATTTCTATATTCCCAACTCTGGTTACTAAGGGAAAAGAGCCTTCCTGGAAGTCCTGTTTGTAGGTTGTAAAGTAGAGTGGAATGTGCCAGGACAAACACCCCAAAACTATGTCTACTTATTTGCTGTTGGTATTCTTAGTTTAATTTTCATTTTTCTCCGAGCAAATTTAATTGCAATGTTGTGTTTGTTCTAGGTGTACAGAATCTCTTTCATTGATACATATATCTTTTCATGTTTGGATCCTGTTCCATATAGGTTATTACAGAAAGTTGTGTAGACCTCTCTTGGTATTCGGTATGTCTCTGATGATTATATATTTTATAAATACTAGCATATGTCTGTTAAACCCAATATGCTCCGTTATATATTCCTCACACCTTTCCGTTTGGCTAACCACAAGCTTGTTTTCTGAACACGTCAATGTCCTTCTCTGTGGAAATAGGTTCCTTCCTATGAATTTTTAGATAACACCTATACGTGATATCATAGGATATGTGTCTCTCGCTTTCTGACTTACTTCAAGTTGTGTGATTATCTGTAGCCTCATCCATGGTGCTGCGACCGGCATTGTTTCATTCTTTTCTGTGTCTAATGTTGCATTGTGTACATGGACCACTTTTTCGTCCACTCATCTGCTGATGGACATTTTTGTTGCTTCCATGTCTTGGCCATGGTATATACTGCTGCAATACACGATTTTCCATCCTGTGTCTTTTTGATTGTGGCTTTCACAGGTGACAGGCCCAACAGTGGGCCTTCCGGATCATATGGTAACTCAATTTTTACCTTTAAACGCACTGCCATTCTGTTGCTATTATTGGCTGTTACCAGTTTACATCCCACTTAGACCGAGAGGTTACACTATTCTCCACAACTTCTTCAACATCTATTGTTTGTTGACTTTTTGCTGATGGTCATTCTGACTAGTGCGAGGTGATACCTTTGTGTAGATTGGATTTGCATGCGACTAATAATTCCTGATGTTTTGTGTTTATCAATGTGCTTTTCATTTGTTTAAAGATGGAGCTAAAGTTACAACTTCAAATTGCCTTCTTGAAAAATTTGCCGCGTTTGGATTTTTTTGGCCATTCCCTACCCCAGGACAGTTGTTGAGGGCATGAGTCATTTACAGCCCTGCAGTCCTTGTGACTATTAGTGACCATTAGCAGTGGATTTAAAGCTGCTGTTTGAGGAAACGGCCTTAGTGTGGCAGCATTTCTACGTTGCCATCTCTGCTTGCTAGGGAAACAGAACCTTGCTGCAAGTTGTGCTGTTAGGTTGCAGATTAGATTGGAATGTGCCAGGACAAACCCCCATAAGTTTTAGCCTCCTTAATTCTTGTTTGTGTCTTTAAGTTGTACTTTTTCTCAGAGCAAGTTTGATTGAAAATGTCTTTTGTTGTAGGTGTACAGAATCTTGTTCATTTACACATATACATACATCTATTGATCTTTGGGTCCTTCTCCATGTAGGTTATTACAGAGTGTTGAGTAGACCACTCTTGGTATTCTGTAGGTCTTTGGGGATGATATATTTTATATGTATTAGTATATATTTGTTAACCCCAATATCCTAATATATCCATTCCTCACACCTTTTCTTTGGCTTAACCATCAGTTTGTCTTCTCAATCTGAGATTGCCTTTTTCTATGGAAATATGTTCATTTTTATGAATTTTCAGATAACATAAGTGATAGCATAGGACATTTGTCTTTCGCATTCTGACTTACTTCACATTGTGTGATTATTTCTAGGCTCCTCTGTGGTGCTGCATATGCCATTCTTTTATTTTTTTTTCGTGGTTGATATTCCATTCTGTCCATATACCACTTCTTCTTTGTTCATTCATCTGTTTATGGACCCCTTTTTTCCTTCCATGTCTTGGCTATTTCAGTATTCCTGCATTGCACATTTGCCTGCCTCTGTCTTTCCGTTTCTGGTGGTCTTAGGTTATAGGCAAAGAAGGTGCCCTGCCGCATCATATGGTAGCTCAGTTTTTACCTTTTAAAGCAGCTCCATTCAGTTTTCCTTAGTGCTGTTACCACTTTACATCCCACCAGCAGCTAGAAGGTACACAGTTCTCTAAAACCCCTTCAGCATTCATAGTTGGTAGACTTTTTGCTGATGGTCATTTGACTGGTGTGAGCTGAAACCTTTTTGGAGGTTGGATTTGCATGTGACTAATAATTCCTTATACTGCGCTTTACGCATGTCCATTTTTTTCTTTTGCTTTTCTTTTAAAGAGTGAGTACAACTTCCCTCTTCATATTGACTTCTTGAAAAATTTGTCATGTGTTGAATTTTCTTGCCTATTCCCTACCCCAGGGCATATTTTGAGGGCAGGTGTCATTTACATCCCTGCAATCCTTGTGACTATTAAGCAACCATTAGCACTGGATTTAAAGCTGCTGTTGTGGGAAACAGCCACAAGGCGGCAGCATTATGACGTTCTCAACTCTTGTTACTAGGGCAACAGAGTCTTCCTGGACGTCATGTTCCTCGCTTATGAATTAGAGTGGAATGTGCTGGGACAAGACCCCGGAAGTTTATGTCTCCTTACTTATGTTTGGTTTTTTTTAATTTAATTTCTATTTCTTATCAGAGTAAATTTGATTAGAGTGTTACGATTGGCTGGCTGTACAGAATCTGCTCAATGATTCATACATATGTCTGTTGTTCTTCGGATGCTGTTACCATGTATGTTATTACAGAATGTTGAGTAGACCTCCCTTGGTATATGGTAGGTGTTTTGTCATTATATATTTTCTATATATTGGTGATTATATAATTCATACAGTTTATGTGTTGTATGTTTATATACACTTAACATACATTAGTATATGTTTGTTAGCTCCATAATCCTAATTTGTCCATCCTCCCACCTTTCATTTTGGTTAACCATTCATTTGTTTTCTAAGTCTGTGAGTTTCTTTTTCTGTGGAAATATGTTCATTGGTAGCAATCTTAGGATAACATGTATAAATGATATCATAGGATATTTGTCATTCCCTTTTGACTTACTTAACCTAATATGATTATTTCTAGTCTCATCTGTAGTCCTGAAAACGGCATTGTTCATTTATTTTTTCTGAGGCTAATATTCCATTCGGTACGTCCACCACTTCTTCTTTGTCCATTTATCTATTGATGGACATTTTGTTTGCTTGAACGTCTTGGCTATTGTAAATATTGCTACAGTGCATGTTTGCCTGTCTGTGTCTTTCCGATTCTGGTCTTCTTAGGTGATAGTCCCATTAGGGGATCGGCCGCATTGTATGGTAGCTCAATTTCTTTACCTTTTAAACGCAGCTCCATTCTGTTCTCGTGATTAGCTGTTACCAGTTTACGTCCAACCAACAGCATAGTGGGTATGCATTTCTCCACCAACCCATCAGCATTCATTGTTTGTAGACTGTTTACGGATGGCATTTTGAATATTGGGTGGTGAAATCTTTTTGTATTTTGGATTTGCATCCAACCAATAATTCCTGATATTGAGCTTTTATCCATGTTCTTCTTTTTTTTTTAATAACAGTGTGAGTAACACTTACCTCTTGAAACCGTTTTCTTGAAAAATTTTCCGTGTTGTGAACTTTTTTGGCCATTACCTACCCCAGGACATTTTTTGAGGACACGTGTCATTTACAGCCCTACAATTGCTGTGAATCTTAAGTGACCGTTAGCCCAGTGTTTAAAGCTGCTCTTGTGGGAACCGGAAACAAGGCGGCAGCATTTCTCCATCCCCAAATCTGGTTACTAGGGCAGCTGAGCCTTCCAGAAAGTCGTGTTCCTAGGTTGTAAATGAGAATGGAATGGGCCAGAGACAACCCCAGTAACTTTATGTCTCATTAATTGCTGTTCGTGGTTTTAATTTTTTAAATTGGGGTAATGAGTAGAATAGTGTTTGTTGTAGGTGTACACAATCAGGTTCAGTTGAACATTATATACGTTTATTCATGTACAGATGCTCTTCCCATGTAAACTACTATTATTTTTTTTAATAAATGTATTTTATTTATTTATTTGTTTTTGGCTGAGTTGGATCTTCTTTGCTGCCTGTGGGCTGTCTCTAGTTGCGGTGAGCGGGGGCTACTCTCCGGTGCGGTGCACGGGCTTCTCACCGTAGTGGCTTCTTTTGTTGCGGAACACGGGCTCTCGGCGTGCGGGCTTCAGTAGTTGTGGCACCTGGTCTCAGTAGTTATGGCTCATGGGCTCCAGAGCGTAGGCTCATTAGTTGTGGTGCACGGGCTTAGTTGCTCTGCAGCATGTGGGATCTTCCCGAACCAGGGATCGAACCTGTGTCCCCTGCATTGGCAGGAGGATTCTTAACCACGGTGCCACCAGGCAAGCCCCCGTGTAAATTATTACAGAGCGTTCAGTAGACCTCCCTTGGTGTATGGTCGGTCTGTTTGATACATGTGTTTAATATGTATTTGTATACGTATGGTAACCCTAATCTTAATGTATCCATTCCTCCCACTTCTCCCTTAAGATAACCATAGTTTGTTTTCTAAGTCTGTGGGAGTCTTTCTCTGTGGAAATATGTTCATATGTGTCAGTTGTTAGGTAACACCTAGGAGTGATATCACAGGATATTTGTCGTCTGCTTTCCGACTTACCTCATGTTCTGTGATTATCTCTAGGCTCATCTATGGTGCTGCAAAGAGCAGTGTTTCATTCTTTTCCACGGCGAATATTCCATTGTGTACATGGACCACTTCTTCTTTTTACATTCATCTGTGGACGGACATTTTGGTTACTTCCAAGTCTTGGCTATGCTAAATGTTGATGCATTGCAGGCTTGCCAGCCTGTGTCTTTTGGATTCTGGTCTTCTCATGGGTTAGGCCCAGCATTGGGCCTACTAGATCATATGGTAGTTCAATGTTTACCTTTCAACGCACCTCCATTCTGTTCTCACTACTGGCTGTTACCAGATTACATCCCACCAGCAACTTGAGGGTACACAGTTCTATAAAAAACCCTTCAGCGTTTATTGTTTGTAGACTTTTTACAGATGACATTTTGAGTGTTGGGTGGTGATACCTTTTTGTAGTTTGGATTTGCATGCATCTAAAAATTCCCCATATTGAGCTTTTATCTACGTACTTTTTTTTAAGTAAAACAGAGAAACTTACCTCTTCAAATTGTTTCCTTGAAAAATTTGCCATGTTCTGAATTCCTGTGGCCATTACCTGCACCAGTACGTTTTTTGAGGGCAGGTGTCATTTAGAGCCCTGTAGTAATTGTGACTATTACATGACCATTGGCTCTGGGTTTAAAGCTGCTGTTGCAGGAAACGGCCACGAGGGGGCAGCATTTCTATATTCCCAACTCTGGTTACTAAGGGAAAAGAGCCTTCCTGGAAGTCCTGTTTGTAGGTTGTAAAGTAGAGTGGAATGTGCCAGGACAAACACCCCAAAACTATGTCTACTTATTTGCTGTTGGTATTCTTAGTTTAATTTTCATTTTTCTCCGAGCAAATTTAATTGCAATGTTGTGTTTGTTCTAGGTGTACAGAATCTCTTTCATTGATACATATATCTTTTCATGTTTGGATCCTGTTCCATATAGGTTATTACAGAAAGTTGTGTAGACCTCTCTTGGTATTCGGTATGTCTCTGATGATTATATATTTTATAAATACTAGCATATGTCTGTTAAACCCAATATGCTCCGTTATATATTCCTCACACCTTTCCGTTTGGCTAACCACAAGCTTGTTTTCTGAACACGTCAATGTCCTTCTCTGTGGAAATAGGTTCCTTCCTATGAATATTTAGATAACACCTATACGTGATATCATAGGATATGTGTCTCTCGCTTTCTGACTTACTTCAAGTTGTGTGATTATCTGTAGCCTCATCCATGGTGCTGCGACCGGCATTGTTTCATTCTTTTCTGTGTCTAATGTTGCATTGTGTACATGGACCACTTTTTCGTCCACTCATCTGCTGATGGACATTTTTGTTGCTTCCATGTCTTGGCCATGGTATATACTGCTGCAATACACGATTTTCCATCCTGTGTCTTTTTGATTGTGGCTTTCACAGGTGACAGGCCCAACAGTGGGCCTTCCGGATCATATGGTAACTCAATTTTTACCTTTAAACGCACTGCCATTCTGTTGCTATTATTGGCTGTTACCAGTTTACATCCCACTTAGACCGAGAGGTTACACTATTCTCCACAACTTCTTCAACATCTATTGTTTGTTGACTTTTTGCTGATGGTCATTCTGACTAGTGCGAGGTGATACCTTTGTGTAGATTGGATTTGCATGCGACTAATAATTCCTGATGTTTTGTGTTTATCAATGTGCTTTTCATTTGTTTAAAGATGGAGCTAAAGTTACAACTTCAAATTGCCTTCTTGAAAAATTTGCCGCGTTTGGATTTTTTTGGCCATTCCCTACCCCAGGACAGTTGTTGAGGGCATGAGTCATTTACAGCCCTGCAGTCCTTGTGACTATTAGTGACCATTAGCAGTGGATTTAAAGCTGCTGTTTGAGGAAACGGCCTTAGTGTGGCAGCATTTCTACGTTGCCATCTCTGCTTGCTAGGGAAACAGAACCTTGCTGCAAGTTGTGCTGTTAGGTTGCAGATTAGATTGGAATGTGCCAGGACAAACCCCCATAAGTTTTAGCCTCCTTAATTCTTGTTTGTGTCTTTAAGTTGTACTTTTTCTCAGAGCAAGTTTGATTGAAAATGTCTTTTGTTGTAGGTGTACAGAATCTTGTTCATTTACACATATACATACATCTATTGATCTTTGGGTCCTTCTCCATGTAGGTTATTACAGAGTGTTGAGTAGACCACTCTTGGTATTCTGTAGGTCTTTGGGGATGATATATTTTATATGTATTAGTATATATTTGTTAACCCCAATATCCTAATATATCCATTCCTCACACCTTTTCTTTGGCTTAACCATCAGTTTGTCTTCTCAATCTGAGATTGCCTTTTTCTATGGAAATATGTTCATTTTTATGAATTTTCAGATAACATAAGTGATAGCATAGGACATTTGTCTTTCGCATTCTGACTTACTTCACATTGTGTGATTATTTCTAGGCTCCTCTGTGGTGCTGCATATGCCATTCTTTTATTTTTTTTTCGTGGTTGATATTCCATTCTGTCCATATACCACTTCTTCTTTGTTCATTCATCTGTTTATGGACCCCTTTTTTCCTTCCATGTCTTGGCTATTTCAGTATTCCTGCATTGCACATTTGCCTGCCTCTGTCTTTCCGTTTCTGGTGGTCTTAGGTTATAGGCAAAGAAGGTGCCCTGCCGCATCATATGGTAGCTCAGTTTTTACCTTTTAAAGCAGCTCCATTCAGTTTTCCTTAGTGCTGTTACCACTTTACATCCCACCAGCAGCTAGAAGGTACACAGTTCTCTAAAACCCCTTCAGCATTCATAGTTTGTAGACTTTTTGCTGATGGTCATTTGACTGGTGTGAGCTGAAACCTTTTTGGAGGTTGGATTTGCATGTGACTAATAATTCCTTATACTGCGCTTTACGCATGTCCATTTTTTTCTTTTGCTTTTCTTTTAAAGAGTGAGTACAACTTCCCTCTTCATATTGACTTCTTGAAAAATTTGTCATGTGTTGAATTTTCTTGCCTATTCCCTACCCCAGGGCATATTTTGAGGGCAGGTGTCATTTACATCCCTGCAATCCTTGTGACTATTAAGCAACCATTAGCACTGGATTTAAAGCTGCTGTTGTGGGAAACAGCCACAAGGCGGCAGCATTATGACGTTCTCAACTCTTGTTACTAGGGCAACAGAGTCTTCCTGGACGTCATGTTCCTCGCTTATGAATTAGAGTGGAATGTGCTGGGACAAGACCCCGGAAGTTTACGTCTCCTTACTTATGTTTGTTTTTTTTAATTTAATTTCTATTTCTTATCAGAGTAAATTTGATTAGAGTGTTACGATTGGCTGGCTGTACAGAATCTGCTCAATGATTCATACATATGTCTGTTGTTCTTCGGATGCTGTTACCATGTATGTTATTACAGAATGTTGAGTAGACCTCCCTTGGTATATGGTAGGTGTTTTGTCATTATATATTTTCTATATATTGGTGATTATATAATTCATACAGTTTATGTGTTGTATGTTTATATACACTTAACATACATTAGTATATGTTTGTTAGCTCCATAATCCTAATTTGTCCATCCTACCACCTTTCATTTTGGTTAACCATTCATTTGTTTTCTAAGTCTGTGAGTTTCTTTTTCTGTGGAAATATGTTCATTGGTAGCAATCTTAGGATAACATGTATAAATGATATCATAGGATATTTGTCATTCCCTTTTGACTTACTTAACCTAATATGATTATTTCTAGTCTCATCTGTAGTCCTGAAAACGGCATTGTTCATTTATTTTTTCTGAGGCTAATATTCCATTCGGTACGTCCACCACTTCTTCTTTGTCCATTTATCTATTGATGGACATTTTGTTTGCTTGAACGTCTTGGCTATTGTAAATATTGCTACAGTGCATGTTTGCCTGTCCGTGTCTTTCCGATTCTGGTCTTCTTAGGTGATAGTCCCATTAGGGGATCGGCCGCATTGTATGGTAGCTCAATTTCTTTACCTTTTAAACGCAGCTCCATTCTGTTCTCGTGATTAGCTGTTACCAGTTTACGTCCAACCAACAGCATAGTGGGTATGCATTTCTCCACCAACCCATCAGCATTCATTGTTTGTAGACTGTTTACGGATGGCATTTTGAATATTGGGTGGTGAAATCTTTTTGTATTTTGGATTTGCATCCAACCAATAATTCCTGATATTGAGCTTTTATCCATGTTCTTCTTTTTTTTTTAATAACAGTGTGAGTAACACTTACCTCTTGAAACCGTTTTCTTGAAAAATTTTCCGTGTTGTGAACTTTTTTGGCCATTACCTACCCCAGGACATTTTTTGAGGACACGTGTCATTTACAGCCCTACAATTGCTGTGAATCTTAAGTGACCGTTAGCCCAGTGTTTAAAGCTGCTCTTGTGGGAACCGGAAACAAGGCAGCATTTCTCCATCCCCAAATCTGGTTACTAGGGCAGCTGAGCCTTCCAGAAAGTCGTGTTCCTAGGTTGTAAATGAGAATGGAATGGGCCAGAGACAACCCCAGTAACTTTATGTCTCATTAATTGCTGTTCGTGGTTTTAATTTTTTAAATTGGGGTAATGAGTAGAATAGTGTTTGTTGTAGGTGTACACAATCAGGTTCAGTTGAACATTATATACGTTTATTCATGTACAGATGCTCTTCCCATGTAAACTACTATTATTTTTTTTAATAAATGTATTTTATTTATTTATTTGTTTTTGGCTGAGTTGGATCTTCTTTGCTGCCTGTGGGCTGTCTCTAGTTGCGGTGAGCGGGGGCTACTCTCCGGTGCAGTGCACGGGCTTCTCACCGTAGTGGCTTCTTTTGTTGCGGAACACGGGCTCTAGGCGTGCGGGCTTCAGTAGTTGTGGCACCTGGTCTCAGTAGTTATGGCTCATGGGCTCCAGAGCGTAGGCTCATTAGTTGTGGTGCACGGGCTTAGTTGCTCTGCAGCATGTGGGATCTTCCCGAACCAGGGATCGAACCTGTGTCCCCTGCATTGGCAGGAGGATTCTTAACCGCGGTGCCACCAGGCAAGCCCCCGTGTAAATTATTACAGAGCGTTCAGTAGACCTCCCTTGGTGTATGGTCGGTCTGTTTGATACATGTGTTTAATATGTATTTGTATACGTATGGTAACCCTAATCTTAATGTATCCATTCCTCCCACTTCTCCCTTAAGATAACCATAGTTTGTTTTCTAAGTCTGTGGGAGTCTTTCTCTGTGGAAATATGTTCATGTGTGTCAGTTGTTAGGTAACACCTAGGAGTGATATCACAGGATATTTGTCGTCTGCTTTCCGACTTACCTCATGTTCTGTGATTATCTCTAGGCTCATCTATGGTGCTGCAAAGAGCAGTGTTTCATTCTTTTCCACGGCGAATATTCCATTGTGTACATGGACCACTTCTTCTTTTTACATTCATCTGTGGACGGACATTTTGGTTACTTCCAAGTCTTGGCTATGCTAAATGTTGATGCAGTGCAGGCTTGCCAGCCTGTGTCTTTTGGATTCTGGTCTTCTCATGGGTTAGGCCCAGCATTGGGCCTACTAGATCATATGGTAGTTCAATGTTTACCTTTCAACGCACCTCCATTCTGTTCTCACTACTGGCTGTTACCAGATTACATCCCACCAGCAACTTGAGGGTACACAGTTCTATAAAAAACCCTTCAGCGTTTATTGTTTGTAGACTTTTTACAGATGACATTTTGAGTGTTGGGTGGTGATACCTTTTTGTAGTTTGGATTTGCATGCATCTAAAAATTCCCGATATTGAGCTTTTATCTACGTACTTTTTTTTAAGTAAAACAGAGAAACTTACCTCTTCAAATTGTTTCCTTGAAAAATTTGCCATGTTCTGAATTCCTGTGGCCATTACCTGCACCAGTACGTTTTTTGAGGGCAGGTGTCATTTAGAGCCCTGTAGTAATTGTGACTATTACATGACCATTGGCTCTGGGTTTAAAGCTGCTGTTGCAGGAAACGGCCACGAGGGGGCAGCATTTCTATATTCCCAACTCTGGTTACTAAGGGAAAAGAGCCTTCCTGGAAGTCCTGTTTGTAGGTTGTAAAGTAGAGTGGAATGTGCCAGGACAAACACCCCAAAACTATGTCTACTTATTTGCTGTTGGTATTCTTAGTTTAATTTTCATTTTTCTCCGAGCAAATTTAATTGCAATGTTGTGTTTGTTCTAGGTGTACAGAATCTCTTTCATTGATACATATATCTTTTCATGTTTGGATCCTGTTCCATATAGGTTATTACAGAAAGTTGTGTAGACCTCTCTTGGTATTCGGTATGTCTCTGATGATTATATATTTTATAAATACTAGCATATGTCTGTTAAACCCAATATGCTCCGTTATATATTCCTCACACCTTTCCGTTTGGCTAACCACAAGCTTGTTTTCTGAACACGTCAATGTCCTTCTCTGTGGAAATAGGTTCCTTCCTATGAATATTTAGATAACACCTATACGTGATATCATAGGATATGTGTCTCTCGCTTTCTGACTTACTTCAAGTTGTGTGATTATCTGTAGCCTCATCTATGGTGCTGCGACCGGCATTGTTTCATTCTTTTCTGTGTCTAATGTTGCATTGTGTACATGGACCACTTTTTCGTCCACTCATCTGCTGATGGACATTTTTGTTGCTTCCATGTCTTGGCCATGGTATATACTGCTGCAATACACGATTTTCCATCCTGTGTCTTTTTGATTCTGGCTTTCACAGGTGACAGGCCCAACAGTGGGCCTTCCGGATCATATGGTAACTCAATTTTTACCTTTAAACGCACTGCCATTCTGTTGCTATTATTGGCTGTTACCAGTTTACATCCCACTTAGACCGAGAGGTTACACTATTCTCCACAACTTCTTCAACATCTATTGTTTGTTGACTTTTTGCTGATGGTCATTCTGACCGGTGAGAGGTGATACCTTTGTGTAGATTGGCTTTGCATGCGACTGATAATTCCTGATGTTTTGCGTTTATCAATGTCCTTTTCATTCGTTTAAGATGGAGCTAAACTTACAACTTCAAATTGCCTTCTTGAAAAATTTGCCGCGTTTGGATTTTTTTGGCCATTCCCTACCCCAGGACAGTTGTTGAGGGCATGAGTCATTTACAGCCCTGCAGTCCTTGTGACTATTAGTGACCATTAGCAGTGGATTTAAAGCTGCTGTTTGAGGAAACGGCCTTAGTGTGGCAGCATTTCTACGTTGCCATCTCTGCTTGCTAGGGAAACAGAACCTTGCTGCAAGTTGTGCTGTTAGGTTGCAGATTAGATTGGAATGTGCCAGGACAAACCCCCATAAGTTTTAGCCTCCTTAATTCTTGTTTGTGTCTTTAAGTTGTACTTTTTCTCAGAGCAAGTTTGATTGAAAATGTCTTTTGTTGTAGGTGTACAGAATCTTGTTCATTTACACATATACATACATCTATTGATCTTTGGGTCCTTCTCCATGTAGGTTATTACAGAGTGTTGAGTAGACCACTCTTGGTATTCTGTAGGTCTTTGGGGATGATATATTTTATATGTATTAGTATATATTTGTTAACCCCAATATCCTAATATATCCATTCCTCACACCTTTTCTTTGGCTTAACCATCAGTTTGTCTTCTCAATCTGAGATTGCCTTTTTCTATGGAAATATGTTCATTTTTATGAATTTTCAGATAACATAAGTGATAGCATAGGACATTTGTCTTTCGCATTCTGACTTACTTCACATTGTGTGATTATTTCTAGGCTCCTCTGTGGTGCTGCATATGCCATTCTTTTATTTTTTTTCGTGGTTGATATTCCATTCTGTCCATATACCACTTCTTCTTTGTTCATTCATCTGTTTATGGACCCCTTTTTTCCTTCCATGTCTTGGCTATTTCAATATTCCTGCATTGCACATTTGCCTGCCTCTGTCTTTCCGTTTCTGGTGGTCTTAGGTTATAGGCAAAGAAGGTGCCCTGCCGCATCATATGGTAGCTCAGTATTTACCTTTTAAAGCAGCTCCATTCAGTTTTCCTTAGTGCTGTTACCACTTTACATCCCACCAGCAGCTAGAAGGTACACAGTTCTCTAAAACCCCTTCAGCATTCATAGTTTGTAGACTTTTTGCTGATGGTCATTTGACTGGTGTGAGCTGAAACCTTTTTGGAGGTTGGATTTGCATGTGACTAATAATTCCTTATACTGCGCTTTACGCATGTCCATTTTTTTCTTTTGCTTTTCTTTTAAAGAGTGAGTACAACTTCCCTCTTCATATTGACTTCTTGAAAAATTTGTCATGTGTTGAATTTTCTTGCCTATTCCCTACCCCAGGGCATATTTTGAGGGCAGGTGTCATTTACATCCCTGCAATCCTTGTGACTATTAAGCAACCATTAGCACTGGATTTAAAGCTGCTGTTGTGGGAAACAGCCACAAGGCGGCAGCATTATGACGTTCTCAACTCTTGTTACTAGGGCAACAGAGTCTTCCTGGACGTCATGTTCCTCGCTTATGAATTAGAGTGGAATGTGCTGGGACAAGACCCCGGAAGTTTACGTCTCCTTACTTATGTTTGTTTTTTTTAATTTAATTTCTATTTCTTATCAGAGTAAATTTGATTAGAGTGTTACGATTGGCTGGCTGTACAGAATCTGCTCAATGATTCATACATATGTCTGTTGTTCTTCGGATGCTGTTACCATGTATGTTATTACAGAATGTTGAGTAGACCTCCCTTGGTATATGGTAGGTGTTTTGTCATTATATATTTTCTATATATTGGTGATTATATAATTCATACAGTTTATGTGTTGTATGTTTATATACACTTAACATACGTTAGTATATGTTTGTTAGCTCCATAATCCTAATTTGTCCATCCTCCCACCTTTCATTTTGGTTAACCATTCATTTGTTTTCTAAGTCTGTGAGTTTCTTTTTCTGTGGAAATATGTTCATTGGTAGCAATCTTAGGATAACATGTATAAATGATATCATAGGATATTTGTCATTCCCTTTTGACTTACTTAACCTAATATGATTATTTCTAGTCTCATCTGTAGTCCTGAAAACGGCATTGTTCATTTATTTTTTCTGAGGCTAATATTCCATTCGGTACGTCCACCACTTCTTCTTTGTCCATTTATCTATTGATGGACATTTTGTTTGCTTGAACGTCTTGGCTATTGTAAATATTGCTACAGTGCGTGTTTGCCTGTCCGTGTCTTTCCGATTCTGGTCTTCTTAGGTGATAGGCCCATTAGGGGATCGGCCGCATTGTATGGTAGCTCAATTTCTTTACCTTTTAAACGCAGCTCCATTCTGTTCTCGTGATTAGCTGTTACCAGTTTACGTCCAACCAACAGCATAGTGGGTATGCATTTCTCCACCAACCCATCAGCATTCATTGTTTGTAGACTGTTTACGGATGGCATTTTGAATATTGGGTGGTGAAATCTTTTTGTATTTTGGATTTGCATCCAACCAATAATTCCTGATATTGAGCTTTTATCCATGTTCTTCTTTTTTTTTAATAACAGTGTGAGTAACACTTACCTCTTGAAACCGTTTTCTTGAAAAATTTTCCGTGTTGTGAACTTTTTTGGCCATTACCTACCCCAGGACATTTTTTGAGGACACGTGTCATTTACAGCCCTACAATTGCTGTGAATCTTAAGTGACCGTTAGCCCAGTGTTTAAAGCTGCTCTTGTGGGAACCGGAAACAAGGCGGCAGCATTTCTCCATCCCCAAATCTGGTTACTAGGGCAGCTGAGCCTTCCAGAAAGTCGTGTTCCTAGGTTGTAAATGAGAATGGAATGGGCCAGAGACAACCCCAGTAACTTTATGTCTCATTAATTGCTGTTCGTGGTTTTAATTTTTTAAATTGGGGTAATGAGTAGAATAGTGTTTGTTGTAGGTGTACACAATCAGGTTCAGTTGAACATTATATACGTTTATTCATGTACAGATCCTCTTCCCATGTAAACTACTATTATTTTTTTTAATAAATGTATTTTATTTATTTATTTGTTTTTGGCTGAGTTGGATCTTCTTTGCTGCCTGTGGGCTGTCTCTAGTTGCGGTGAGTGGGGGCTACTCTCCGGTGCGGTGCACGGGCTTCTCACCGTAGTGGCTTCTTTTGTTGCGGAACACGGGCTCTAGGCGTGCGGGCTTCAGTAGTTGTGGCACCTGGTCTCAGTAGTTATGGCTCATGGGCTCCAGAGCGTAGGCTCATTAGTTGTGGTGCACGGGCTTAGTTGCTCTGCAGCATGTGGGATCTTCCCGAACCAGGGATCGAACCTGTGTCCCCTGCATTGGCAGGAGGATTCTTAACCACGGTGCCACCAGGCAAGCCCCCGTGTAAATTATTACAGAGCGTTCAGTAGACCTCCCTTGGTGTATGGTCGGTCTGTTTGATACATGTGTTTAATATGTATTTGTATACGTATGGTAACCCTAATCTTAATGTATCCATTCCTCCCACTTCTCCCTTAAGATAACCATAGTTTGTTTTCTAAGTCTGTGGGAGTCTTTCTCTGTGGAAATATGTTCATGTGTGTCAGTTGTTAGGTAACACCTAGGAGTGATATCACAGGATATTTGTCGTCTGCTTTCCGACTTACCTCATGTTCTGTGATTATCTCTAGGCTCATCTATGGTGCTGCAAAGAGCAGTGTTTCATTCTTTTCCACGGCGAATATTCCATTGTGTACATGGACCACTTCTTCTTTTTACATTCATCTGTGGACGGACATTTTGGTTACTTCCAAGTCTTGGCTATGCTAAATGTTGATGCAGTGCAGGCTTGCCAGCCTGTGTCTTTTGGATTCTGGTCTTCTCATGGGTTAGGCCCAGCATTGGGCCTACTAGATCATATGGTAGTTCAATGTTTACCTTTCAACGCACCTCCATTCTGTTCTCACTACTGGCTGTTACCAGATTACATCCCACCAGCAACTTGAGGGTACACAGTTCTATAAAAAACCCTTCAGCGTTTATTGTTTGTAGACTTTTTACAGATGACATTTTGAGTGTTGGGTGGTGATACCTTTTTGTAGTTTGGATTTGCATGCATCTAAAAATTCCCGATATTGAGCTTTTATCTACGTACTTTTTTTTAAGTAAAACAGAGAAACTTACCTCTTCAAATTGTTTCCTTGAAAAATTTGCCATGTTCTGAATTCCTGTGGCCATTACCTGCACCAGTACGTTTTTTGAGGGCAGGTGTCATTTAGAGCCCTGTAGTAATTGTGACTATTACATGACCATTGGCTCTGGGTTTAAAGCTGCTGTTGCAGGAAACGGCCACGAGGGGGCAGCATTTCTATATTCCCAACTCTGGTTACTAAGGGAAAAGAGCCTTCCTGGAAGTCCTGTTTGTAGGTTGTAAAGTAGAGTGGAATGTGCCAGGACAAACACCCCAAAACTATGTCTACTTATTTGCTGTTGGTATTCTTAGTTTAATTTTCATTTTTCTCCGAGCAAATTTAATTGCAATGTTGTGTTTGTTCTAGGTGTACAGAATCTCTTTCATTGATACATATATCTTTTCATGTTTGGATCCTGTTCCATATAGGTTATTACAGAAAGTTGTGTAGACCTCTCTTGGTATTCGGTATGTCTCTGATGATTATATATTTTATAAATACTAGCATATGTCTGTTAAACCCAATATGCTCCGTTATATATTCCTCACACCTTTCCGTTTGGCTAACCACAAGCTTGTTTTCTGAACACGTCAATGTCCTTCTCTGTGGAAATAGGTTCCTTCCTATGAATATTTAGATAACACCTATACGTGATATCATAGGATATGTGTCTCTCGCTTTCTGACTTACTTCAAGTTGTGTGATTATCTGTAGCCTCATCTATGGTGCTGCGACCGGCATTGTTTCATTCTTTTCTGTGTCTAATGTTGCATTGTGTACATGGACCACTTTTTCGTCCACTCATCTGCTGATGGACATTTTTGTTGCTTCCATGTCTTGGCCATGGTATATACTGCTGCAATACACGATTTTCCATCCTGTGTCTTTTTGATTCTGGCTTTCACAGGTGACAGGCCCAACAGTGGGCCTTCCGGATCATATGGTAACTCAATTTTTACCTTTAAACGCACTGCCATTCTGTTGCTATTATTGGCTGTTACCAGTTTACATCCCACTTAGACCGAGAGGTTACACTATTCTCCACAACTTCTTCAACATCTATTGTTTGTTGACTTTTTGCTGATGGTCATTCTGACCGGTGAGAGGTGATACCTTTGTGTAGATTGGCTTTGCATGCGACTGATAATTCCTGATGTTTTGCGTTTATCAATGTCCTTTTCATTCGTTTAAGATGGAGCTAAACTTACAACTTCAAATTGCCTTCTTGAAAAATTTGCCGCGTTTGGATTTTTTTGGCCATTCCCTACCCCAGGACAGTTGTTGAGGGCATGAGTCATTTACAGCCCTGCAGTCCTTGTGACTATTAGTGACCATTAGCAGTGGATTTAAAGCTGCTGTTTGAGGAAACGGCCTTAGTGTGGCAGCATTTCTACGTTGCCATCTCTGCTTGCTAGGGAAACAGAACCTTGCTGCAAGTTGTGCTGTTAGGTTGCAGATTAGATTGGAATGTGCCAGGACAAACCCCCATAAGTTTTAGCCTCCTTAATTCTTGTTTGTGTCTTTAAGTTGTACTTTTTCTCAGAGCAAGTTTGATTGAAAATGTCTTTTGTTGTAGGTGTACAGAATCTTGTTCATTTACACATATACATACATCTATTGATCTTTGGGTCCTTCTCCATGTAGGTTATTACAGAGTGTTGAGTAGACCACTCTTGGTATTCTGTAGGTCTTTGGGGATGATATATTTTATATGTATTAGTATATATTTGTTAACCCCAATATCCTAATATATCCATTCCTCACACCTTTTCTTTGGCTTAACCATCAGTTTGTCTTCTCAATCTGAGATTGCCTTTTTCTATGGAAATATGTTCATTTTTATGAATTTTCAGATAACATAAGTGATAGCATAGGACATTTGTCTTTCGCATTCTGACTTACTTCACATTGTGTGATTATTTCTAGGCTCCTCTGTGGTGCTGCATATGCCATTCTTTTATTTTTTTTCGTGGTTGATATTCCATTCTGTCCATATACCACTTCTTCTTTGTTCATTCATCTGTTTATGGACCCCTTTTTTCCTTCCATGTCTTGGCTATTTCAATATTCCTGCATTGCACATTTGCCTGCCTCTGTCTTTCCGTTTCTGGTGGTCTTAGGTTATAGGCAAAGAAGGTGCCCTGCCGCATCATATGGTAGCTCAGTTTTTACCTTTTAAAGCAGCTCCATTCAGTTTTCCTTAGTGCTGTTACCTCTTTACATCCCACCAGCAGCTAGAAGGTACACAGTTCTCTAAAACCCCTTCAGCATTCATAGTTTGTAGACTTTTTGCTGATGGTCATTTGACTGGTGTGAGCTGAAACCTTTTTGGAGGTTGGATTTGCATGTGACTAATAATTCCTTATACTGCGCTTTACGCATGTCCATTTTTTTCTTTTGCTTTTCTTTTAAAGAGTGAGTACAACTTCCCTCTTCATATTGACTTCTTGAAAAATTTGTCATGTGTTGAATTTTCTTGCCTATTCCCTACCCCAGGGCATATTTTGAGGGCAGGTGTCATTTACATCCCTGCAATCCTTGTGACTATTAAGCAACCATTAGCACTGGATTTAAAGCTGCTGTTGTGGGAAACAGCCACAAGGCGGCAGCATTATGACGTTCTCAACTCTTGTTACTAGGGCAACAGAGTCTTCCTGGACGTCATGTTCCTCGCTTATGAATTAGAGTGGAATGTGCTGGGACAAGACCCCGGAAGTTTACGTCTCCTTACTTATGTTTGTTTTTTTAAATTTAATTTCTATTTCTTATCAGAGTAAATTTGATTAGAGTGTTACGATTGGCTGGCTGTACAGAATCTGCTCAATGATTCATACATATGTCTGTTGTTCTTCGGATGCTGTTACCATGTATGTTATTACAGAATGTTGAGTAGACCTCCCTTGGTATATGGTAGGTGTTTTGTCATTATATATTTTCTATATATTGGTGATTATATAATTCATACAGTTTATGTGTTGTATGTTTATATACACTTAACATACGTTAGTATATGTTTGTTAGCTCCATAATCCTAATTTGTCCATCCTCCCACCTTTCATTTTGGTTAACCATTCATTTGTTTTCTAAGTCTGTGAGTTTCTTTTTCTGTGGAAATATGTTCATTGGTAGCAATCTTAGGATAACATGTATAAATGATATCATAGGATATTTGTCATTCCCTTTTGACTTACTTAACCTAATATGATTATTTCTAGTCTCATCTGTAGTCCTGAAAACGGCATTGTTCATTTATTTTTTCTGAGGCTAATATTCCATTCGGTACGTCCACCACTTCTTCTTTGTCCATTTATCTATTGATGGACATTTTGTTTGCTTGAACGTCTTGGCTATTGTAAATATTGCTACAGTGCGTGTTTGCCTGTCCGTGTCTTTCCGATTCTGGTCTTCTTAGGTGATAGGCCCATTAGGGGATCGGCCGCATTGTATGGTAGCTCAATTTCTTTACCTTTTAAACGCAGCTCCATTCTGTTCTCATGATTAGCTGTTACCAGTTTACGTCCAACCAACAGCATAGTGGGTATGCATTTCTCCACCAACCCATCAGCATTCATTGTTTGTAGACTGTTTACGGATGGCATTTTGAATATTGGGTGGTGAAATCTTTTTGTATTTTGGATTTGCATCCAACCAATAATTCTTGATATTGAGCTTTTATCCATGTTCTTCTTTTTTTTTAATAACAGTGTGAGTAACACTTACCTCTTGAAACCGTTTTCTTGAAAAATTTTCCGTGTTGTGAACTTTTTTGGCCATTACCTACCCCAGGACATTTTTTGAGGACACGTGTCATTTACAGCCCTACAATTGCTGTGAATCTTAAGTGACCGTTAGCCCAGTGTTTAAAGCTGCTCTTGTGGGAACCGGAAACAAGGCGGCAGCATTTCTCCATCCCCAAATCTGGTTACTAGGGCAGCTGAGCCTTCCAGAAAGTCGTGTTCCTAGGTTGTAAATGAGAATGGAATGGGCCAGAGACAACCCCAGTAACTTTATGTCTCATTAATTGCTGTTCGTGGTTTTAATTTTTTAAATTGGGGTAATGAGTAGAATAGTGTTTGTTGTAGGTGTACACAATCAGGTTCAGTTGAACATTATATACGTTTATTCATGTACAGATCCTCTTCCCATGTAAACTACTATTATTTTTTTTAATAAATGTATTTTATTTATTTATTTGTTTTTGGCTGAGTTGGATCTTCTTTGCTGCCTGTGGGCTGTCTCTAGTTGCGGTGAGCGGGGGCTACTCTCCGGTGCGGTGCACGGGCTTCTCACCGTAGTGGCTTCTTTTGTTGCGGAACACGGGCTCTAGGCGTGCGGGCTTCAGTAGTTGTGGCACCTGGTCTCAGTAGTTATGGCTCATGGGCTCCAGAGCGTAGGCTCATTAGTTGTGGTGCACGGGCTTAGTTGCTCTGCAGCATGTGGGATCTTCCCGAACCAGGGATCGAACCTGTGTCCCCTGCATTGGCAGGAGGATTCTTAACCACGGTGCCACCAGGCAAGCCCCCGTGTAAATTATTACAGAGCGTTCAGTAGACCTCCCTTGGTGTATGGTCGGTCTGTTTGATACATGTGTTTAATATGTATTTGTATACGTATGGTAACCCTAATCTTAATGTATCCATTCCTCCCACTTCTCCCTTAAGATAACCATAGTTTGTTTTCTAAGTCTGTGGGAGTCTTTCTCTGTGGAAATATGTTCATGTGTGTCAGTTGTTAGGTAACACCTAGGAGTGATATCACAGGATATTTGTCGTCTGCTTTCCGACTTACCTCATGTTCTGTGATTATCTCTAGGCTCATCTATGGTGCTGCAAAGAGCAGTGTTTCATTCTTTTCCACGGCGAATATTCCATTGTGTACATGGACCACTTCTTCTTTTTACATTCATCTGTGGACGGACATTTTGGTTACTTCCAAGTCTTGGCTATGCTAAATGTTGATGCAGTGCAGGCTTGCCAGCCTGTGTCTTTTGGATTCTGGTCTTCTCATGGGTTAGGCCCAGCATTGGGCCTACTAGATCATATGGTAGTTCAATGTTTACCTTTCAACGCACCTCCATTCTGTTCTCACTACTGGCTGTTACCAGATTACATCCCACCAGCAACTTGAGGGTACACAGTTCTATAAAAAACCCTTCAGCGTTTATTGTTTGTAGACTTTTTACAGATGACATTTTGAGTGTTGGGTGGTGATACCTTTTTGTAGTTTGGATTTGCATGCATCTAAAAATTCCCGATATTGAGCTTTTATCTACGTACTTTTTTTAAGTAAAACAGAGAAACTTACCTCTTCAAATTGTTTCCTTGAAAAATTTGCCATGTTCTGAATTCCTGTGGCCATTACCTGCACCAGTACGTTTTTTGAGGGCAGGTGTCATTTAGAGCCCTGTAGTAATTGTGACTATTACATGACCATTGGCTCTGGGTTTAAAGCTGCTGTTGCAGGAAACGGCCACGAGGGGGCAGCATTTCTATATTCCCAACTCTGGTTACTAAGGGAAAAGAGCCTTCCTGGAAGTCCTGTTTGTAGGTTGTAAAGTAGAGTGGAATGTGCCAGGACAAACACCCCAAAACTATGTCTACTTATTTGCTGTTGGTATTCTTAGTTTAATTTTCATTTTTCTCCGAGCAAATTTAATTGCAATGTTGTGTTTGTTCTAGGTGTACAAAATCTCTTTCATTGATACATATATCTTTTCATGTTTGGATCCTGTTCCATATAGGTTATTACAGAAAGTTGTGTAGACCTCTCTTGGTATTCGGTATGTCTCTGATGATTATATATTTTATAAATACTAGCATATGTCTGTTAAACCCAATATGCTCCGTTATATATTCCTCACACCTTTCCGTTTGGCTAACCACAAGCTTGTTTTCTGAACACGTCAATGTCCTTCTCTGTGGAAATAGGTTCCTTCCTATGAATATTTAGATAACACCTATACGTGATATCATAGGATATGTGTCTCTCGCTTTCTGACTTACTTCAAGTTGTGTGATTATCTGTAGCCTCATCTATGGTGCTGCGACCGGCATTGTTTCATTCTTTTCTGTGTCTAATGTTGCATTGTGTACATGGACCACTTTTTCGTCCACTCATCTGCTGATGGACATTTTTGTTGCTTCCATGTCTTGGCCATGGTATATACTGCTGCAATACACGATTTTCCATCCTGTGTCTTTTTGATTCTGGCTTTCACAGGTGACAGGCCCAACAGTGGGCCTTCCGGATCATATGGTAACTCAATTTTTACCTTTAAACGCACTGCCATTCTGTTGCTATTATTGGCTGTTACCAGTTTACATCCCACTTAGACCGAGAGGTTACACTATTCTCCACAACTTCTTCAACATCTATTGTTTGTTGACTTTTTGCTGATGGTCATTCTGACCGGTGAGAGGTGATACCTTTGTGTAGATTGGCTTTGCATGCGACTGGTAATTCCTGATGTTTTGCGTTTATCAATGTCCTTTTCATTCGTTTAAGATGGAGCTAAACTTACAACTTCAAATTGCCTTCTTGAAAAATTTGCCGCGTTTGGATTTTTTTGGCCATTCCCTACCCCAGGACAGTTGTTGAGGGCATGAGTCATTTACAGCCCTGCAGTCCTTGTGACTATTAGTGACCATTAGCAGTGGATTTAAAGCTGCTGTTTGAGGAAACGGCCTTAGTGTGGCAGCATTTCTACGTTGCCATCTCTGCTTGCTAGGGAAACAGAACCTTGCTGCAAGTTGTGCTGTTAGGTTGCAGATTAGATTGGAATGTGCCAGGACAAACCCCCATAAGTTTTAGCCTCCTTAATTCTTGTTTGTGTCTTTAAGTTGTACTTTTTCTCAGAGCAAGTTTGATTGAAAATGTCTTTTGTTGTAGGTGTACAGAATCTTGTTCATTTACACATATACATACATCTATTGATCTTTGGGTCCTTCTCCATGTAGGTTATTACAGAGTGTTGAGTAGACCACTCTTGGTATTCTGTAGGTCTTTGGGGATGATATATTTTATATGTATTAGTATATATTTGTTAACCCCAATATCCTAATATATCCATTCCTCACACCTTTTCTTTGGCTTAACCATCAGTTTGTCTTCTCAATCTGAGATTGCCTTTTTCTATGGAAATATGTTCATTTTTATGAATTTTCAGATAACATAAGTGATAGCATAGGACATTTGTCTTTCGCATTCTGACTTACTTCACATTGTGTGATTATTTCTAGGCTCCTCTGTGGTGCTGCATATGCCATTCTTTTATTTTTTTTCGTGGTTGATATTCCATTCTGTCCATATACCACTTCTTCTTTGTTCATTCATCTGTTTATGGACCCCTTTTTTCCTTCCATGTCTTGGCTATTTCAATATTCCTGCATTGCACATTTGCCTGCCTCTGTCTTTCCGTTTCTGGTGGTCTTAGGTTATAGGCAAAGAAGGTGCCCTGCCGCATCATATGGTAGCTCAGTTTTTACCTTTTAAAGCAGCTCCATTCAGTTTTCCTTAGTGCTGTTACCTCTTTACATCCCACCAGCAGCTAGAAGGTACACAGTTCTCTAAAACCCCTTCAGCATTCATAGTTTGTAGACTTTTTGCTGATGGTCATTTGACTGGTGTGAGCTGAAACCTTTTTGGAGGTTGGATTTGCATGTGACTAATAATTCCTTATACTGCGCTTTACGCATGTCCATTTTTTTCTTTTGCTTTTTTTTTAAAGAGTGAGTACAACTTCCCTCTTCATATTGACTTCTTGAAAAATTTGTCATGTGTTGAATTTTCTTGCCTATTCCCTACCCCAGGGCATATTTTGAGGGCAGGTGTCATTTACATCCCTGCAATCCTTGTGACTATTAAGCAACCATTAGCACTGGATTTAAAGCTGCTGTTGTGGGAAACAGCCACAAGGCGGCAGCATTATGACGTTCTCAACTCTTGTTACTAGGGCAACAGAGTCTTCCTGGACGTCATGTTCCTCGCTTATGAATTAGAGTGGAATGTGCTGGGACAAGACCCCGGAAGTTTACGTCTCCTTACTTATGTTTGTTTTTTTTAATTTAATTTCTATTTCTTATCAGAGTAAATTTGATTAGAGTGTTACGATTGGCTGGCTGTACAGAATCTGCTCAATGATTCATACATATGTCTGTTGTTCTTCGGATGCTGTTACCATGTATGTTATTACAGAATGTTGAGTAGACCTCCCTTGGTATATGGTAGGTGTTTTGTCATTATATATTTTCTATATATTGGTGATTATATAATTCATACAGTTTATGTGTTGTATGTTTATATACACTTAACATACGTTAGTATATGTTTGTTAGCTCCATAATCCTAATTTGTCCATCCTCCCACCTTTCATTTTGGTTAACCATTCATTTGTTTTCTAAGTCTGTGAGTTTCTTTTTCTGTGGAAATATGTTCATTGGTAGCAATCTTAGGATAACATGTATAAATGATATCATAGGATATTTGTCATTCCCTTTTGACTTACTTAACCTAATATGATTATTTCTAGTCTCATCTGTAGTCCTGAAAACGGCATTGTTCATTTATTTTTTCTGAGGCTAATATTCCATTCGGTACGTCCACCACTTCTTCTTTGTCCATTTATCTATTGATGGACATTTTGTTTGCTTGAACGTCTTGGCTATTGTAAATATTGCTACAGTGCGTGTTTGCCTGTCCGTGTCTTTCCGATTCTGGTCTTCTTAGGTGATAGGCCCATTAGGGGATCGGCCGCATTGTATGGTAGCTCAATTTCTTTACCTTTTAAACGCAGCTCCATTCTGTTCTCATGATTAGCTGTTACCAGTTTACGTACAACCAACAGCATAGTGGGTATGCATTTCTCCACCAACCCATCAGCATTCATTGTTTGTAGACTGTTTACGGATGGCATTTTGAATATTGGGTGGTGAAATCTTTTTGTATTTTGGATTTGCATCCAACCAATAATTCCTGATATTGAGCTTTTATCCATGTTCTTCTTTTTTTTTAATAACAGTGTGAGTAACACTTACCTCTTGAAACCGTTTTCTTGAAAAATTTTCCGTGTTGTGAACTTTTTTGGCCATTACCTACCCCAGGACATTTTTTGAGGACACGTGTCATTTACAGCCCTACAATTGCTGTGAATCTTAAGTGACCGTTAGCCCAGTGTTTAAAGCTGCTCTTGTGGGAACCGGAAACAAGGCGGCAGCATTTCTCCATCCCCAAATCTGGTTACTAGGGCAGCTGAGCCTTCCAGAAAGTCGTGTTCCTAGGTTGTAAATGAGAATGGAATGGGCCAGAGACAACCCCAGTAACTTTATGTCTCATTAATTGCTGTTCGTGGTTTTAATTTTTTAAATTGGGGTAATGAGTAGAATAGTGTTTGTTGTAGGTGTACACAATCAGGTTCAGTTGAACATTATATACGTTTATTCATGTACAGATCCTCTTCCCATGTAAACTACTATTATTTTTTTTAATAAATGTATTTTATTTATTTATTTGTTTTTGGCTGAGTTGGATCTTCTTTGCTGCCTGTGGGCTGTCTCTAGTTGCGGTGAGCGGGGGCTACTCTCCGGTGCGGTGCACGGGCTTCTCACCGTAGTGGCTTCTTTTGTTGCGGAACACGGGCTCTAGGCGTGCGGGCTTCAGTAGTTGTGGCACCTGGTCTCAGTAGTTATGGCTCATGGGCTCCAGAGCGTAGGCTCATTAGTTGTGGTGCACGGGCTTAGTTGCTCTGCAGCATGTGGGATCTTCCCGAACCAGGGATCGAACCTGTGTCCCCTGCATTGGCAGGAGGATTCTTAACCACGGTGCCACCAGGCAAGCCCCCGTGTAAATTATTACAGAGCGTTCAGTAGACCTCCCTTGGTGTATGGTCGGTCTGTTTGATACATGTGTTTAATATGTATTTGTATACGTATGGTAACCCTAATCTTAATGTATCCATTCCTCCCACTTCTCCCTTAAGATAACCATAGTTTGTTTTCTAAGTCTGTGGGAGTCTTTCTCTGTGGAAATATGTTCATGTGTGTCAGTTGTTAGGTAACACCTAGGAGTGATATCACAGGATATTTGTCGTCTGCTTTCCGACTTACCTCATGTTCTGTGATTATCTCTAGGCTCATCTATGGTGCTGCAAAGAGCAGTGTTTCATTCTTTTCCACGGCGAATATTCCATTGTGTACATGGACCACTTCTTCTTTTTACATTCATCTGTGGACGGACATTTTGGTTACTTCCAAGTCTTGGCTATGCTAAATGTTGATGCAGTGCAGGCTTGCCAGCCTGTGTCTTTTGGATTCTGGTCTTCTCATGGGTTAGGCCCAGCATTGGGCCTACTAGATCATATGGTAGTTCAATGTTTACCTTTCAACGCACCTCCATTCTGTTCTCACTACTGGCTGTTACCAGATTACATCCCACCAGCAACTTGAGGGTACACAGTTCTATAAAAAACCCTTCAGCGTTTATTGTTTGTAGACTTTTTACAGATGACATTTTGAGTGTTGGGTGGTGATACCTTTTTGTAGTTTGGATTTGCATGCATCTAAAAATTCCCGATATTGAGCTTTTATCTACGTACTTTTTTTTAAGTAAAACAGAGAAACTTACCTCTTCAAATTGTTTCCTTGAAAAATTTGCCATGTTCTGAATTCCTGTGGCCATTACCTGCACCAGTACGTTTTTTGAGGGCAGGTGTCATTTAGAGCCCTGTAGTAATTGTGACTATTACATGACCATTGGCTCTGGGTTTAAAGCTGCTGTTGCAGGAAACGGCCACGAGGGGGCAGCATTTCTATATTCCCAACTCTGGTTACTAAGGGAAAAGAGCCTTCCTGGAAGTCCTGTTTGTAGGTTGTAAAGTAGAGTGGAATGTGCCAGGACAAACACCCCAAAACTATGTCTACTTATTTGCTGTTGGTATTCTTAGTTTAATTTTCATTTTTCTCCGAGCAAATTTAATTGCAATGTTGTGTTTGTTCTAGGTGTACAGAATCTCTTTCATTGATACATATATCTTTTCATGTTTGGATCCTGTTCCATATAGGTTATTACAGAAAGTTGTGTAGACCTCTCTTGGTATTCGGTATGTCTCTGATGATTATATATTTTATAAATACTAGCATATGTCTGTTAAACCCAATATGCTCCGTTATATATTCCTCACACCTTTCCGTTTGGCTAACCACAAGCTTGTTTTCTGAACACGTCAATGTCCTTCTCTGTGGAAATAGGTTCCTTCCTATGAATATTTAGATAACACCTATACGTGATATCATAGGATATGTGTCTCTCGCTTTCTGACTTACTTCAAGTTGTGTGATTATCTGTAGCCTCATCTATGGTGCTGTGACCGGCATTGTTTCATTCTTTTCTGTGTCTAATGTTGCATTGTGTACATGGACCACTTTTTCGTCCACTCATCTGCTGATGGACATTTTTGTTGCTTCCATGTCTTGGCCATGGTATATACTGCTGCAATACACGATTTTCCATCCTGTGTCTTTTTGATTCTGGCTTTCACAGGTGACAGGCCCAACAGTGGGCCTTCCGGATCATATGGTAACTCAATTTTTACCTTTAAACGCACTGCCATTCTGTTGCTATTATTGGCTGTTACCAGTTTACATCCCACTTAGACCGAGAGGTTACACTATTCTCCACAACTTCTTCAACATCTATTGTTTGTTGACTTTTTGCTGATGGTCATTCTGACTAGTGCGAGGTGATACCTTTGTGTAGATTGGATTTGCATGCGACTGATAATTCCTGATGTTTTGTGTTTATCAATGTGCTTTTCATTTGTTTAAAGATGGAGCTAAAGTTACAACTTCAAATTGCCTTCTTGAAAAATTTGCCGCGTTTGGATTTTTTTGGCCATTCCCTACCCCAGGACAGTTGTTGAGGGCATGAGTCATTTACAGCCCTGCAGTCCTTGTGACTATTAGTGACCATTAGCAGTGGATTTAAAGCTGCTGTTTGAGGAAACGGCCTTAGTGTGGCAGCATTTCTACGTTGCCATCTCTGCTTGCTAGGGAAACAGAACCTTGCTGCAAGTTGTGCTGTTAGGTTGCAGATTAGATTGGAATGTGCCAGGACAAACCCCCATAAGTTTTAGCCTCCTTAATTCTTGTTTGTGTCTTTAAGTTGTACTTTTTCTCAGAGCAAGTTTGATTGAAAATGTCTTTTGTTGTAGGTGTACAGAATCTTGTTCATTTACACATATACATACATCTATTGATCTTTGGGTCCTTCTCCATGTAGGTTATTACAGAGTGTTGAGTAGACCACTCTTGGTATTCTGTAGGTCTTTGGGGATGATATATTTTATATGTATTAGTATATATTTGTTAACCCCAATATCCTAATATATCCATTCCTCACACCTTTTCTTTGGCTTAACCATCAGTTTGTCTTCTCAATCTGAGATTGCCTTTTTCTATGGAAATATGTTCATTTTTATGAATTTTCAGATAACATAAGTGATAGCATAGGACATTTGTCTTTCGCATTCTGACTTACTTCACATTGTGTGATTATTTCTAGGCTCCTCTGTGGTGCTGCATATGCCATTCTTTTATTTTTTTTCGTGGTTGATATTCCATTCTGTCCATATATCACTTCTTCTTTGTTCATTCATCTGTTTATGGACCCCTTTTTTCCTTCCATGTCTTGGCTATTTCAATATTCCTGCATTGCACATTTGCCTGCCTCTGTCTTTCCGTTTCTGGTGGTCTTAGGTTATAGGCAAAGAAGGTGCCCTGCCGCATCATATGGTAGCTCAGTTTTTACCTTTTAAAGCAGCTCCATTCAGTTTTCCTTAGTGCTGTTACCTCTTTACATCCCACCAGCAGCTAGAAGGTACACAGTTCTCTAAAACCCCTTCAGCATTCATAGTTTGTAGACTTTTTGCTGATGGTCATTTGACTGGTGTGAGCTGAAACCTTTTTGGAGGTTGGATTTGCATGTGACTAATAATTCCTTATACTGCGCTTTACGCATGTCCATTTTTTTCTTTTGCTTTTCTTTTAAAGAGTGAGTACAACTTCCCTCTTCATATTGACTTCTTGAAAAATTTGTCATGTGTTGAATTTTCTTGCCTATTCCCTACCCCAGGGCATATTTTGAGGGCAGGTGTCATTTACATCCCTGCAATCCTTGTGACTATTAAGCAACCATTAGCACTGGATTTAAAGCTGCTGTTGTGGGAAACAGCCACAAGGCGGCAGCATTATGACGTTCTCAACTCTTGTTACTAGGGCAACAGAGTCTTCCTGGACGTCATGTTCCTCGCTTATGAATTAGAGTGGAATGTGCTGGGACAAGACCCCGGAAGTTTACGTCTCCTTACTTATGTTTGTTTTTTTTAATTTAATTTCTATTTCTTATCAGAGTAAATTTGATTAGAGTGTTACGATTGGCTGGCTGTACAGAATCTGCTCAATGATTCATACATATGTCTGTTGTTCTTCGGATGCTGTTACCATGTATGTTATTACAGAATGTTGAGTAGACCTCCCTTGGTATATGGTAGGTGTTTTGTCATTATATATTTTCTATATATTGGTGATTATATAATTCATACAGTTTATGTGTTGTATGTTTATATACACTTAACATACATTAGTATATGTTTGTTAGCTCCATAATCCTAATTTGTCCATCCTACCACCTTTCATTTTGGTTAACCATTCATTTGTTTTCTAAGTCTGTGAGTTTCTTTTTCTGTGGAAATATGTTCATTGGTAGCAATCTTAGGATAACATGTATAAATGATATCATAGGATATTTGTCATTCCCTTTTGACTTACTTAACCTAATATGATTATTTCTAGTCTCATCTGTAGTCCTGAAAACGGCATTGTTCATTTATTTTTTCTGAGGCTAATATTCCATTCGGTACGTCCACCACTTCTTCTTTGTCCATTTATCTATTGATGGACATTTTGTTTGCTTGAACGTCTTGG
The DNA here is from genome assembly GCF_028023285.1 of Balaenoptera ricei. Classification (NCBI taxonomy): domain Eukaryota; kingdom Metazoa; phylum Chordata; class Mammalia; order Artiodactyla; family Balaenopteridae; genus Balaenoptera; species Balaenoptera ricei. The sequence goes on from NC_082639.1 coordinate 126,821,651, forward strand.
CTATTGTAAATATTGCTACAGTGCGTGTTTGCCTGTCCGTGTCTTTCCGATTCTGGTCTTCTTAGGTGATAGGCCCATTAGGGGATTGGCCGCATTGTATGGTAGCTCAATTTCTTTACCTTTTAAACGCAGCTCCATTCTGTTCTCGTGATTAGCTGTTACCAGTTTACGTCCAACCAACAGCATAGTGGGTATGCATTTCTCCACCAACCCATCAGCATTCATTGTTTGTAGACTGTTTACGGATGGCATTTTGAATATTGGGTGGTGAAATCTTTTTGTATTTTGGATTTGCATCCAAACAATAATTCCTGATATTGAGCTTTTATCCATGTTCTTCTTTTTTTTTAATAACAGTGTGAGTAACACTTACCTCTTGAAACCGTTTTCTTGAAAAATTTTCCGTGTTGTGAACTTTTTTGGCCATTACCTACCCCAGGACATTTTTTGAGGACACGTGTCATTTACAGCCCTACAATTGCTGTGAATCTTAAGTGACCGTTAGCCCAGTGTTTAAAGCTGCTCTTGTGGGAACCGGAAACAAGGCGGCAGCATTTCTCCATCCCCAAATCTGGTTACTAGGGCAGCTGAGCCTTCCAGAAAGTCGTGTTCCTAGGTTGTAAATGAGAATGGAATGGGCCAGAGACAACCCCAGTAACTTTATGTCTCATTAATTGCTGTTCGTGGTTTTAATTTTTTAAATTGGGGTAATGAGTAGAATAGTGTTTGTTGTAGGTGTACACAATCAGGTTCAGTTGAACATTATATACGTTTATTCATGTACAGATCCTCTTCCCATGTAAACTACTATTATTTTTTTTAATAAATGTATTTTATTTATTTATTTGTTTTTGGCTGAGTTGGATCTTCTTTGCTGCCTGTGGGCTGTCTCTAGTTGCGGTGAGCGGGGGCTACTCTCCGGTGCGGTGCACGGGCTTCTCACCGTAGTGGCTTCTTTTGTTGTGGAACACGGGCTCTAGGCGTGCGGGCTTCAGTAGTTGTGGCACCTGGTCTCAGTAGTTATGGCTCATGGGCTCCAGAGCGTAGGCTCATTAGTTGTGGTGCACGGGCTTAGTTGCTCTGCAGCATGTGGGATCTTCCCGAACCAGGGATCGAACCTGTGTCCCCTGCATTGGCAGGAGGATTCTTAACCACGGTGCCACCAGGCAAGCCCCCGTGTAAATTATTACAGAGCGTTCAGTAGACCTCCCTTGGTGTATGGTCGGTCTGTTTGATACATGTGTTTAATATGTATTTGTATACGTATGGTAACCCTAATCTTAATGTATCCATTCCTCCCACTTCTCCCTTAAGATAACCATAGTTTGTTTTCTAAGTCTGTGGGAGTCTTTCTCTGTGGAAATATGTTCATATGTGTCAGTTGTTAGGTAACACCTAGGAGTGATATCACAGGATATTTGTCGTCTGCTTTCCGACTTACCTCATGTTCTGTGATTATCTCTAGGCTCATCTATGGTGCTGCAAAGAGCAGTGTTTCATTCTTTTCCACGGCGAATATTCCATTGTGTACATGGACCACTTCTTCTTTTTACATTCATCTGTGGATGGACATTTTGGTTACTTCCAAGTCTTGGCTATGCTAAATGTTGATGCAGTGCAGGCTTGCCAGCCTGTGTCTTTTGGATTCTGGTCTTCTCATGGGTTAGGCCCAGCATTGGGCCTACTAGATCATATGGTAGTTCAATTTTTACCTTTCAACGCACCTCCATTCTGTTCTCACTACTGGCTGTTACCAGATTACATCCCACCAGCAACTTGAGGGTACACAGTTCTATAAAAAACCCTTCAGCGTTTATTGTTTGTAGACTTTTTACAGATGACATTTTGAGTGTTGGGTGGTGATACCTTTTTGTAGTTTGGATTTGCATGCATCTAAAAATTCCCGATATTGAGCTTTTATCTACGTACTTTTTTTTAAGTAAAACAGAGAAACTTACCTCTTCAAATTGTTTCCTTGAAAAATTTGCCATGTTCTGAATTCCTGTGGCCATTACCTGCACCAGTACGTTTTTTGAGGGCAGGTGTCATTTAGAGCCCTGTAGTAATTGTGACTATTACATGACCATTGGCTCTGGGTTTAAAGCTGCTGTTGCAGGAAACGGCCACGAGGGGGCAGCATTTCTATATTCCCAACTCTGGTTACTAAGGGAAAAGAGCCTTCCTGGAAGTCCTGTTTGTAGGTTGTAAAGTAGAGTGGAATGTGCCAGGACAAACACCCCAAAACTATGTCTACTTATTTGCTGTTGGTATTCTTAGTTTAATTTTCATTTTTCTCCGAGCAAATTTAATTGCAATGTTGTGTTTGTTCTAGGTGTACAGAATCTCTTTCATTGATACATATATCTTTTCATGTTTGGATCCTGTTCCATATAGGTTATTACAGAAAGTTGTGTAGACCTCTCTTGGTATTCGGTATGTCTCTGATGATTATATATTTTATAAATACTAGCATATGTCTGTTAAACCCAATATGCTCCGTTATATATTCCTCACACCTTTCCGTTTGGCTAACCACAAGCTTGTTTTCTGAACACGTCAATGTCCTTCTCTGTGGAAATAGGTTCCTTCCTATGAATTTTTAGATAACACCTATACGTGATATCATAGGATATGTGTCTCTCGCTTTCTGACTTACTTCAAGTTGTGTGATTATCTGTAGCCTCATCTATGGTGCTGCGACCGGCATTGTTTCATTCTTTTCTGTGTCTAATGTTGCATTGTGTACATGGACCACTTTTTCGTCCACTCATCTGCTGATGGACATTTTTGTTGCTTCCATGTCTTGGCCATGGTATATACTGCTGCAATACACGATTTTCCATCCTGTGTCTTTTTGATTCTGGCTTTCACAGGTGACAGGCCCAACAGTGGGCCTTCCGGATCATATGGTAACTCAATTTTTACCTTTAAACGCACTGCCATTCTGTTGCTATTATTGGCTGTTACCAGTTTACATCCCACTTAGACCGAGAGGTTACACTATTCTCCACAACTTCTTCAACATCTATTGTTTGTTGACTTTTTGCTGATGGTCATTCTGACTAGTGCGAGGTGATACCTTTGTGTAGATTGGATTTGCATGCGACTGATAATTCCTGATGTTTTGTGTTTATCAATGTGCTTTTCATTTGTTTAAAGATGGAGCTAAAGTTACAACTTCAAATTGCCTTCTTGAAAAATTTGCCGCGTTTGGATTTTTTTGGCCATTCCCTACCCCAGGACAGTTGTTGAGGGCATGAGTCATTTACAGCCCTGCAGTCCTTGTGACTATTAGTGACCATTAGCAGTGGATTTAAAGCTGCTGTTTGAGGAAACGGCCTTAGTGTGGCAGCATTTCTACGTTGCCATCTCTGCTTGCTAGGGAAACAGAACCTTGCTGCAAGTTGTGCTGTTAGGTTGCAGATTAGATTGGAATGTGCCAGGACAAACCCCCATAAGTTTTAGCCTCCTTAATTCTTGTTTGTGTCTTTAAGTTGTACTTTTTCTCAGAGCAAGTTTGATTGAAAATGTCTTTTGTTGTAGGTGTACAGAATCTTGTTCATTTACACATATACATACATCTATTGATCTTTGGGTCCTTCTCCATGTAGGTTATTACAGAGTGTTGAGTAGACCACTCTTGGTATTCTGTAGGTCTTTGGGGATGATATATTTTATATGTATTAGTATATATTTGTTAACCCCAATATCCTAATATATCCATTCCTCACACCTTTTCTTTGGCTTAACCATCAGTTTGTCTTCTCAATCTGAGATTGCCTTTTTCTATGGAAATATGTTCATTTTTATGAATTTTCAGATAACATAAGTGATAGCATAGGACATTTGTCTTTCGCATTCTGACTTACTTCACATTGTGTGATTATTTCTAGGCTCCTCTGTGGTGCTGCATATGCCATTCTTTTATTTTTTTTCGTGGTTGATATTCCATTCTGTCCATATATCACTTCTTCTTTGTTCATTCATCTGTTTATGGACCCCTTTTTTCCTTCCATGTCTTGGCTATTTCAATATTCCTGCATTGCACATTTGCCTGCCTCTGTCTTTCCGTTTCTGGTGGTCTTAGGTTATAGGCAAAGAAGGTGCCCTGCCGCATCATATGGTAGCTCAGTTTTTACCTTTTAAAGCAGCTCCATTCAGTTTTCCTTAGTGCTGTTACCTCTTTACATCCCACCAGCAGCTAGAAGGTACACAGTTCTCTAAAACCCCTTCAGCATTCATAGTTTGTAGACTTTTTGCTGATGGTCATTTGACTGGTGTGAGCTGAAACCTTTTTGGAGGTTGGATTTGCATGTGACTAATAATTCCTTATACTGCGCTTTACGCATGTCCATTTTTTTCTTTTGCTTTTCTTTTAAAGAGTGAGTACAACTTCCCTCTTCATATTGACTTCTTGAAAAATTTGTCATGTGTTGAATTTTCTTGCCTATTCCCTACCCCAGGGCATATTTTGAGGGCAGGTGTCATTTACATCCCTGCAATCCTTGTGACTATTAAGCAACCATTAGCACTGGATTTAAAGCTGCTGTTGTGGGAAACAGCCACAAGGCGGCAGCATTATGACGTTCTCAACTCTTGTTACTAGGGCAACAGAGTCTTCCTGGACGTCATGTTCCTCGCTTATGAATTAGAGTGGAATGTGCTGGGACAAGACCCCGGAAGTTTACGTCTCCTTACTTATGTTTGTTTTTTTTAATTTAATTTCTATTTCTTATCAGAGTAAATTTGATTAGAGTGTTACGATTGGCTGGCTGTACAGAATCTGCTCAATGATTCATACATATGTCTGTTGTTCTTCGGATGCTGTTACCATGTATGTTATTACAGAATGTTGAGTAGACCTCCCTTGGTATATGGTAGGTGTTTTGTCATTATATATTTTCTATATATTGGTGATTATATAATTCATACAGTTTATGTGTTGTATGTTTATATACACTTAACATACATTAGTATATGTTTGTTAGCTCCATAATCCTAATTTGTCCATCCTACCACCTTTCATTTTGGTTAACCATTCATTTGTTTTCTAAGTCTGTGAGTTTCTTTTTCTGTGGAAATATGTTCATTGGTAGCAATCTTAGGATAACATGTATAAATGATATCATAGGATATTTGTCATTCCCTTTTGACTTACTTAACCTAATATGATTATTTCTAGTCTCATCTGTAGTCCTGAAAACGGCATTGTTCATTTATTTTTTCTGAGGCTAATATTCCATTCGGTACGTCCACCACTTCTTCTTTGTCCATTTATCTATTGATGGACATTTTGTTTGCTTGAACGTCTTGGCTATTGTAAATATTGCTACAGTGCGTGTTTGCCTGTCCGTGTCTTTCCGATTCTGGTCTTCTTAGGTGATAGGCCCATTAGGGGATTGGCCGCATTGTATGGTAGCTCAATTTCTTTACCTTTTAAACGCAGCTCCATTCTGTTCTCGTGATTAGCTGTTACCAGTTTACGTCCAACCAACAGCATAGTGGGTATGCATTTCTCCACCAACCCATCAGCATTCATTGTTTGTAGACTGTTTACGGATGGCATTTTGAATATTGGGTGGTGAAATCTTTTTGTATTTTGGATTTGCATCCAAACAATAATTCCTGATATTGAGCTTTTATCCATGTTCTTCTTTTTTTTTAATAACAGTGTGAGTAACACTTACCTCTTGAAACCGTTTTCTTGAAAAATTTTCCGTGTTGTGAACTTTTTTGGCCATTACCTACCCCAGGACATTTTTTGAGGACACGTGTCATTTACAGCCCTACAATTGCTGTGAATCTTAAGTGACCGTTAGCCCAGTGTTTAAAGCTGCTCTTGTGGGAACCGGAAACAAGGCGGCAGCATTTCTCCATCCCCAAATCTGGTTACTAGGGCAGCTGAGCCTTCCAGAAAGTCGTGTTCCTAGGTTGTAAATGAGAATGGAATGGGCCAGAGACAACCCCAGTAACTTTATGTCTCATTAATTGCTGTTCGTGGTTTTAATTTTTTAAATTGGGGTAATGAGTAGAATAGTGTTTGTTGTAGGTGTACACAATCAGGTTCAGTTGAACATTATATACGTTTATTCATGTACAGATCCTCTTCCCATGTAAACTACTATTATTTTTTTTTAATAAATGTATTTTATTTATTTATTTGTTTTTGGCTGAGTTGGATCTTCTTTGCTGCCTGTGGGCTGTCTCTAGTTGCGGTGAGCGGGGGCTACTCTCCGGTGCGGTGCACGGGCTTCTCACCGTAGTGGCTTCTTTTGTTGTGGAACACAGGCTCTAGGCGTGCGGGCTTCAGTAGTTGTGGCACCTGGTCTCAGTAGTTATGGCTCATGGGCTCCAGAGCGTAGGCTCATTAGTTGTGGTGCACGGGCTTAGTTGCTCTGCAGCATGTGGGATCTTCCCGAACCAGGGATCGAACCTGTGTCCCCTGCATTGGCAGGAGGATTCTTAACCACGGTGCCACCAGGCAAGCCCCCGTGTAAATTATTACAGAGCGTTCAGTAGACCTCCCTTGGTGTATGGTCGGTCTGTTTGATACATGTGTTTAATATGTATTTGTATACGTATGGTAACCCTAATCTTAATGTATCCATTCCTCCCACTTCTCCCTTAAGATAACCATAGTTTGTTTTCTAAGTCTGTGGGAGTCTTTCTCTGTGGAAATATGTTCATGTGTGTCAGTTGTTAGGTAACACCTAGGAGTGATATCACAGGATATTTGTCGTCTGCTTTCCGACTTACCTCATGTTCTGTGATTATCTCTAGGCTCATCTATGGTGCTGCAAAGAGCAGTGTTTCATTCTTTTCCACGGCGAATATTCCATTGTGTACATGGACCACTTCTTCTTTTTACATTCATCTGTGGATGGACATTTTGGTTACTTCCAAGTCTTGGCTATGCTAAATGTTGATGCAGTGCAGGCTTGCCAGCCTGTGTCTTTTGGATTCTGGTCTTCTCATGGGTTAGGCCCAGCATTGGGCCTACTAGATCATATGGTAGTTCAATTTTTACCTTTCAACGCACCTCCATTCTGTTCTCACTACTGGCTGTTACCAGATTACATCCCACCAGCAACTTGAGGGTACACAGTTCTATAAAAAACCCTTCAGCGTTTATTGTTTGTAGACTTTTTACAGATGACATTTTGAGTGTTGGGTGGTGATACCTTTTTGTAGTTTGGATTTGCATGCATCTAAAAATTCCCGATATTGAGCTTTTATCTACGTACTTTTTTTTAAGTAAAACAGAGAAACTTACCTCTTCAAATTGTTTCCTTGAAAAATTTGCCATGTTCTGAATTCCTGTGGCCATTACCTGCACCAGTACGTTTTTTGAGGGCAGGTGTCATTTAGAGCCCTGTAGTAATTGTGACTATTACATGACCATTGGCTCTGGGTTTAAAGCTGCTGTTGCAGGAAACGGCCACGAGGGGGCAGCATTTCTATATTCCCAACTCTGGTTACTAAGGGAAAAGAGCCTTCCTGGAAGTCCTGTTTGTAGGTTGTAAAGTAGAGTGGAATGTGCCAGGACAAACACCCCAAAACTATGTCTACTTATTTGCTGTTGGTATTCTTAGTTTAATTTTCATTTTTCTCCGAGCAAATTTAATTGCAATGTTGTGTTTGTTCTAGGTGTACAGAATCTCTTTCATTGATACATATATCTTTTCATGTTTGGATCCTGTTCCATATAGGTTATTACAGAAAGTTGTGTAGACCTCTCTTGGTATTCGGTATGTCTCTGATGATTATATATTTTATAAATACTAGCATATGTCTGTTAAACCCAATATGCTCCGTTATATATTCCTCACACCTTTCCGTTTGGCTAACCACAAGCTTGTTTTCTGAACACGTCAATGTCCTTCTCTGTGGAAATAGGTTCCTTCCTATGAATATTTAGATAACACCTATACGTGATATCATAGGATATGTGTCTCTCGCTTTCTGACTTACTTCAAGTTGTGTGATTATCTGTAGCCTCATCTATGGTGCTGCGACCGGCATTGTTTCATTCTTTTCTGTGTCTAATGTTGCATTGTGTACATGGACCACTTTTTCGTCCACTCATCTGCTGATGGACATTTTTGTTGCTTCCATGTCTTGGCCATGGTATATACTGCTGCAATACACGATTTTCCATCCTGTGTCTTTTTGATTCTGGCTTTCACAGGTGACAGGCCCAACAGTGGGCCTTCCGGATCATATGGTAACTCAATTTTTACCTTTAAACGCACTGCCATTCTGTTGCTATTATTGGCTGTTACCAGTTTACATCCCACTTAGACCGAGAGGTTACACTATTCTCCACAACTTCTTCAACATCTATTGTTTGTTGACTTTTTGCTGATGGTCATTCTGACTAGTGCGAGGTGATACCTTTGTGTAGATTGGATTTGCATGCGACTGATAATTCCTGATGTTTTGTGTTTATCAATGTGCTTTTCATTTGTTTAAAGATGGAGCTAAAGTTACAACTTCAAATTGCCTTCTTGAAAAATTTGCCGCGTTTGGATTTTTTTGGCCATTCCCTACCCCAGGACAGTTGTTGAGGGCATGAGTCATTTACAGCCCTGCAGTCCTTGTGACTATTAGTGACCATTAGCAGTGGATTTAAAGCTGCTGTTTGAGGAAACGGCCTTAGTGTGGCAGCATTTCTACGTTGCCATCTCTGCTTGCTAGGGAAACAGAACCTTGCTGCAAGTTGTGCTGTTAGGTTGCAGATTAGATTGGAATGTGCCAGGACAAACCCCCATAAGTTTTAGCCTCCTTAATTCTTGTTTGTGTCTTTAAGTTGTACTTTTTCTCAGAGCAAGTTTGATTGAAAATGTCTTTTGTTGTAGGTGTACAGAATCTTGTTCATTTACACATATACATACATCTATTGATCTTTGGGTCCTTCTCCATGTAGGTTATTACAGAGTGTTGAGTAGACCACTCTTGGTATTCTGTAGGTCTTTGGGGATGATATATTTTATATGTATTAGTATATATTTGTTAACCCCAATATCCTAATATATCCATTCCTCACACCTTTTCTTTGGCTTAACCATCAGTTTGTCTTCTCAATCTGAGATTGCCTTTTTCTATGGAAATATGTTCATTTTTATGAATTTTCAGATAACATAAGTGATAGCATAGGACATTTGTCTTTCGCATTCTGACTTACTTCACATTGTGTGATTATTTCTAGGCTCCTCTGTGGTGCTGCATATGCCATTCTTTTATTTTTTTTCGTGGTTGATATTCCATTCTGTCCATATATCACTTCTTCTTTGTTCATTCATCTGTTTATGGACCCCTTTTTTCCTTCCATGTCTTGGCTATTTCAATATTCCTGCATTGCACATTTGCCTGCCTCTGTCTTTCCGTTTCTGGTGGTCTTAGGTTATAGGCAAAGAAGGTGCCCTGCCGCATCATATGGTAGCTCAGTTTTTACCTTTTAAAGCAGCTCCATTCAGTTTTCCTTAGTGCTGTTACCTCTTTACATCCCACCAGCAGCTAGAAGGTACACAGTTCTCTAAAACCCCTTCAGCATTCATAGTTTGTAGACTTTTTGCTGATGGTCATTTGACTGGTGTGAGCTGAAACCTTTTTGGAGGTTGGATTTGCATGTGACTAATAATTCCTTATACTGCGCTTTACGCATGTCCATTTTTTTCTTTTGCTTTTCTTTTAAAGAGTGAGTACAACTTCCCTCTTCATATTGACTTCTTGAAAAATTTGTCATGTGTTGAATTTTCTTGCCTATTCCCTACCCCAGGGCATATTTTGAGGGCAGGTGTCATTTACATCCCTGCAATCCTTGTGACTATTAAGCAACCATTAGCACTGGATTTAAAGCTGCTGTTGTGGGAAACAGCCACAAGGCGGCAGCATTATGACGTTCTCAACTCTTGTTACTAGGGCAACAGAGTCTTCCTGGACGTCATGTTCCTCGCTTATGAATTAGAGTGGAATGTGCTGGGACAAGACCCCGGAAGTTTACGTCTCCTTACTTATGTTTGTTTTTTTTAATTTAATTTCTATTTCTTATCAGAGTAAATTTGATTAGAGTGTTACGATTGGCTGGCTGTACAGAATCTGCTCAATGATTCATACATATGTCTGTTGTTCTTCGGATGCTGTTACCATGTATGTTATTACAGAATGTTGAGTAGACCTCCCTTGGTATATGGTAGGTGTTTTGTCATTATATATTTTCTATATATTGGTGATTATATAATTCATACAGTTTATGTGTTGTATGTTTATATACACTTAACATACATTAGTATATGTTTGTTAGCTCCATAATCCTAATTTGTCCATCCTACCACCTTTCATTTTGGTTAACCATTCATTTGTTTTCTAAGTCTGTGAGTTTCTTTTTCTGTGGAAATATGTTCATTGGTAGCAATCTTAGGATAACATGTATAAATGATATCATAGGATATTTGTCATTCCCTTTTGACTTACTTAACCTAATATGATTATTTCTAGTCTCATCTGTAGTCCTGAAAACGGCATTGTTCATTTATTTTTTCTGAGGCTAATATTCCATTCGGTACGTCCACCACTTCTTCTTTGTCCATTTATCTATTGATGGACATTTTGTTTGCTTGAACGTCTTGGCTATTGTAAATATTGCTACAGTGCGTGTTTGCCTGTCCGTGTCTTTCCGATTCTGGTCTTCTTAGGTGATAGGCCCATTAGGGGATTGGCCGCATTGTATGGTAGCTCAATTTCTTTACCTTTTAAACGCAGCTCCATTCTGTTCTCGTGATTAGCTGTTACCAGTTTACGTCCAACCAACAGCATAGTGGGTATGCATTTCTCCACCAACCCATCAGCATTCATTGTTTGTAGACTGTTTACGGATGGCATTTTGAATATTGGGTGGTGAAATCTTTTTGTATTTTGGATTTGCATCCAAACAATAATTCCTGATATTGAGCTTTTATCCATGTTCTTCTTTTTTTTTAATAACAGTGTGAGTAACACTTACCTCTTGAAACCGTTTTCTTGAAAAATTTTCCGTGTTGTGAACTTTTTTGGCCATTACCTACCCCAGGACATTTTTTGAGGACACGTGTCATTTACAGCCCTACAATTGCTGTGAATCTTAAGTGACCGTTAGCCCAGTGTTTAAAGCTGCTCTTGTGGGAACCGGAAACAAGGCGGCAGCATTTCTCCATCCCCAAATCTGGTTACTAGGGCAGCTGAGCCTTCCAGAAAGTCGTGTTCCTAGGTTGTAAATGAGAATGGAATGGGCCAGAGACAACCCCAGTAACTTTATGTCTCATTAATTGCTGTTCGTGGTTTTAATTTTTTAAATTGGGGTAATGAGTAGAATAGTGTTTGTTGTAGGTGTACACAATCAGGTTCAGTTGAACATTATATACGTTTATTCATGTACAGATCCTCTTCCCATGTAAACTACTATTATTTTTTTTAATAAATGTATTTTATTTATTTATTTGTTTTTGGCTGAGTTGGATCTTCTTTGCTGCCTGTGGGCTGTCTCTAGTTGCGGTGAGCGGGGGCTACTCTCCGGTGCGGTGCACGGGCTTCTCACCGTAGTGGCTTCTTTTGTTGTGGAACACAGGCTCTAGGCGTGCGGGCTTCAGTAGTTGTGGCACCTGGTCTCAGTAGTTATGGCTCATGGGCTCCAGAGCGTAGGCTCATTAGTTGTGGTGCACGGGCTTAGTTGCTCTGCAGCATGTGGGATCTTCCCGAACCAGGGATCGAACCTGTGTCCCCTGCATTGGCAGGAGGATTCTTAACCACGGTGCCACCAGGCAAGCCCCCGTGTAAATTATTACAGAGCGTTCAGTAGACCTCCCTTGGTGTATGGTCGGTCTGTTTGATACATGTGTTTAATATGTATTTGTATACGTATGGTAACCCTAATCTTAATGTATCCATTCCTCCCACTTCTCCCTTAAGATAACCATAGTTTGTTTTCTAAGTCTGTGGGAGTCTTTCTCTGTGGAAATATGTTCATATGTGTCAGTTGTTAGGTAACACCTAGGAGTGATATCACAGGATATTTGTCGTCTGCTTTCCGACTTACCTCATGTTCTGTGATTATCTCTAGGCTCATCTATGGTGCTGCAAAGAGCAGTGTTTCATTCTTTTCCACGGCGAATATTCCATTGTGTACATGGACCACTTCTTCTTTTTACATTCATCTGTGGACGGACATTTTGGTTACTTCCAAGTCTTGGCTATGCTAAATGTTGATGCAGTGCAGGCTTGCCAGCCTGTGTCTTTTGGATTCTGGTCTTCTCATGGGTTAGGCCCAGCATTGGGCCTACTAGATCATATGGTAGTTCAATTTTTACCTTTCAACGCACCTCCATTCTGTTCTCACTACTGGCTGTTACCAGATTACATCCCACCAGCAACTTGAGGGTACACAGTTCTATAAAAAACCCTTCAGCGTTTATTGTTTGTAGACTTTTTACAGATGACATTTTGAGTGTTGGGTGGTGATACCTTTTTGTAGTTTGGATTTGCATGCATCTAAAAATTCCCGATATTGAGCTTTTATCTACGTACTTTTTTTTAAGTAAAACAGAGAAACTTACCTCTTCAAATTGTTTCCTTGAAAAATTTGCCATGTTCTGAATTCCTGTGGCCATTACCTGCACCAGTACGTTTTTTGAGGGCAGGTGTCATTTAGAGCCCTGTAGTAATTGTGACTATTACATGACCATTGGCTCTGGGTTTAAAGCTGCTGTTGCAGGAAACGGCCACGAGGGGGCAGCATTTCTATATTCCCAACTCTGGTTACTAAGGGAAAAGAGCCTTCCTGGAAGTCCTGTTTGTAGGTTGTAAAGTAGAGTGGAATGTGCCAGGACAAACACCCCAAAACTATGTCTACTTATTTGCTGTTGGTATTCTTAGTTTAATTTTCATTTTTCTCCGAGCAAATTTAATTGCAATGTTGTGTTTGTTCTAGGTGTACAGAATCTCTTTCATTGATACATATATCTTTTCATGTTTGGATCCTGTTCCATATAGGTTATTACAGAAAGTTGTGTAGACCTCTCTTGGTATTCGGTATGTCTCTGATGATTATATATTTTATAAATACTAGCATATGTCTGTTAAACCCAATATGCTCCGTTATATATTCCTCACACCTTTCCGTTTGGCTAACCACAAGCTTGTTTTCTGAACACGTCAATGTCCTTCTCTGTGGAAATAGGTTCCTTCCTATGAATTTTTAGATAACACCTATACGTGATATCATAGGATATGTGTCTCTCGCTTTCTGACTTACTTCAAGTTGTGTGATTATCTGTAGCCTCATCTATGGTGCTGCGACCGGCATTGTTTCATTCTTTTCTGTGTCTAATGTTGCATTGTGTACATGGACCACTTTTTCGTCCACTCATCTGCTGATGGACATTTTTGTTGCTTCCATGTCTTGGCCATGGTATATACTGCTGCAATACACGATTTTCCATCCTGTGTCTTTTTGATTCTGGCTTTCACAGGTGACAGGCCCAACAGTGGGCCTTCCGGATCATATGGTAACTCAATTTTTACCTTTAAACGCACTGCCATTCTGTTGCTATTATTGGCTGTTACCAGTTTACATCCCACTTAGACCGAGAGGTTACACTATTCTCCACAACTTCTTCAACATCTATTGTTTGTTGACTTTTTGCTGATGGTCATTCTGACTAGTGCGAGGTGATACCTTTGTGTAGATTGGATTTGCATGCGACTGATAATTCCTGATGTTTTGTGTTTATCAATGTGCTTTTCATTTGTTTAAAGATGGAGCTAAAGTTACAACTTCAAATTGCCTTCTTGAAAAATTTGCCGCGTTTGGATTTTTTTGGCCATTCCCTACCCCAGGACAGTTGTTGAGGGCATGAGTCATTTACAGCCCTGCAGTCCTTGTGACTATTAGTGACCATTAGCAGTGGATTTAAAGCTGCTGTTTGAGGAAACGGCCTTAGTGTGGCAGCATTTCTACGTTGCCATCTCTGCTTGCTAGGGAAACAGAACCTTGCTGCAAGTTGTGCTGTTAGGTTGCAGATTAGATTGGAATGTGCCAGGACAAACCCCCATAAGTTTTAGCCTCCTTAATTCTTGTTTGTGTCTTTAAGTTGTACTTTTTCTCAGAGCAAGTTTGATTGAAAATGTCTTTTGTTGTAGGTGTACAGAATCTTGTTCATTTACACATATACATACATCTATTGATCTTTGGGTCCTTCTCCATGTAGGTTATTACAGAGTGTTGAGTAGACCACTCTTGGTATTCTGTAGGTCTTTGGGGATGATATATTTTATATGTATTAGTATATATTTGTTAACCCCAATATCCTAATATATCCATTCCTCACACCTTTTCTTTGGCTTAACCATCAGTTTGTCTTCTCAATCTGAGATTGCCTTTTTCTATGGAAATATGTTCATTTTTATGAATTTTCAGATAACATAAGTGATAGCATAGGACATTTGTCTTTCGCATTCTGACTTACTTCACATTGTGTGATTATTTCTAGGCTCCTCTGTGGTGCTGCATATGCCATTCTTTTATTTTTTTTCGTGGTTGATATTCCATTCTGTCCATATATCACTTCTTCTTTGTTCATTCATCTGTTTATGGACCCCTTTTTTCCTTCCATGTCTTGGCTATTTCAATATTCCTGCATTGCACATTTGCCTGCCTCTGTCTTTCCGTTTCTGGTGGTCTTAGGTTATAGGCAAAGAAGGTGCCCTGCCGCATCATATGGTAGCTCAGTTTTTACCTTTTAAAGCAGCTCCATTCAGTTTTCCTTAGTGCTGTTACCTCTTTACATCCCACCAGCAGCTAGAAGGTACACAGTTCTCTAAAACCCCTTCAGCATTCATAGTTTGTAGACTTTTTGCTGATGGTCATTTGACTGGTGTGAGCTGAAACCTTTTTGGAGGTTGGATTTGCATGTGACTAATAATTCCTTATACTGCGCTTTACGCATGTCCATTTTTTTCTTTTGCTTTTCTTTTAAAGAGTGAGTACAACTTCCCTCTTCATATTGACTTCTTGAAAAATTTGTCATGTGTTGAATTTTCTTGCCTATTCCCTACCCCAGGGCATATTTTGAGGGCAGGTGTCATTTACATCCCTGCAATCCTTGTGACTATTAAGCAACCATTAGCACTGGATTTAAAGCTGCTGTTGTGGGAAACAGCCACAAGGCGGCAGCATTATGACGTTCTCAACTCTTGTTACTAGGGCAACAGAGTCTTCCTGGACGTCATGTTCCTCGCTTATGAATTAGAGTGGAATGTGCTGGGACAAGACCCCGGAAGTTTACGTCTCCTTACTTATGTTTGTTTTTTTTAATTTAATTTCTATTTCTTATCAGAGTAAATTTGATTAGAGTGTTACGATTGGCTGGCTGTACAGAATCTGCTCAATGATTCATACATATGTCTGTTGTTCTTCGGATGCTGTTACCATGTATGTTATTACAGAATGTTGAGTAGACCTCCCTTGGTATATGGTAGGTGTTTTGTCATTATATATTTTCTATATATTGGTGATTATATAATTCATACAGTTTATGTGTTGTATGTTTATATACACTTAACATACATTAGTATATGTTTGTTAGCTCCATAATCCTAATTTGTCCATCCTACCACCTTTCATTTTGGTTAACCATTCATTTGTTTTCTAAGTCTGTGAGTTTCTTTTTCTGTGGAAATATGTTCATTGGTAGCAATCTTAGGATAACATGTATAAATGATATCATAGGATATTTGTCATTCCCTTTTGACTTACTTAACCTAATATGATTATTTCTAGTCTCATCTGTAGTCCTGAAAACGGCATTGTTCATTTATTTTTTCTGAGGCTAATATTCCATTCGGTACGTCCACCACTTCTTCTTTGTCCATTTATCTATTGATGGACATTTTGTTTGCTTGAACGTCTTGGCTATTGTAAATATTGCTACAGTGCGTGTTTGCCTGTCCGTGTCTTTCCGATTCTGGTCTTCTTAGGTGATAGGCCCATTAGGGGATTGGCCGCATTGTATGGTAGCTCAATTTCTTTACCTTTTAAACGCAGCTCCATTCTGTTCTCGTGATTAGCTGTTACCAGTTTACGTCCAACCAACAGCATAGTGGGTATGCATTTCTCCACCAACCCATCAGCATTCATTGTTTGTAGACTGTTTACGGATGGCATTTTGAATATTGGGTGGTGAAATCTTTTTGTATTTTGGATTTGCATCCAAACAATAATTCCTGATATTGAGCTTTTATCCATGTTCTTCTTTTTTTTTAATAACAGTGTGAGTAACACTTACCTCTTGAAACCGTTTTCTTGAAAAATTTTCCGTGTTGTGAACTTTTTTGGCCATTACCTACCCCAGGACATTTTTTGAGGACACGTGTCATTTACAGCCCTACAATTGCTGTGAATCTTAAGTGACCGTTAGCCCAGTGTTTAAAGCTGCTCTTGTGGGAACCGGAAACAAGGCGGCAGCATTTCTCCATCCCCAAATCTGGTTACTAGGGCAGCTGAGCCTTCCAGAAAGTCGTGTTCCTAGGTTGTAAATGAGAATGGAATGGGCCAGAGACAACCCCAGTAACTTTATGTCTCATTAATTGCTGTTCGTGGTTTTAATTTTTTAAATTGGGGTAATGAGTAGAATAGTGTTTGTTGTAGGTGTACACAATCAGGTTCAGTTGAACATTATATACGTTTATTCATGTACAGATCCTCTTCCCATGTAAACTACTATTATTTTTTTTTAATAAATGTATTTTATTTATTTATTTGTTTTTGGCTGAGTTGGATCTTCTTTGCTGCCTGTGGGCTGTCTCTAGTTGCGGTGAGCGGGGGCTACTCTCCGGTGCGGTGCACGGGCTTCTCACCGTAGTGGCTTCTTTTGTTGTGGAACACAGGCTCTAGGCGTGCGGGCTTCAGTAGTTGTGGCACCTGGTCTCAGTAGTTATGGCTCATGGGCTCCAGAGCGTAGGCTCATTAGTTGTGGTGCACGGGCTTAGTTGCTCTGCAGCATGTGGGATCTTCCCGAACCAGGGATCGAACCTGTGTCCCCTGCATTGGCAGGAGGATTCTTAACCACGGTGCCACCAGGCAAGCCCCCGTGTAAATTATTACAGAGCGTTCAGTAGACCTCCCTTGGTGTATGGTCGGTCTGTTTGATACATGTGTTTAATATGTATTTGTATACGTATGGTAACCCTAATCTTAATGTATCCATTCCTCCCACTTCTCCCTTAAGATAACCATAGTTTGTTTTCTAAGTCTGTGGGAGTCTTTCTCTGTGGAAATATGTTCATGTGTGTCAGTTGTTAGGTAACACCTAGGAGTGATATCACAGGATATTTGTCGTCTGCTTTCCGACTTACCTCATGTTCTGTGATTATCTCTAGGCTCATCTATGGTGCTGCAAAGAGCAGTGTTTCATTCTTTTCCACGGCGAATATTCCATTGTGTACATGGACCACTTCTTCTTTTTACATTCATCTGTGGATGGACATTTTGGTTACTTCCAAGTCTTGGCTATGCTAAATGTTGATGCAGTGCAGGCTTGCCAGCCTGTGTCTTTTGGATTCTGGTCTTCTCATGGGTTAGGCCCAGCATTGGGCCTACTAGATCATATGGTAGTTCAATTTTTACCTTTCAACGCACCTCCATTCTGTTCTCACTACTGGCTGTTACCAGATTACATCCCACCAGCAACTTGAGGGTACACAGTTCTATAAAAAACCCTTCAGCGTTTATTGTTTGTAGACTTTTTACAGATGACATTTTGAGTGTTGGGTGGTGATACCTTTTTGTAGTTTGGATTTGCATGCATCTAAAAATTCCCGATATTGAGCTTTTATCTACGTACTTTTTTTTAAGTAAAACAGAGAAACTTACCTCTTCAAATTGTTTCCTTGAAAAATTTGCCATGTTCTGAATTCCTGTGGCCATTACCTGCACCAGTACGTTTTTTGAGGGCAGGTGTCATTTAGAGCCCTGTAGTAATTGTGACTATTACATGACCATTGGCTCTGGGTTTAAAGCTGCTGTTGCAGGAAACGGCCACGAGGGGGCAGCATTTCTATATTCCCAACTCTGGTTACTAAGGGAAAAGAGCCTTCCTGGAAGTCCTGTTTGTAGGTTGTAAAGTAGAGTGGAATGTGCCAGGACAAACACCCCAAAACTATGTCTACTTATTTGCTGTTGGTATTCTTAGTTTAATTTTCATTTTTCTCCGAGCAAATTTAATTGCAATGTTGTGTTTGTTCTAGGTGTACAGAATCTCTTTCATTGATACATATATCTTTTCATGTTTGGATCCTGTTCCATATAGGTTATTACAGAAAGTTGTGTAGACCTCTCTTGGTATTCGGTATGTCTCTGATGATTATATATTTTATAAATACTAGCATATGTCTGTTAAACCCAATATGCTCCGTTATATATTCCTCACACCTTTCCGTTTGGCTAACCACAAGCTTGTTTTCTGAACACGTCAATGTCCTTCTCTGTGGAAATAGGTTCCTTCCTATGAATATTTAGATAACACCTATACGTGATATCATAGGATATGTGTCTCTCGCTTTCTGACTTACTTCAAGTTGTGTGATTATCTGTAGCCTCATCTATGGTGCTGCGACCGGCATTGTTTCATTCTTTTCTGTGTCTAATGTTGCATTGTGTACATGGACCACTTTTTCGTCCACTCATCTGCTGATGGACATTTTTGTTGCTTCCATGTCTTGGCCATGGTATATACTGCTGCAATACACGATTTTCCATCCTGTGTCTTTTTGATTCTGGCTTTCACAGGTGACAGGCCCAACAGTGGGCCTTCCGGATCATATGGTAACTCAATTTTTACCTTTAAATGCACTGCCATTCTGTTGCTATTATTGGCTGTTACCAGTTTACATCCCACTTAGACCGAGAGGTTACACTATTCTCCACAACTTCTTCAACATCTATTGTTTGTTGACTTTTTGCTGATGGTCATTCTGACTAGTGCGAGGTGATACCTTTGTGTAGATTGGATTTGCATGCGACTGATAATTCCTGATGTTTTGTGTTTATCAATGTGCTTTTCATTTGTTTAAAGATGGAGCTAAAGTTACAACTTCAAATTGCCTTCTTGAAAAATTTGCCGCGTTTGGATTTTTTTGGCCATTCCCTACCCCAGGACAGTTGTTGAGGGCATGAGTCATTTACAGCCCTGCAGTCCTTGTGACTATTAGTGACCATTAGCAGTGGATTTAAAGCTGCTGTTTGAGGAAACGGCCTTAGTGTGGCAGCATTTCTACGTTGCCATCTCTGCTTGCTAGGGAAACAGAACCTTGCTGCAAGTTGTGCTGTTAGGTTGCAGATTAGATTGGAATGTGCCAGGACAAACCCCCATAAGTTTTAGCCTCCTTAATTCTTGTTTGTGTCTTTAAGTTGTACTTTTTCTCAGAGCAAGTTTGATTGAAAATGTCTTTTGTTGTAGGTGTACAGAATCTTGTTCATTTACACATATACATACATCTATTGATCTTTGGGTCCTTCTCCATGTAGGTTATTACAGAGTGTTGAGTAGACCACTCTTGGTATTCTGTAGGTCTTTGGGGATGATATATTTTATATGTATTAGTATATATTTGTTAACCCCAATATCCTAATATATCCATTCCTCACACCTTTTCTTTGGCTTAACCATCAGTTTGTCTTCTCAATCTGAGATTGCCTTTTTCTATGGAAATATGTTCATTTTTATGAATTTTCAGATAACATAAGTGATAGCATAGGACATTTGTCTTTCGCATTCTGACTTACTTCACATTGTGTGATTATTTCTAGGCTCCTCTGTGGTGCTGCATATGCCATTCTTTTATTTTTTTTCGTGGTTGATATTCCATTCTGTCCATATATCACTTCTTCTTTGTTCATTCATCTGTTTATGGACCCCTTTTTTCCTTCCATGTCTTGGCTATTTCAATATTCCTGCATTGCACATTTGCCTGCCTCTGTCTTTCCGTTTCTGGTGGTCTTAGGTTATAGGCAAAGAAGGTGCCCTGCCGCATCATATGGTAGCTCAGTTTTTACCTTTTAAAGCAGCTCCATTCAGTTTTCCTTAGTGCTGTTACCTCTTTACATCCCACCAGCAGCTAGAAGGTACACAGTTCTCTAAAACCCCTTCAGCATTCATAGTTTGTAGACTTTTTGCTGATGGTCATTTGACTGGTGTGAGCTGAAACCTTTTTGGAGGTTGGATTTGCATGTGACTAATAATTCCTTATACTGCGCTTTACGCATGTCCATTTTTTTCTTTTGCTTTTCTTTTAAAGAGTGAGTACAACTTCCCTCTTCATATTGACTTCTTGAAAAATTTGTCATGTGTTGAATTTTCTTGCCTATTCCCTACCCCAGGGCATATTTTGAGGGCAGGTGTCATTTACATCCCTGCAATCCTTGTGACTATTAAGCAACCATTAGCACTGGATTTAAAGCTGCTGTTGTGGGAAACAGCCACAAGGCGGCAGCATTATGACGTTCTCAACTCTTGTTACTAGGGCAACAGAGTCTTCCTGGACGTCATGTTCCTCGCTTATGAATTAGAGTGGAATGTGCTGGGACAAGACCCCGGAAGTTTACGTCTCCTTACTTATGTTTGTTTTTTTTAATTTAATTTCTATTTCTTATCAGAGTAAATTTGATTAGAGTGTTACGATTGGCTGGCTGTACAGAATCTGCTCAATGATTCATACATATGTCTGTTGTTCTTCGGATGCTGTTACCATGTATGTTATTACAGAATGTTGAGTAGACCTCCCTTGGTATATGGTAGGTGTTTTGTCATTATATATTTTCTATATATTGGTGATTATATAATTCATACAGTTTATGTGTTGTATGTTTATATACACTTAACATACATTAGTATATGTTTGTTAGCTCCATAATCCTAATTTGTCCATCCTACCACCTTTCATTTTGGTTAACCATTCATTTGTTTTCTAAGTCTGTGAGTTTCTTTTTCTGTGGAAATATGTTCATTGGTAGCAATCTTAGGATAACATGTATAAATGATATCATAGGATATTTGTCATTCCCTTTTGACTTACTTAACCTAATATGATTATTTCTAGTCTCATCTGTAGTCCTGAAAACGGCATTGTTCATTTATTTTTTCTGAGGCTAATATTCCATTCGGTACGTCCACCACTTCTTCTTTGTCCATTTATCTATTGATGGACATTTTGTTTGCTTGAACGTCTTGGCTATTGTAAATATTGCTACAGTGCGTGTTTGCCTGTCCGTGTCTTTCCGATTCTGGTCTTCTTAGGTGATAGGCCCATTAGGGGATCGGCCGCATTGTATGGTAGCTCAATTTCTTTACCTTTTAAACGCAGCTCCATTCTGTTCTCGTGATTAGCTGTTACCAGTTTACGTCCAACCAACAGCATAGTGGGTATGCATTTCTCCACCAACCCATCAGCATTCATTGTTTGTAGACTGTTTACGGATGGCATTTTGAATATTGGGTGGTGAAATCTTTTTGTATTTTGGATTTGCATCCAAACAATAATTCCTGATATTGAGCTTTTATCCATGTTCTTCTTTTTTTTTAATAACAGTGTGAGTAACACTTACCTCTTGAAACCGTTTTCTTGAAAAATTTTCCGTGTTGTGAACTTTTTTGGCCATTACCTACCCCAGGACATTTTTTGAGGACACGTGTCATTTACAGCCCTACAATTGCTGTGAATCTTAAGTGACCGTTAGCCCAGTGTTTAAAGCTGCTCTTGTGGGAACCGGAAACAAGGCGGCAGCATTTCTCCATCCCCAAATCTGGTTACTAGGGCAGCTGAGCCTTCCAGAAAGTCGTGTTCCTAGGTTGTAAATGAGAATGGAATGGGCCAGAGACAACCCCAGTAACTTTATGTCTCATTAATTGCTGTTCGTGGTTTTAATTTTTTAAATTGGGGTAATGAGTAGAATAGTGTTTGTTGTAGGTGTACACAATCAGGTTCAGTTGAACATTATATACGTTTATTCATGTACAGATCCTCTTCCCATGTAAACTACTATTATTTTTTTTAATAAATGTATTTTATTTATTTATTTGTTTTTGGCTGAGTTGGATCTTCTTTGCTGCCTGTGGGCTGTCTCTAGTTGCGGTGAGCGGGGGCTACTCTCCGGTGCGGTGCACGGGCTTCTCACCGTAGTGGCTTCTTTTGTTGCGGAACACAGGCTCTAGGCGTGCGGGCTTCAGTAGTTGTGGCACCTGGTCTCAGTAGTTATGGCTCATGGGCTCCAGAGCGTAGGCTCATTAGTTGTGGTGCACGGGCTTAGTTGCTCTGCAGCATGTGGGATCTTCCCGAACCAGGGATCGAACCTGTGTCCCCTGCATTGGCAGGAGGATTCTTAACCACGGTGCCACCAGGCAAGCCCCCGTGTAAATTATTACAGAGCGTTCAGTAGACCTCCCTTGGTGTATGGTCGGTCTGTTTGATACATGTGTTTAATATGTATTTGTATACGTATGGTAACCCTAATCTTAATGTATCCATTCCTCCCACTTCTCCCTTAAGATAACCATAGTTTGTTTTCTAAGTCTGTGGGAGTCTTTCTCTGTGGAAATATGTTCATGTGTGTCAGTTGTTAGGTAACACCTAGGAGTGATATCACAGGATATTTGTCGTCTGCTTTCCGACTTACCTCATGTTCTGTGATTATCTCTAGGCTCATCTATGGTGCTGCAAAGAGCAGTGTTTCATTCTTTTCCACGGCGAATATTCCATTGTGTACATGGACCACTTCTTCTTTTTACATTCATCTGTGGATGGACATTTTGGTTACTTCCAAGTCTTGGCTATGCTAAATGTTGATGCAGTGCAGGCTTGCCAGCCTGTGTCTTTTGGATTCTGGTCTTCTCATGGGTTAGGCCCAGCATTGGGCCTACTAGATCATATGGTAGTTCAATTTTTACCTTTCAACGCACCTCCATTCTGTTCTCACTACTGGCTGTTACCAGATTACATCCCACCAGCAACTTGAGGGTACACAGTTCTATAAAAAACCCTTCAGCGTTTATTGTTTGTAGACTTTTTACAGATGACATTTTGAGTGTTGGGTGGTGATACCTTTTTGTAGTTTGGATTTGCATGCATCTAAAAATTCCCGATATTGAGCTTTTATCTACGTACTTTTTTTTAAGTAAAACAGAGAAACTTACCTCTTCAAATTGTTTCCTTGAAAAATTTGCCATGTTCTGAATTCCTGTGGCCATTACCTGCACCAGTACGTTTTTTGAGGGCAGGTGTCATTTAGAGCCCTGTAGTAATTGTGACTATTACATGACCATTGGCTCTGGGTTTAAAGCTGCTGTTGCAGGAAACGGCCACGAGGGGGCAGCATTTCTATATTCCCAACTCTGGTTACTAAGGGAAAAGAGCCTTCCTGGAAGTCCTGTTTGTAGGTTGTAAAGTAGAGTGGAATGTGCCAGGACAAACACCCCAAAACTATGTCTACTTATTTGCTGTTGGTATTCTTAGTTTAATTTTCATTTTTCTCCGAGCAAATTTAATTGCAATGTTGTGTTTGTTCTAGGTGTACAGAATCTCTTTCATTGATACATATATCTTTTCATGTTTGGATCCTGTTCCATATAGGTTATTACAGAAAGTTGTGTAGACCTCTCTTGGTATTCGGTATGTCTCTGATGATTATATATTTTATAAATACTAGCATATGTCTGTTAAACCCAATATGCTCCGTTATATATTCCTCACACCTTTCCGTTTGGCTAACCACAAGCTTGTTTTCTGAACACGTCAATGTCCTTCTCTGTGGAAATAGGTTCCTTCCTATGAATATTTAGATAACACCTATACGTGATATCATAGGATATGTGTCTCTCGCTTTCTGACTTACTTCAAGTTGTGTGATTATCTGTAGCCTCATCTATGGTGCTGCGACCGGCATTGTTTCATTCTTTTCTGTGTCTAATGTTGCATTGTGTACATGGACCACTTTTTCGTCCACTCATCTGCTGATGGACATTTTTGTTGCTTCCATGTCTTGGCCATGGTATATACTGCTGCAATACACGATTTTCCATCCTGTGTCTTTTTGATTCTGGCTTTCACAGGTGACAGGCCCAACAGTGGGCCTTCCGGATCATATGGTAACTCAATTTTTACCTTTAAACGCACTGCCATTCTGTTGCTATTATTGGCTGTTACCAGTTTACATCCCACTTAGACCGAGAGGTTACACTATTCTCCACAACTTCTTCAACATCTATTGTTTGTTGACTTTTTGCTGATGGTCATTCTGACCGGTGAGAGGTGATACCTTTGTGTAGATTGGCTTTGCATGCGACTGATAATTCCTGATGTTTTGCGTTTATCAATGTCCTTTTCATTCTTTTAAGATGGAGCTAAACTTACAACTTCAAATTGCCTTCTTGAAAAATTTGCCGCGTTTGGATTTTTTTGGCCATTCCCTACCCCAGGACAGTTGTTGAGGGCATGAGTCATTTACAGCCCTGCAGTCCTTGTGACTATTAGTGACCATTAGCAGTGGATTTAAAGCTGCTGTTTGAGGAAACGGCCTTAGTGTGGCAGCATTTCTACGTTGCCATCTCTGCTTGCTAGGGAAACAGAACCTTGCTGCAAGTTGTGCTGTTAGGTTGCAGATTAGATTGGAATGTGCCAGGACAAACCCCCATAAGTTTTAGCCTCCTTAATTCTTGTTTGTGTCTTTAAGTTGTACTTTTTCTCAGAGCAAGTTTGATTGAAAATGTCTTTTGTTGTAGGTGTACAGAATCTTGTTCATTTACACATATACATACATCTATTGATCTTTGGGTCCTTCTCCATGTAGGTTATTACAGAGTGTTGAGTAGACCACTCTTGGTATTCTGTAGGTCTTTGGGGATGATATATTTTATATGTATTAGTATATATTTGTTAACCCCAATATCCTAATATATCCATTCCTCACACCTTTTCTTTGGCTTAACCATCAGTTTGTCTTCTCAATCTGAGATTGCCTTTTTCTATGGAAATATGTTCATTTTTATGAATTTTCAGATAACATAAGTGATAGCATAGGACATTTGTCTTTCGCATTCTGACTTACTTCACATTGTGTGATTATTTCTAGGCTCCTCTGTGGTGCTGCATATGCCATTCTTTTATTTTTTTTCGTGGTTGATATTCCATTCTGTCCATATATCACTTCTTCTTTGTTCATTCATCTGTTTATGGACCCCTTTTTTCCTTCCATGTCTTGGCTATTTCAATATTCCTGCATTGCACATTTGCCTGCCTCTGTCTTTCCGTTTCTGGTGGTCTTAGGTTATAGGCAAAGAAGGTGCCCTGCCGCATCATATGGTAGCTCAGTTTTTACCTTTTAAAGCAGCTCCATTCAGTTTTCCTTAGTGCTGTTACCTCTTTACATCCCACCAGCAGCTAGAAGGTACACAGTTCTCTAAAACCCCTTCAGCATTCATAGTTTGTAGACTTTTTGCTGATGGTCATTTGACTGGTGTGAGCTGAAACCTTTTTGGAGGTTGGATTTGCATGTGACTAATAATTCCTTATACTGCGCTTTACGCATGTCCATTTTTTTCTTTTGCTTTTCTTTTAAAGAGTGAGTACAACTTCCCTCTTCATATTGACTTCTTGAAAAATTTGTCATGTGTTGAATTTTCTTGCCTATTCCCTACCCCAGGGCATATTTTGAGGGCAGGTGTCATTTACATCCCTGCAATCCTTGTGACTATTAAGCAACCATTAGCACTGGATTTAAAGCTGCTGTTGTGGGAAACAGCCACAAGGCGGCAGCATTATGACGTTCTCAACTCTTGTTACTAGGGCAACAGAGTCTTCCTGGACGTCATGTTCCTCGCTTATGAATTAGAGTGGAATGTGCTGGGACAAGACCCCGGAAGTTTACGTCTCCTTACTTATGTTTGTTTTTTTTAATTTAATTTCTATTTCTTATCAGAGTAAATTTGATTAGAGTGTTACGATTGGCTGGCTGTACAGAATCTGCTCAATGATTCATACATATGTCTGTTGTTCTTCGGATGCTGTTACCATGTATGTTATTACAGAATGTTGAGTAGACCTCCCTTGGTATATGGTAGGTGTTTTGTCATTATATATTTTCTATATATTGGTGATTATATAATTCATACAGTTTATGTGTTGTATGTTTATATACACTTAACATACATTAGTATATGTTTGTTAGCTCCATAATCCTAATTTGTCCATCCTACCACCTTTCATTTTGGTTAACCATTCATTTGTTTTCTAAGTCTGTGAGTTTCTTTTTCTGTGGAAATATGTTCATTGGTAGCAATCTTAGGATAACATGTATAAATGATATCATAGGATATTTGTCATTCCCTTTTGACTTACTTAACCTAATATGATTATTTCTAGTCTCATCTGTAGTCCTGAAAACGGCATTGTTCATTTATTTTTTCTGAGGCTAATATTCCATTCGGTACGTCCACCACTTCTTCTTTGTCCATTTATCTATTGATGGACATTTTGTTTGCTTGAACGTCTTGGCTATTGTAAATATTGCTACAGTGCGTGTTTGCCTGTCCGTGTCTTTCCGATTCTGGTCTTCTTAGGTGATAGGCCCATTAGGGGATCGGCCGCATTGTATGGTAGCTCAATTTCTTTACCTTTTAAACGCAGCTCCATTCTGTTCTCGTGATTAGCTGTTACCAGTTTACGTCCAACCAACAGCATAGTGGGTATGCATTTCTCCACCAACCCATCAGCATTCATTGTTTGTAGACTGTTTACGGATGGCATTTTGAATATTGGGTGGTGAAATCTTTTTGTATTTTGGATTTGCATCCAAACAATAATTCCTGATATTGAGCTTTTATCCATGTTCTTCTTTTTTTTTAATAACAGTGTGAGTAACACTTACCTCTTGAAACCGTTTTCTTGAAAAATTTTCCGTGTTGTGAACTTTTTTGGCCATTACCTACCCCAGGACATTTTTTGAGGACACGTGTCATTTACAGCCCTACAATTGCTGTGAATCTTAAGTGACCGTTAGCCCAGTGTTTAAAGCTGCTCTTGTGGGAACCGGAAACAAGGCGGCAGCATTTCTCCATCCCCAAATCTGGTTACTAGGGCAGCTGAGCCTTCCAGAAAGTCGTGTTCCTAGGTTGTAAATGAGAATGGAATGGGCCAGAGACAACCCCAGTAACTTTATGTCTCATTAATTGCTGTTCGTGGTTTTAATTTTTTAAATTGGGGTAATGAGTAGAATAGTGTTTGTTGTAGGTGTACACAATCAGGTTCAGTTGAACATTATATACGTTTATTCATGTACAGATCCTCTTCCCATGTAAACTACTATTATTTTTTTTAATAAATGTATTTTATTTATTTATTTGTTTTTGGCTGAGTTGGATCTTCTTTGCTGCCTGTGGGCTGTCTCTAGTTGCGGTGAGCGGGGGCTACTCTCCGGTGCGGTGCACGGGCTTCTCACCGTAGTGGCTTCTTTTGTTGCGGAACACAGGCTCTAGGCGTGCGGGCTTCAGTAGTTGTGGCACCTGGTCTCAGTAGTTATGGCTCATGGGCTCCAGAGCGTAGGCTCATTAGTTGTGGTGCACGGGCTTAGTTGCTCTGCAGCATGTGGGATCTTCCCGAACCAGGGATCGAACCTGTGTCCCCTGCATTGGCAGGAGGATTCTTAACCACGGTGCCACCAGGCAAGCCCCCGTGTAAATTATTACAGAGCGTTCAGTAGACCTCCCTTGGTGTATGGTCGGTCTGTTTGATACATGTGTTTAATATGTATTTGTATACGTATGGTAACCCTAATCTTAATGTATCCATTCCTCCCACTTCTCCCTTAAGATAACCATAGTTTGTTTTCTAAGTCTGTGGGAGTCTTTCTCTGTGGAAATATGTTCATGTGTGTCAGTTGTTAGGTAACACCTAGGAGTGATATCACAGGATATTTGTCGTCTGCTTTCCGACTTACCTCATGTTCTGTGATTATCTCTAGGCTCATCTATGGTGCTGCAAAGAGCAGTGTTTCATTCTTTTCCACGGCGAATATTCCATTGTGTACATGGACCACTTCTTCTTTTTACATTCATCTGTGGATGGACATTTTGGTTACTTCCAAGTCTTGGCTATGCTAAATGTTGATGCAGTGCAGGCTTGCCAGCCTGTGTCTTTTGGATTCTGGTCTTCTCATGGGTTAGGCCCAGCATTGGGCCTACTAGATCATATGGTAGTTCAATTTTTACCTTTCAATGCACCTCCATTCTGTTCTCACTACTGGCTGTTACCAGATTACATCCCACCAGCAACTTGAGGGTACACAGTTCTATAAAAAACCCTTCAGCGTTTATTGTTTGTAGACTTTTTACAGATGACATTTTGAGTGTTGGGTGGTGATACCTTTTTGTAGTTTGGATTTGCATGCATCTAAAAATTCCCGATATTGAGCTTTTATCTACGTACTTTTTTTTAAGTAAAACAGAGAAACTTACCTCTTCAAATTGTTTCCTTGAAAAATTTGCCATGTTCTGAATTCCTGTGGCCATTACCTGCACCAGTACGTTTTTTGAGGGCAGGTGTCATTTAGAGCCCTGTAGTAATTGTGACTATTACATGACCATTGGCTCTGGGTTTAAAGCTGCTGTTGCAGGAAACGGCCACGAGGGGGCAGCATTTCTATATTCCCAACTCTGGTTACTAAGGGAAAAGAGCCTTCCTGGAAGTCCTGTTTGTAGGTTGTAAAGTAGAGTGGAATGTGCCAGGACAAACACCCCAAAACTATGTCTACTTATTTGCTGTTGGTATTCTTAGTTTAATTTTCATTTTTCTCCGAGCAAATTTAATTGCAATGTTGTGTTTGTTCTAGGTGTACAGAATCTCTTTCATTGATACATATATCTTTTCATGTTTGGATCCTGTTCCATATAGGTTATTACAGAAAGTTGTGTAGACCTCTCTTGGTATTCGGTATGTCTCTGATGATTATATATTTTATAAATACTAGCATATGTCTGTTAAACCCAATATGCTCCGTTATATATTCCTCACACCTTTCCGTTTGGCTAACCACAAGCTTGTTTTCTGAACACGTCAATGTCCTTCTCTGTGGAAATAGGTTCCTTCCTATGAATATTTAGATAACACCTATACGTGATATCATAGGATATGTGTCTCTCGCTTTCTGACTTACTTCAAGTTGTGTGATTATCTGTAGCCTCATCTATGGTGCTGCGACCAGCATTGTTTCATTCTTTTCTGTGTCTAATGTTGCATTGTGTACATGGACCACTTTTTCGTCCACTCATCTGCTGATGGACATTTTTGTTGCTTCCATGTCTTGGCCATGGTATATACTGCTGCAATACACGATTTTCCATCCTGTGTCTTTTTGATTCTGGCTTTCACAGGTGACAGGCCCAACAGTGGGCCTTCCGGATCATATGGTAACTCAATTTTTACCTTTAAACGCACTGCCATTCTGTTGCTATTATTGGCTGTTACCAGTTTACATCCCACTTAGACCGAGAGGTTACACTATTCTCCACAACTTCTTCAACATCTATTGTTTGTTGACTTTTTGCTGATGGTCATTCTGACTAGTGCGAGGTGATACCTTTGTGTAGATTGGATTTGCATGCGACTGATAATTCCTGATGTTTTGTGTTTATCAATGTGCTTTTCATTTGTTTAAAGATGGAGCTAAAGTTACAACTTCAAATTGCCTTCTTGAAAAATTTGCCGCGTTTGGATTTTTTTGGCCATTCCCTACCCCAGGACAGTTGTTGAGGGCATGAGTCATTTACAGCCCTGCAGTCCTTGTGACTATTAGTGACCATTAGCAGTGGATTTAAAGCTGCTGTTTGAGGAAACGGCCTTAGTGTGGCAGCATTTCTACGTTGCCATCTCTGCTTGCTAGGGAAACAGAACCTTGCTGCAAGTTGTGCTGTTAGGTTGCAGATTAGATTGGAATGTGCCAGGACAAACCCCCATAAGTTTTAGCCTCCTTAATTCTTGTTTGTGTCTTTAAGTTGTACTTTTTCTCAGAGCAAGTTTGATTGAAAATGTCTTTTGTTGTAGGTGTACAGAATCTTGTTCATTTACACATATACATACATCTATTGATCTTTGGGTCCTTCTCCATGTAGGTTATTACAGAGTGTTGAGTAGACCACTCTTGGTATTCTGTAGGTCTTTGGGGATGATATATTTTATATGTATTAGTATATATTTGTTAACCCCAATATCCTAATATATCCATTCCTCACACCTTTTCTTTGGCTTAACCATCAGTTTGTCTTCTCAATCTGAGATTGCCTTTTTCTATGGAAATATGTTCATTTTTATGAATTTTCAGATAACATAAGTGATAGCATAGGACATTTGTCTTTCGCATTCTGACTTACTTCACATTGTGTGATTATTTCTAGGCTCCTCTGTGGTGCTGCATATGCCATTCTTTTATTTTTTTTCGTGGTTGATATTCCATTCTGTCCATATACCACTTCTTCTTTGTTCATTCATCTGTTTATGGACCCCTTTTTTCCTTCCATGTCTTGGCTATTTCAATATTCCTGCATTGCACATTTGCCTGCCTCTGTCTTTCCGTTTCTGGTGGTCTTAGGTTATAGGCAAAGAAGGTGCCCTGCCGCATCATATGGTAGCTCAGTTTTTACCTTTTAAAGCAGCTCCATTCAGTTTTCCTTAGTGCTGTTACCTCTTTACATCCCACCAGCAGCTAGAAGGTACACAGTTCTCTAAAACCCCTTCAGCATTCATAGTTTGTAGACTTTTTGCTGATGGTCATTTGACTGGTGTGAGCTGAAACCTTTTTGGAGGTTGGATTTGCATGTGACTAATAATTCCTTATACTGCGCTTTACGCATGTCCATTTTTTTCTTTTGCTTTTCTTTTAAAGAGTGAGTACAACTTCCCTCTTCATATTGACTTCTTGAAAAATTTGTCATGTGTTGAATTTTCTTGCCTATTCCCTACCCCAGGGCATATTTTGAGGGCAGGTGTCATTTACATCCCTGCAATCCTTGTGACTATTAAGCAACCATTAGCACTGGATTTAAAGCTGCTGTTGTGGGAAACAGCCACAAGGCGGCAGCATTATGACGTTCTCAACTCTTGTTACTAGGGCAACAGAGTCTTCCTGGACGTCATGTTCCTCGCTTATGAATTAGAGTGGAATGTGCTGGGACAAGACCCCGGAAGTTTACGTCTCCTTACTTATGTTTGTTTTTTTTAATTTAATTTCTATTTCTTATCAGAGTAAATTTGATTAGAGTGTTACGATTGGCTGGCTGTACAGAATCTGCTCAATGATTCATACATATGTCTGTTGTTCTTCGGATGCTGTTACCATGTATGTTATTACAGAATGTTGAGTAGACCTCCCTTGGTATATGGTAGGTGTTTTGTCATTATATATTT
Organism: Balaenoptera ricei; assembly: GCF_028023285.1. Lineage (NCBI taxonomy): Eukaryota > Metazoa > Chordata > Mammalia > Artiodactyla > Balaenopteridae > Balaenoptera > Balaenoptera ricei. The sequence goes on from NC_082639.1 coordinate 126,853,124, forward strand.
TCTATATATTGGTGATTATATAATTCATACAGTTTATGTGTTGTATGTTTATATACACTTAACATACATTAGTATATGTTTGTTAGCTCCATAATCCTAATTTGTCCATCCTACCACCTTTCATTTTGGTTAACCATTCATTTGTTTTCTAAGTCTGTGAGTTTCTTTTTCTGTGGAAATATGTTCATTGGTAGCAATCTTAGGATAACATGTATAAATGATATCATAGGATATTTGTCATTCCCTTTTGACTTACTTAACCTAATATGATTATTTCTAGTCTCATCTGTAGTCCTGAAAACGGCATTGTTCATTTATTTTTTCTGAGGCTAATATTCCATTCGGTACGTCCACCACTTCTTCTTTGTCCATTTATCTATTGATGGACATTTTGTTTGCTTGAACGTCTTGGCTATTGTAAATATTGCTACAGTGCGTGTTTGCCTGTCCGTGTCTTTCCGATTCTGGTCTTCTTAGGTGATAGGCCCATTAGGGGATCGGCCGCATTGTATGGTAGCTCAATTTCTTTACCTTTTAAACGCAGCTCCATTCTGTTCTCGTGATTAGCTGTTACCAGTTTACGTCCAACCAACAGCATAGTGGGTATGCATTTCTCCACCAACCCATCAGCATTCATTGTTTGTAGACTGTTTACGGATGGCATTTTGAATATTGGGTGGTGAAATCTTTTTGTATTTTGGATTTGCATCCAAACAATAATTCCTGATATTGAGCTTTTATCCATGTTCTTCTTTTTTTTTAATAACAGTGTGAGTAACACTTACCTCTTGAAACCGTTTTCTTGAAAAATTTTCCGTGTTGTGAACTTTTTTGGCCATTACCTACCCCAGGACATTTTTTGAGGACACGTGTCATTTACAGCCCTACAATTGCTGTGAATCTTAAGTGACCGTTAGCCCAGTGTTTAAAGCTGCTCTTGTGGGAACCGGAAACAAGGCGGCAGCATTTCTCCATCCCCAAATCTGGTTACTAGGGCAGCTGAGCCTTCCAGAAAGTCGTGTTCCTAGGTTGTAAATGAGAATGGAATGGGCCAGAGACAACCCCAGTAACTTTATGTCTCATTAATTGCTGTTCGTGGTTTTAATTTTTTAAATTGGGGTAATGAGTAGAATAGTGTTTGTTGTAGGTGTACACAATCAGGTTCAGTTGAACATTATATACGTTTATTCATGTACAGATCCTCTTCCCATGTAAACTACTATTATTTTTTTTAATAAATGTATTTTATTTATTTATTTGTTTTTGGCTGAGTTGGATCTTCTTTGCTGCCTGTGGGCTGTCTCTAGTTGCGGTGAGCGGGGGCTACTCTCCGGTGCGGTGCACGGGCTTCTCACCGTAGTGGCTTCTTTTGTTGCGGAACACAGGCTCTAGGCGTGCGGGCTTCAGTAGTTGTGGCACCTGGTCTCAGTAGTTATGGCTCATGGGCTCCAGAGCGTAGGCTCATTAGTTGTGGTGCACGGGCTTAGTTGCTCTGCAGCATGTGGGATCTTCCCGAACCAGGGATCGAACCTGTGTCCCCTGCATTGGCAGGAGGATTCTTAACCACGGTGCCACCAGGCAAGCCCCCGTGTAAATTATTACAGAGCGTTCAGTAGACCTCCCTTGGTGTATGGTCGGTCTGTTTGATACATGTGTTTAATATGTATTTGTATACGTATGGTAACCCTAATCTTAATGTATCCATTCCTCCCACTTCTCCCTTAAGATAACCATAGTTTGTTTTCTAAGTCTGTGGGAGTCTTTCTCTGTGGAAATATGTTCATGTGTGTCAGTTGTTAGGTAACACCTAGGAGTGATATCACAGGATATTTGTCGTCTGCTTTCCGACTTACCTCATGTTCTGTGATTATCTCTAGGCTCATCTATGGTGCTGCAAAGAGCAGTGTTTCATTCTTTTCCACGGCGAATATTCCATTGTGTACATGGACCACTTCTTCTTTTTACATTCATCTGTGGATGGACATTTTGGTTACTTCCAAGTCTTGGCTATGCTAAATGTTGATGCAGTGCAGGCTTGCCAGCCTGTGTCTTTTGGATTCTGGTCTTCTCATGGGTTAGGCCCAGCATTGGGCCTACTAGATCATATGGTAGTTCAATTTTTACCTTTCAACGCACCTCCATTCTGTTCTCACTACTGGCTGTTACCAGATTACATCCCACCAGCAACTTGAGGGTACACAGTTCTATAAAAAACCCTTCAGCGTTTATTGTTTGTAGACTTTTTACAGATGACATTTTGAGTGTTGGGTGGTGATACCTTTTTGTAGTTTGGATTTGCATGCATCTAAAAATTCCCGATATTGAGCTTTTATCTACGTACTTTTTTTTAAGTAAAACAGAGAAACTTACCTCTTCAAATTGTTTCCTTGAAAAATTTGCCATGTTCTGAATTCCTGTGGCCATTACCTGCACCAGTACGTTTTTTGAGGGCAGGTGTCATTTAGAGCCCTGTAGTAATTGTGACTATTACATGACCATTGGCTCTGGGTTTAAAGCTGCTGTTGCAGGAAACGGCCACGAGGGGGCAGCATTTCTATATTCCCAACTCTGGTTACTAAGGGAAAAGAGCCTTCCTGGAAGTCCTGTTTGTAGGTTGTAAAGTAGAGTGGAATGTGCCAGGACAAACACCCCAAAACTATGTCTACTTATTTGCTGTTGGTATTCTTAGTTTAATTTTCATTTTTCTCCGAGCAAATTTAATTGCAATGTTGTGTTTGTTCTAGGTGTACAGAATCTCTTTCATTGATACATATATCTTTTCATGTTTGGATCCTGTTCCATATAGGTTATTACAGAAAGTTGTGTAGACCTCTCTTGGTATTCGGTATGTCTCTGATGATTATATATTTTATAAATACTAGCATATGTCTGTTAAACCCAATATGCTCCGTTATATATTCCTCACACCTTTCCGTTTGGCTAACCACAAGCTTGTTTTCTGAACACGTCAATGTCCTTCTCTGTGGAAATAGGTTCCTTCCTATGAATATTTAGATAACACCTATACGTGATATCATAGGATATGTGTCTCTCGCTTTCTGACTTACTTCAAGTTGTGTGATTATCTGTAGCCTCATCTATGGTGCTGCGACCGGCATTGTTTCATTCTTTTCTGTGTCTAATGTTGCATTGTGTACATGGACCACTTTTTCGTCCACTCATCTGCTGATGGACATTTTTGTTGCTTCCATGTCTTGGCCATGGTATATACTGCTGCAATACACGATTTTCCATCCTGTGTCTTTTTGATTCTGGCTTTCACAGGTGACAGGCCCAACAGTGGGCCTTCCGGATCATATGGTAACTCAATTTTTACCTTTAAACGCACTGCCATTCTGTTGCTATTATTGGCTGTTACCAGTTTACATCCCACTTAGACCGAGAGGTTACACTATTCTCCACAACTTCTTCAACATCTATTGTTTGTTGACTTTTTGCTGATGGTCATTCTGACTAGTGCGAGGTGATACCTTTGTGTAGATTGGATTTGCATGCGACTGATAATTCCTGATGTTTTGTGTTTATCAATGTGCTTTTCATTTGTTTAAAGATGGAGCTAAAGTTACAACTTCAAATTGCCTTCTTGAAAAATTTGCCGCGTTTGGATTTTTTTGGCCATTCCCTACCCCAGGACAGTTGTTGAGGGCATGAGTCATTTACAGCCCTGCAGTCCTTGTGACTATTAGTGACCATTAGCAGTGGATTTAAAGCTGCTGTTTGAGGAAACGGCCTTAGTGTGGCAGCATTTCTACGTTGCCATCTCTGCTTGCTAGGGAAACAGAACCTTGCTGCAAGTTGTGCTGTTAGGTTGCAGATTAGATTGGAATGTGCCAGGACAAACCCCCATAAGTTTTAGCCTCCTTAATTCTTGTTTGTGTCTTTAAGTTGTACTTTTTCTCAGAGCAAGTTTGATTGAAAATGTCTTTTGTTGTAGGTGTACAGAATCTTGTTCATTTACACATATACATACATCTATTGATCTTTGGGTCCTTCTCCATGTAGGTTATTACAGAGTGTTGAGTAGACCACTCTTGGTATTCTGTAGGTCTTTGGGGATGATATATTTTATATGTATTAGTATATATTTGTTAACCCCAATATCCTAATATATCCATTCCTCACACCTTTTCTTTGGCTTAACCATCAGTTTGTCTTCTCAATCTGAGATTGCCTTTTTCTATGGAAATATGTTCATTTTTATGAATTTTCAGATAACATAAGTGATAGCATAGGACATTTGTCTTTCGCATTCTGACTTACTTCACATTGTGTGATTATTTCTAGGCTCCTCTGTGGTGCTGCATATGCCATTCTTTTATTTTTTTTCGTGGTTGATATTCCATTCTGTCCATATATCACTTCTTCTTTGTTCATTCATCTGTTTATGGACCCCTTTTTTCCTTCCATGTCTTGGCTATTTCAATATTCCTGCATTGCACATTTGCCTGCCTCTGTCTTTCCGTTTCTGGTGGTCTTAGGTTATAGGCAAAGAAGGTGCCCTGCCGCATCATATGGTAGCTCAGTTTTTACCTTTTAAAGCAGCTCCATTCAGTTTTCCTTAGTGCTGTTACCTCTTTACATCCCACCAGCAGCTAGAAGGTACACAGTTCTCTAAAACCCCTTCAGCATTCATAGTTTGTAGACTTTTTGCTGATGGTCATTTGACTGGTGTGAGCTGAAACCTTTTTGGAGGTTGGATTTGCATGTGACTAATAATTCCTTATACTGCGCTTTACGCATGTCCATTTTTTTCTTTTGCTTTTCTTTTAAAGAGTGAGTACAACTTCCCTCTTCATATTGACTTCTTGAAAAATTTGTCATGTGTTGAATTTTCTTGCCTATTCCCTACCCCAGGGCATATTTTGAGGGCAGGTGTCATTTACATCCCTGCAATCCTTGTGACTATTAAGCAACCATTAGCACTGGATTTAAAGCTGCTGTTGTGGGAAACAGCCACAAGGCGGCAGCATTATGACGTTCTCAACTCTTGTTACTAGGGCAACAGAGTCTTCCTGGACGTCATGTTCCTCGCTTATGAATTAGAGTGGAATGTGCTGGGACAAGACCCCGGAAGTTTACGTCTCCTTACTTATGTTTGTTTTTTTTAATTTAATTTCTATTTCTTATCAGAGTAAATTTGATTAGAGTGTTACGATTGGCTGGCTGTACAGAATCTGCTCAATGATTCATACATATGTCTGTTGTTCTTCGGATGCTGTTACCATGTATGTTATTACAGAATGTTGAGTAGACCTCCCTTGGTATATGGTAGGTGTTTTGTCATTATATATTTTCTATATATTGGTGATTATATAATTCATACAGTTTATGTGTTGTATGTTTATATACACTTAACATACATTAGTATATGTTTGTTAGCTCCATAATCCTAATTTGTCCATCCTACCACCTTTCATTTTGGTTAACCATTCATTTGTTTTCTAAGTCTGTGAGTTTCTTTTTCTGTGGAAATATGTTCATTGGTAGCAATCTTAGGATAATATGTATAAATGATATCATAGGATATTTGTCATTCCCTTTTGACTTACTTAACCTAATATGATTATTTCTAGTCTCATCTGTAGTCCTGAAAACGGCATTGTTCATTTATTTTTTCTGAGGCTAATATTCCATTCGGTACGTCCACCACTTCTTCTTTGTCCATTTATCTATTGATGGACATTTTGTTTGCTTGAACGTCTTGGCTATTGTAAATATTGCTACAGTGCGTGTTTGCCTGTCCGTGTCTTTCCGATTCTGGTCTTCTTAGGTGATAGGCCCATTAGGGGATTGGCCGCATTGTATGGTAGCTCAATTTCTTTACCTTTTAAACGCAGCTCCATTCTGTTCTCGTGATTAGCTGTTACCAGTTTACGTCCAACCAACAGCATAGTGGGTATGCATTTCTCCACCAACCCATCAGCATTCATTGTTTGTAGACTGTTTACGGATGGCATTTTGAATATTGGGTGGTGAAATCTTTTTGTATTTTGGATTTGCATCCAAACAATAATTCCTGATATTGAGCTTTTATCCATGTTCTTCTTTTTTTTTAATAACAGTGTGAGTAACACTTACCTCTTGAAACCGTTTTCTTGAAAAATTTTCCGTGTTGTGAACTTTTTTGGCCATTACCTACCCCAGGACATTTTTTGAGGACACGTGTCATTTACAGCCCTACAATTGCTGTGAATCTTAAGTGACCGTTAGCCCAGTGTTTAAAGCTGCTCTTGTGGGAACCGGAAACAAGGCGGCAGCATTTCTCCATCCCCAAATCTGGTTACTAGGGCAGCTGAGCCTTCCAGAAAGTCGTGTTCCTAGGTTGTAAATGAGAATGGAATGGGCCAGAGACAACCCCAGTAACTTTATGTCTCATTAATTGCTGTTCGTGGTTTTAATTTTTTAAATTGGGGTAATGAGTAGAATAGTGTTTGTTGTAGGTGTACACAATCAGGTTCAGTTGAACATTATATACGTTTATTCATGTACAGATCCTCTTCCCATGTAAACTACTATTATTTTTTTTAATAAATGTATTTTATTTATTTATTTGTTTTTGGCTGAGTTGGATCTTCTTTGCTGCCTGTGGGCTGTCTCTAGTTGCGGTGAGCGGGGGCTACTCTCCGGTGCGGTGCACGGGCTTCTCACCGTAGTGGCTTCTTTTGTTGTGGAACACAGGCTCTAGGCGTGCGGGCTTCAGTAGTTGTGGCACCTGGTCTCAGTAGTTATGGCTCATGGGCTCCAGAGCGTAGGCTCATTAGTTGTGGTGCACGGGCTTAGTTGCTCTGCAGCATGTGGGATCTTCCCGAACCAGGGATCGAACCTGTGTCCCCTGCATTGGCAGGAGGATTCTTAACCACGGTGCCACCAGGCAAGCCCCCGTGTAAATTATTACAGAGCGTTCAGTAGACCTCCCTTGGTGTATGGTAGGTCTGTTTGATACATGTGTTTAATATGTATTTGTATACGTATGGTAACCCTAATCTTAATGTATCCATTCCTCCCACTTCTCCCTTAAGATAACCATAGTTTGTTTTCTAAGTCTGTGGGAGTCTTTCTCTGTGGAAATATGTTCATATGTGTCAGTTGTTAGGTAACACCTAGGAGTGATATCACAGGATATTTGTCGTCTGCTTTCCGACTTACCTCATGTTCTGTGATTATCTCTAGGCTCATCTATGGTGCTGCAAAGAGCAGTGTTTCATTCTTTTCCACGGCGAATATTCCATTGTGTACATGGACCACTTCTTCTTTTTACATTCATCTGTGGATGGACATTTTGGTTACTTCCCAGTCTTGGCTATGCTAAATGTTGATGCAGTGCAGGCTTGCCAGCCTGTGTCTTTTGGATTCTGGTCTTCTCATGGGTTAGGCCCAGCATTGGGCCTACTAGATCATATGGTAGTTCAATTTTTACCTTTCAACGCACCTCCATTCTGTTCTCACTACTGGCTGTTACCAGATTACATCCCACCAGCAACTTGAGGGTACACAGTTCTATAAAAAACCCTTCAGCGTTTATTGTTTGTAGACTTTTTACAGATGACATTTTGAGTGTTGGGTGGTGATACCTTTTTGTAGTTTGGATTTGCATGCATCTAAAAATTCCCGATATTGAGCTTTTATCTACGTACTTTTTTTTAAGTAAAACAGAGAAACTTACCTCTTCAAATTGTTTCCTTGAAAAATTTGCCATGTTCTGAATTCCTGTGGCCATTACCTGCACCAGTACGTTTTTTGAGGGCAGGTGTCATTTAGAGCCCTGTAGTAATTGTGACTATTACATGACCATTGGCTCTGGGTTTAAAGCTGCTGTTGCAGGAAACGGCCACGAGGGGGCAGCATTTCTATATTCCCAACTCTGGTTACTAAGGGAAAAGAGCCTTCCTGGAAGTCCTGTTTGTAGGTTGTAAAGTAGAGTGGAATGTGCCAGGACAAACACCCCAAAACTATGTCTACTTATTTGCTGTTGGTATTCTTAGTTTAATTTTCATTTTTCTCCGAGCAAATTTAATTGCAATGTTGTGTTTGTTCTAGGTGTACAGAATCTCTTTCATTGATACATATATCTTTTCATGTTTGGATCCTGTTCCATATAGGTTATTACAGAAAGTTGTGTAGACCTCTCTTGGTATTCGGTATGTCTCTGATGATTATATATTTTATAAATACTAGCATATGTCTGTTAAACCCAATATGCTCCGTTATATATTCCTCACACCTTTCCGTTTGGCTAACCACAAGCTTGTTTTCTGAACACGTCAATGTCCTTCTCTGTGGAAATAGGTTCCTTCCTATGAATATTTAGATAACACCTATACGTGATATCATAGGATATGTGTCTCTCGCTTTCTGACTTACTTCAAGTTGTGTGATTATCTGTAGCCTCATCTATGGTGCTGCGACCGGCATTGTTTCATTCTTTTCTGTGTCTAATGTTGCATTGTGTACATGGACCACTTTTTCGTCCACTCATCTGCTGATGGACATTTTTGTTGCTTCCATGTCTTGGCCATGGTATATACTGCTGCAATACACGATTTTCCATCCTGTGTCTTTTTGATTCTGGCTTTCACAGGTGACAGGCCCAACAGTGGGCCTTCCGGATCATATGGTAACTCAATTTTTACCTTTAAACGCACTGCCATTCTGTTGCTATTATTGGCTGTTACCAGTTTACAACCCACTTAGACCGAGAGGTTACACTATTCTCCACAACTTCTTCAACATCTATTGTTTGTTGACTTTTTGCTGATGGTCATTCTGACTAGTGCGAGGTGATACCTTTGTGTAGATTGGATTTGCATGCGACTGATAATTCCTGATGTTTTGTGTTTATCAATGTGCTTTTCATTTGTTTAAAGATGGAGCTAAAGTTACAACTTCAAATTGCCTTCTTGAAAAATTTGCCGCGTTTGGATTTTTTTGGCCATTCCCTACCCCAGGACAGTTGTTGAGGGCATGAGTCATTTACAGCCCTGCAGTCCTTGTGACTATTAGTGACCATTAGCAGTGGATTTAAAGCTGCTGTTTGAGGAAACGGCCTTAGTGTGGCAGCATTTCTACGTTGCCATCTCTGCTTGCTAGGGAAACAGAACCTTGCTGCAAGTTGTGCTGTTAGGTTGCAGATTAGATTGGAATGTGCCAGGACAAACCCCCATAATTTTAGCCTCCTTAATTCTTGTTTGTGTCTTTAAGTTGTACTTTTTCTCAGAGCAAGTTTGATTGAAAATGTCTTTTGTTGTAGGTGTACAGAATCTTGTTCATTTACACATATACATACATCTATTGATCTTTGGGTCCTTCTCCATGTAGGTTATTACAGAGTGTTGAGTAGACCACTCTTGGTATTCTGTAGGTCTTTGGGGATGATATATTTTATATGTATTAGTATATATTTGTTAACCCCAATATCCTAATATATCCATTCCTCACACCTTTTCTTTGGCTTAACCATCAGTTTGTCTTCTCAATCTGAGATTGCCTTTTTCTATGGAAATATGTTCATTTTTATGAATTTTCAGATAACATAAGTGATAGCATAGGACATTTGTCTTTCGCATTCTGACTTACTTCACATTGTGTGATTATTTCTAGGCTCCTCTGTGGTGCTGCATATGCCATTCTTTTATTTTTTTTCGTGGTTGATATTCCATTCTGTCCATATATCACTTCTTCTTTGTTCATTCATCTGTTTATGGACCCCTTTTTTCCTTCCATGTCTTGGCTATTTCAATATTCCTGCATTGCACATTTGCCTGCCTCTGTCTTTCCGTTTCTGGTGGTCTTAGGTTATAGGCAAAGAAGGTGCCCTGCCGCATCATATGGTAGCTCAGTTTTTACCTTTTAAAGCAGCTCCATTCAGTTTTCCTTAGTGCTGTTACCTCTTTACATCCCACCAGCAGCTAGAAGGTACACAGTTCTCTAAAACCCCTTCAGCATTCATAGTTTGTAGACTTTTTGCTGATGGTCATTTGACTGGTGTGAGCTGAAACCTTTTTGGAGGTTGGATTTGCATGTGACTAATAATTCCTTATACTGCGCTTTACGCATGTCCATTTTTTTCTTTTGCTTTTCTTTTAAAGAGTGAGTACAACTTCCCTCTTCATATTGACTTCTTGAAAAATTTGTCATGTGTTGAATTTTCTTGCCTATTCCCTACCCCAGGGCATATTTTGAGGGCAGGTGTCATTTACATCCCTGCAATCCTTGTGACTATTAAGCAACCATTAGCACTGGATTTAAAGCTGCTGTTGTGGGAAACAGCCACAAGGCGGCAGCATTATGACGTTCTCAACTCTTGTTACTAGGGCAACAGAGTCTTCCTGGACGTCATGTTCCTCGCTTATGAATTAGAGTGGAATGTGCTGGGACAAGACCCCGGAAGTTTACGTCTCCTTACTTATGTTTGTTTTTTTTAATTTAATTTCTATTTCTTATCAGAGTAAATTTGATTAGAGTGTTACGATTGGCTGGCTGTACAGAATCTGCTCAATGATTCATACATATGTCTGTTGTTCTTCGGATGCTGTTACCATGTATGTTATTACAGAATGTTGAGTAGACCTCCCTTGGTATATGGTAGGTGTTTTGTCATTATATATTTTCTATATATTGGTGATTATATAATTCATACAGTTTATGTGTTGTATGTTTATATACACTTAACATACATTAGTATATGTTTGTTAGCTCCATAATCCTAATTTGTCCATCCTACCACCTTTCATTTTGGTTAACCATTCATTTGTTTTCTAAGTCTGTGAGTTTCTTTTTCTGTGGAAATATGTTCATTGGTAGCAATCTTAGGATAACATGTATAAATGATATCATAGGATATTTGTCATTCCCTTTTGACTTACTTAACCTAATATGATTATTTCTAGTCTCATCTGTAGTCCTGAAAACGGCATTGTTCATTTATTTTTTCTGAGGCTAATATTCCATTCGGTACGTCCACCACTTCTTCTTTGTCCATTTATCTATTGATGGACATTTTGTTTGCTTGAACGTCTTGGCTATTGTAAATATTGCTACAGTGCGTGTTTGCCTGTCCGTGTCTTTCCGATTCTGGTCTTCTTAGGTGATAGGCCCATTAGGGGATCGGCCGCATTGTATGGTAGCTCAATTTCTTTACCTTTTAAACGCAGCTCCATTCTGTTCTCGTGATTAGCTGTTACCAGTTTACGTCCAACCAACAGCATAGTGGGTATGCATTTCTCCACCAACCCATCAGCATTCATTGTTTGTAGACTGTTTACGGATGGCATTTTGAATATTGGGTGGTGAAATCTTTTTGTATTTTGGATTTGCATCCAAACAATAATTCCTGATATTGAGCTTTTATCCATGTTCTTCTTTTTTTTTAATAACAGTGTGAGTAACACTTACCTCTTGAAACCGTTTTCTTGAAAAATTTTCCGTGTTGTGAACTTTTTTGGCCATTACCTACCCCAGGACATTTTTTGAGGACACGTGTCATTTACAGCCCTACAATTGCTGTGAATCTTAAGTGACCGTTAGCCCAGTGTTTAAAGCTGCTCTTGTGGGAACCGGAAACAAGGCGGCAGCATTTCTCCATCCCCAAATCTGGTTACTAGGGCAGCTGAGCCTTCCAGAAAGTCGTGTTCCTAGGTTGTAAATGAGAATGGAATGGGCCAGAGACAACCCCAGTAACTTTATGTCTCATTAATTGCTGTTCGTGGTTTTAATTTTTTAAATTGGGGTAATGAGTAGAATAGTGTTTGTTGTAGGTGTACACAATCAGGTTCAGTTGAACATTATATACGTTTATTCATGTACAGATCCTCTTCCCATGTAAACTACTATTATTTTTTTTAATAAATGTATTTTATTTATTTATTTGTTTTTGGCTGAGTTGGATCTTCTTTGCTGCCTGTGGGCTGTCTCTAGTTGCGGTGAGCGGGGGCTACTCTCCGGTGCGGTGCACGGGCTTCTCACCGTAGTGGCTTCTTTTGTTGCGGAACACAGGCTCTAGGCGTGCGGGCTTCAGTAGTTGTGGCACCTGGTCTCAGTAGTTATGGCTCATGGGCTCCAGAGCGTAGGCTCATTAGTTGTGGTGCACGGGCTTAGTTGCTCTGCAGCATGTGGGATCTTCCCGAACCAGGGATCGAACCTGTGTCCCCTGCATTGGCAGGAGGATTCTTAACCACGGTGCCACCAGGCAAGCCCCCGTGTAAATTATTACAGAGCGTTCAGTAGACCTCCCTTGGTGTATGGTCGGTCTGTTTGATACATGTGTTTAATATGTATTTGTATACGTATGGTAACCCTAATCTTAATGTATCCATTCCTCCCACTTCTCCCTTAAGATAACCATAGTTTGTTTTCTAAGTCTGTGGGAGTCTTTCTCTGTGGAAATATGTTCATATGTGTCAGTTGTTAGGTAACACCTAGGAGTGATATCACAGGATATTTGTCGTCTGCTTTCCGACTTACCTCATGTTCTGTGATTATCTCTAGGCTCATCTATGGTGCTGCAAAGAGCAGTGTTTCATTCTTTTCCACGGCGAATATTCCATTGTGTACATGGACCACTTCTTCTTTTTACATTCATCTGTGGATGGACATTTTGGTTACTTCCAAGTCTTGGCTATGCTAAATGTTGATGCAGTGCAGGCTTGCCAGCCTGTGTCTTTTGGATTCTGGTCTTCTCATGGGTTAGGCCCAGCATTGGGCCTACTAGATCATATGGTAGTTCAATTTTTACCTTTCAACGCACCTCCATTCTGTTCTCACTACTGGCTGTTACCAGATTACATCCCACCAGCAACTTGAGGGTACACAGTTCTATAAAAAACCCTTCAGCGTTTATTGTTTGTAGACTTTTTACAGATGACATTTTGAGTGTTGGGTGGTGATACCTTTTTGTAGTTTGGATTTGCATGCATCTAAAAATTCCCGATATTGAGCTTTTATCTACGTACTTTTTTTTAAGTAAAACAGAGAAACTTACCTCTTCAAATTGTTTCCTTGAAAAATTTGCCATGTTCTGAATTCCTGTGGCCATTACCTGCACCAGTACGTTTTTTGAGGGCAGGTGTCATTTAGAGCCCTGTAGTAATTGTGACTATTACATGACCATTGGCTCTGGGTTTAAAGCTGCTGTTGCAGGAAACGGCCACGAGGGGGCAGCATTTCTATATTCCCAACTCTGGTTACTAAGGGAAAAGAGCCTTCCTGGAAGTCCTGTTTGTAGGTTGTAAAGTAGAGTGGAATGTGCCAGGACAAACACCCCAAAACTATGTCTACTTATTTGCTGTTGGTATTCTTAGTTTAATTTTCATTTTTCTCCGAGCAAATTTAATTGCAATGTTGTGTTTGTTCTAGGTGTACAGAATCTCTTTCATTGATACATATATCTTTTCATGTTTGGATCCTGTTCCATATAGGTTATTACAGAAAGTTGTGTAGACCTCTCTTGGTATTCGGTATGTCTCTGATGATTATATATTTTATAAATACTAGCATATGTCTGTTAAACCCAATATGCTCCGTTATATATTCCTCACACCTTTCCGTTTGGCTAACCACAAGCTTGTTTTCTGAACACGTCAATGTCCTTCTCTGTGGAAATAGGTTCCTTCCTATGAATATTTAGATAACACCTATACGTGATATCATAGGATATGTGTCTCTCGCTTTCTGACTTACTTCAAGTTGTGTGATTATCTGTAGCCTCATCTATGGTGCTGCGACCGGCATTGTTTCATTCTTTTCTGTGTCTAATGTTGCATTGTGTACATGGACCACTTTTTCGTCCACTCATCTGCTGATGGACATTTTTGTTGCTTCCATGTCTTGGCCATGGTATATACTGCTGCAATACACGATTTTCCATCCTGTGTCTTTTTGATTCTGGCTTTCACAGGTGACAGGCCCAACAGTGGGCCTTCCGGATCATATGGTAACTCAATTTTTACCTTTAAACGCACTGCCATTCTGTTGCTATTATTGGCTGTTACCAGTTTACATCCCACTTAGACCGAGAGGTTACACTATTCTCCACAACTTCTTCAACATCTATTGTTTGTTGACTTTTTGCTGATGGTCATTCTGACCGGTGAGAGGTGATACCTTTGTGTAGATTGGCTTTGCATGCGACTGATAATTCCTGATGTTTTGCGTTTATCAATGTCCTTTTCATTCTTTTAAGATGGAGCTAAACTTACAACTTCAAATTGCCTTCTTGAAAAATTTGCCGCGTTTGGATTTTTTTGGCCATTCCCTACCCCAGGACAGTTGTTGAGGGCATGAGTCATTTACAGCCCTGCAGTCCTTGTGACTATTAGTGACCATTAGCAGTGGATTTAAAGCTGCTGTTTGAGGAAACGGCCTTAGTGTGGCAGCATTTCTACGTTGCCATCTCTGCTTGCTAGGGAAACAGAACCTTGCTGCAAGTTGTGCTGTTAGGTTGCAGATTAGATTGGAATGTGCCAGGACAAACCCCCATAAGTTTTAGCCTCCTTAATTCTTGTTTGTGTCTTTAAGTTGTACTTTTTCTCAGAGCAAGTTTGATTGAAAATGTCTTTTGTTGTAGGTGTACAGAATCTTGTTCATTTACACATATACATACATCTATTGATCTTTGGGTCCTTCTCCATGTAGGTTATTACAGAGTGTTGAGTAGACCACTCTTGGTATTCTGTAGGTCTTTGGGGATGATATATTTTATATGTATTAGTATATATTTGTTAACCCCAATATCCTAATATATCCATTCCTCACACCTTTTCTTTGGCTTAACCATCAGTTTGTCTTCTCAATCTGAGATTGCCTTTTTCTATGGAAATATGTTCATTTTTATGAATTTTCAGATAACATAAGTGATAGCATAGGACATTTGTCTTTCGCATTCTGACTTACTTCACATTGTGTGATTATTTCTAGGCTCCTCTGTGGTGCTGCATATGCCATTCTTTTATTTTTTTTCGTGGTTGATATTCCATTCTGTCCATATATCACTTCTTCTTTGTTCATTCATCTGTTTATGGACCCCTTTTTTCCTTCCATGTCTTGGCTATTTCAATATTCCTGCATTGCACATTTGCCTGCCTCTGTCTTTCCGTTTCTGGTGGTCTTAGGTTATAGGCAAAGAAGGTGCCCTGCCGCATCATATGGTAGCTCAGTTTTTACCTTTTAAAGCAGCTCCATTCAGTTTTCCTTAGTGCTGTTACCTCTTTACATCCCACCAGCAGCTAGAAGGTACACAGTTCTCTAAAACCCCTTCAGCATTCATAGTTTGTAGACTTTTTGCTGATGGTCATTTGACTGGTGTGAGCTGAAACCTTTTTGGAGGTTGGATTTGCATGTGACTAATAATTCCTTATACTGCGCTTTACGCATGTCCATTTTTTTCTTTTGCTTTTCTTTTAAAGAGTGAGTACAACTTCCCTCTTCATATTGACTTCTTGAAAAATTTGTCATGTGTTGAATTTTCTTGCCTATTCCCTACCCCAGGGCATATTTTGAGGGCAGGTGTCATTTACATCCCTGCAATCCTTGTGACTATTAAGCAACCATTAGCACTGGATTTAAAGCTGCTGTTGTGGGAAACAGCCACAAGGCGGCAGCATTATGACGTTCTCAACTCTTGTTACTAGGGCAACAGAGTCTTCCTGGACGTCATGTTCCTCGCTTATGAATTAGAGTGGAATGTGCTGGGACAAGACCCCGGAAGTTTACGTCTCCTTACTTATGTTTGTTTTTTTTAATTTAATTTCTATTTCTTATCAGAGTAAATTTGATTAGAGTGTTACGATTGGCTGGCTGTACAGAATCTGCTCAATGATTCATACATATGTCTGTTGTTCTTCGGATGCTGTTACCATGTATGTTATTACAGAATGTTGAGTAGACCTCCCTTGGTATATGGTAGGTGTTTTGTCATTATATATTTTCTATATATTGGTGATTATATAATTCATACAGTTTATGTGTTGTATGTTTATATACACTTAACATACGTTAGTATATGTTTGTTAGCTCCATAATCCTAATTTGTCCATCCTCCCACCTTTCATTTTGGTTAACCATTCATTTGTTTTCTAAGTCTGTGAGTTTCTTTTTCTGTGGAAATATGTTCATTGGTAGCAATCTTAGGATAACATGTATAAATGATATCATAGGATATTTGTCATTCCCTTTTGACTTACTTAACCTAATATGATTATTTCTAGTCTCATCTGTAGTCCTGAAAACGGCATTGTTCATTTATTTTTTCTGAGGCTAATATTCCATTCGGTACGTCCACCACTTCTTCTTTGTCCATTTATCTATTGATGGACATTTTGTTTGCTTGAACGTCTTGGCTATTGTAAATATTGCTACAGTGCGTGTTTGCCTGTCCGTGTCTTTCCGATTCTGGTCTTCTTAGGTGATAGGCCCATTAGGGGATCGGCCGCATTGTATGGTAGCTCAATTTCTTTACCTTTTAAACGCAGCTCCATTCTGTTCTCATGATTAGCTGTTACCAGTTTACGTCCAACCAACAGCATAGTGGGTATGCATTTCTCCACCAACCCATCAGCATTCATTGTTTGTAGACTGTTTACGGATGGCATTTTGAATATTGGGTGGTGAAATCTTTTTGTATTTTGGATTTGCATCCAACCAATAATTCTTGATATTGAGCTTTTATCCATGTTCTTCTTTTTTTTTAATAACAGTGTGAGTAACACTTACCTCTTGAAACCGTTTTCTTGAAAAATTTTCCGTGTTGTGAACTTTTTTGGCCATTACCTACCCCAGGACATTTTTTGAGGACACGTGTCATTTACAGCCCTACAATTGCTGTGAATCTTAAGTGACCGTTAGCCCAGTGTTTAAAGCTGCTCTTGTGGGAACCGGAAACAAGGCGGCAGCATTTCTCCATCCCCAAATCTGGTTACTAGGGCAGCTGAGCCTTCCAGAAAGTCGTGTTCCTAGGTTGTAAATGAGAATGGAATGGGCCAGAGACAACCCCAGTAACTTTATGTCTCATTAATTGCTGTTCGTGGTTTTAATTTTTTAAATTGGGGTAATGAGTAGAATAGTGTTTGTTGTAGGTGTACACAATCAGGTTCAGTTGAACATTATATACGTTTATTCATGTACAGATCCTCTTCCCATGTAAACTACTATTATTTTTTTTAATAAATGTATTTTATTTATTTATTTGTTTTTGGCTGAGTTGGATCTTCTTTGCTGCCTGTGGGCTGTCTCTAGTTGCGGTGAGCGGGGGCTACTCTCCGGTGCGGTGCACGGGCTTCTCACCGTAGTGGCTTCTTTTGTTGCGGAACATGGGCTCTAGGCGTGCGGGCTTCAGTAGTTGTGGCACCTGGTCTCAGTAGTTATGGCTCATGGGCTCCAGAGCGTAGGCTCATTAGTTGTGGTGCACGGGCTTAGTTGCTCTGCAGCATGTGGGATCTTCCCGAACCAGGGATCGAACCTGTGTCCCCTGCATTGGCAGGAGGATTCTTAACCACGGTGCCACCAGGCAAGCCCCCGTGTAAATTATTACAGAGCGTTCAGTAGACCTCCCTTGGTGTATGGTCGGTCTGTTTGATACATGTGTTTAATATGTATTTGTATACGTATGGTAACCCTAATCTTAATGTATCCATTCCTCCCACTTCTCCCTTAAGATAACCATAGTTTGTTTTCTAAGTCTGTGGGAGTCTTTCTCTGTGGAAATATGTTCATGTGTGTCAGTTGTTAGGTAACACCTAGGAGTGATATCACAGGATATTTGTCGTCTGCTTTCCGACTTACCTCATGTTCTGTGATTATCTCTAGGCTCATCTATGGTGCTGCAAAGAGCAGTGTTTCATTCTTTTCCACGGCGAATATTCCATTGTGTACATGGACCACTTCTTCTTTTTACATTCATCTGTGGATGGACATTTTGGTTACTTCCAAGTCTTGGCTATGCTAAATGTTGATGCAGTGCAGGCTTGCCAGCCTGTGTCTTTTGGATTCTGGTCTTCTCATGGGTTAGGCCCAGCATTGGGCCTACTAGATCATATGGTAGTTCAATGTTTACCTTTCAACGCACCTCCATTCTGTTCTCACTACTGGCTGTTACCAGATTACATCCCACCAGCAACTTGAGGGTACACAGTTCTATAAAAAACCCTTCAGCGTTTATTGTTTGTAGACTTTTTACAGATGACATTTTGAGTGTTGGGTGGTGATACCTTTTTGTAGTTTGGATTTGCATGCATCTAAAAATTCCCGATATTGAGCTTTTATCTACGTACTTTTTTTTAAGTAAAACAGAGAAACTTACCTCTTCAAATTGTTTCCTTGAAAAATTTGCCATGTTCTGAATTCCTGTGGCCATTACCTGCACCAGTACGTTTTTTGAGGGCAGGTGTCATTTAGAGCCCTGTAGTAATTGTGACTATTACATGACCATTGGCTCTGGGTTTAAAGCTGCTGTTGCAGGAAACGGCCACGAGGGGGCAGCATTTCTATATTCCCAACTCTGGTTACTAAGGGAAAAGAGCCTTCCTGGAAGTCCTGTTTGTAGGTTGTAAAGTAGAGTGGAATGTGCCAGGACAAACACCCCAAAACTATGTCTACTTATTTGCTGTTGGTATTCTTAGTTTAATTTTCATTTTTCTCCGAGCAAATTTAATTGCAATGTTGTGTTTGTTCTAGGTGTACAGAATCTCTTTCATTGATACATATATCTTTTCATGTTTGGATCCTGTTCCATATAGGTTATTACAGAAAGTTGTGTAGACCTCTCTTGGTATTCGGTATGTCTCTGATGATTATATATTTTATAAATACTAGCATATGTCTGTTAAACCCACTATGCTCCGTTATATATTCCTCACACCTTTCCGTTTGGCTAACCACAAGCTTGTTTTCTGAACACGTCAATGTCCTTCTCTGTGGAAATAGGTTCCTTCCTATGAATATTTAGATAACACCTATACGTGATATCATAGGATATGTGTCTCTCGCTTTCTGACTTACTTCAAGTTGTGTGATTATCTGTAGCCTCATCTATGGTGCTGCGACCGGCATTGTTTCATTCTTTTCTGTGTCTAATGTTGCATTGTGTACATGGACCACTTTTTCGTCCACTCATCTGCTGATGGACATTTTTGTTGCTTCCATGTCTTGGCCATGGTATATACTGCTGCAATACACGATTTTCCATCCTGTGTCTTTTTGATTCTGGCTTTCACAGGTGACAGGCCCAACAGTGGGCCTTCCGGATCATATGGTAACTCAATTTTTACCTTTAAACGCACTGCCATTCTGTTGCTATTATTGGCTGTTACCAGTTTACATCCCACTTAGACCGAGAGGTTACACTATTCTCCACAACTTCTTCAACATCTATTGTTTGTTGACTTTTTGCTGATGGTCATTCTGACCGGTGAGAGGTGATACCTTTGTGTAGATTGGCTTTGCATGCGACTGATAATTCCTGATGTTTTGCGTTTATCAATGTCCTTTTCATTCTTTTAAGATGGAGCTAAACTTACAACTTCAAATTGCCTTCTTGAAAAATTTGCCGCGTTTGGATTTTTTTGGCCATTCCCTACCCCAGGACAGTTGTTGAGGGCATGAGTCATTTACAGCCCTGCAGTCCTTGTGACTATTAGTGACCATTAGCAGTGGATTTAAAGCTGCTGTTTGAGGAAACGGCCTTAGTGTGGCAGCATTTCTACGTTGCCATCTCTGCTTGCTAGGGAAACAGAACCTTGCTGCAAGTTGTGCTGTTAGGTTGCAGATTAGATTGGAATGTGCCAGGACAAACCCCCATAAGTTTTAGCCTCCTTAATTCTTGTTTGTGTCTTTAAGTTGTACTTTTTCTCAGAGCAAGTTTGATTGAAAATGTCTTTTGTTGTAGGTGTACAGAATCTTGTTCATTTACACATATACATACATCTATTGATCTTTGGGTCCTTCTCCATGTAGGTTATTACAGAGTGTTGAGTAGACCACTCTTGGTATTCTGTAGGTCTTTGGGGATGATATATTTTATATGTATTAGTATATATTTGTTAACCCCAATATCCTAATATATCCATTCCTCACACCTTTTCTTTGGCTTAACCATCAGTTTGTCTTCTCAATCTGAGATTGCCTTTTTCTATGGAAATATGTTCATTTTTATGAATTTTCAGATAACATAAGTGATAGCATAGGACATTTGTCTTTCGCATTCTGACTTACTTCACATTGTGTGATTATTTCTAGGCTCCTCTGTGGTGCTGCATATGCCATTCTTTTATTTTTTTTCGTGGTTGATATTCCATTCTGTCCATATATCACTTCTTCTTTGTTCATTCATCTGTTTATGGACCCCTTTTTTCCTTCCATGTCTTGGCTATTTCAATATTCCTGCATTGCACATTTGCCTGCCTCTGTCTTTCCGTTTCTGGTGGTCTTAGGTTATAGGCAAAGAAGGTGCCCTGCCGCATCATATGGTAGCTCAGTTTTTACCTTTTAAAGCAGCTCCATTCAGTTTTCCTTAGTGCTGTTACCTCTTTACATCCCACCAGCAGCTAGAAGGTACACAGTTCTCTAAAACCCCTTCAGCATTCATAGTTTGTAGACTTTTTGCTGATGGTCATTTGACTGGTGTGAGCTGAAACCTTTTTGGAGGTTGGATTTGCATGTGACTAATAATTCCTTATACTGCGCTTTACGCATGTCCATTTTTTTCTTTTGCTTTTCTTTTAAAGAGTGAGTACAACTTCCCTCTTCATATTGACTTCTTGAAAAATTTGTCATGTGTTGAATTTTCTTGCCTATTCCCTACCCCAGGGCATATTTTGAGGGCAGGTGTCATTTACATCCCTGCAATCCTTGTGACTATTAAGCAACCATTAGCACTGGATTTAAAGCTGCTGTTGTGGGAAACAGCCACAAGGCGGCAGCATTATGACGTTCTCAACTCTTGTTACTAGGGCAACAGAGTCTTCCTGGACGTCATGTTCCTCGCTTATGAATTAGAGTGGAATGTGCTGGGACAAGACCCCGGAAGTTTACGTCTCCTTACTTATGTTTGTTTTTTTTAATTTAATTTCTATTTCTTATCAGAGTAAATTTGATTAGAGTGTTACGATTGGCTGGCTGTACAGAATCTGCTCAATGATTCATACATATGTCTGTTGTTCTTCGGATGCTGTTACCATGTATGTTATTACAGAATGTTGAGTAGACCTCCCTTGGTATATGGTAGGTGTTTTGTCATTATATATTTTCTATATATTGGTGATTATATAATTCATACAGTTTATGTGTTGTATGTTTATATACACTTAACATACGTTAGTATATGTTTGTTAGCTCCATAATCCTAATTTGTCCATCCTCCCACCTTTCATTTTGGTTAACCATTCATTTGTTTTCTAAGTCTGTGAGTTTCTTTTTCTGTGGAAATATGTTCATTGGTAGCAATCTTAGGATAACATGTATAAATGATATCATAGGATATTTGTCATTCCCTTTTGACTTACTTAACCTAATATGATTATTTCTAGTCTCATCTGTAGTCCTGAAAACGGCATTGTTCATTTATTTTTTCTGAGGCTAATATTCCATTCGGTACGTCCACCACTTCTTCTTTGTCCATTTATCTATTGATGGACATTTTGTTTGCTTGAACGTCTTGGCTATTGTAAATATTGCTACAGTGCGTGTTTGCCTGTCCGTGTCTTTCCGATTCTGGTCTTCTTAGGTGATAGGCCCATTAGGGGATCGGCCGCATTGTATGGTAGCTCAATTTCTTTACCTTTTAAACGCAGCTCCATTCTGTTCTCATGATTAGCTGTTACCAGTTTACGTCCAACCAACAGCATAGTGGGTATGCATTTCTCCACCAACCCATCAGCATTCATTGTTTGTAGACTGTTTACGGATGGCATTTTGAATATTGGGTGGTGAAATCTTTTTGTATTTTGGATTTGCATCCAACCAATAATTCTTGATATTGAGCTTTTATCCATGTTCTTCTTTTTTTTTAATAACAGTGTGAGTAACACTTACCTCTTGAAACCGTTTTCTTGAAAAATTTTCCGTGTTGTGAACTTTTTTGGCCATTACCTACCCCAGGACATTTTTTGAGGACACGTGTCATTTACAGCCCTACAATTGCTGTGAATCTTAAGTGACCGTTAGCCCAGTGTTTAAAGCTGCTCTTGTGGGAACCGGAAACAAGGCGGCAGCATTTCTCCATCCCCAAATCTGGTTACTAGGGCAGCTGAGCCTTCCAGAAAGTCGTGTTCCTAGGTTGTAAATGAGAATGGAATGGGCCAGAGACAACCCCAGTAACTTTATGTCTCATTAATTGCTGTTCGTGGTTTTAATTTTTTAAATTGGGGTAATGAGTAGAATAGTGTTTGTTGTAGGTGTACACAATCAGGTTCAGTTGAACATTATATACGTTTATTCATGTACAGATCCTCTTCCCATGTAAACTACTATTATTTTTTTTAATAAATGTATTTTATTTATTTATTTGTTTTTGGCTGAGTTGGATCTTCTTTGCTGCCTGTGGGCTGTCTCTAGTTGCGGTGAGCGGGGGCTACTCTCCGGTGCGGTGCACGGGCTTCTCACCGTAGTGGCTTCTTTTGTTGCGGAACATGGGCTCTAGGCGTGCGGGCTTCAGTAGTTGTGGCACCTGGTCTCAGTAGTTATGGCTCATGGGCTCCAGAGCGTAGGCTCATTAGTTGTGGTGCACGGGCTTAGTTGCTCTGCAGCATGTGGGATCTTCCCGAACCAGGGATCGAACCTGTGTCCCCTGCATTGGCAGGAGGATTCTTAACCACGGTGCCACCAGGCAAGCCCCCGTGTAAATTATTACAGAGCGTTCAGTAGACCTCCCTTGGTGTATGGTCGGTCTGTTTGATACATGTGTTTAATATGTATTTGTATACGTATGGTAACCCTAATCTTAATGTATCCATTCCTCCCACTTCTCCCTTAAGATAACCATAGTTTGTTTTCTAAGTCTGTGGGAGTCTTTCTCTGTGGAAATATGTTCATGTGTGTCAGTTGTTAGGTAACACCTAGGAGTGATATCACAGGATATTTGTCGTCTGCTTTCCGACTTACCTCATGTTCTGTGATTATCTCTAGGCTCATCTATGGTGCTGCAAAGAGCAGTGTTTCATTCTTTTCCACGGCGAATATTCCATTGTGTACATGGACCACTTCTTCTTTTTACATTCATCTGTGGACGGACATTTTGGTTACTTCCAAGTCTTGGCTATGCTAAATGTTGATGCAGTGCAGGCTTGCCAGCCTGTGTCTTTTGGATTCTGGTCTTCTCATGGGTTAGGCCCAGCATTGGGCCTACTAGATCATATGGTAGTTCAATGTTTACCTTTCAACGCACCTCCATTCTGTTCTCACTACTGGCTGTTACCAGATTACATCCCACCAGCAACTTGAGGGTACACAGTTCTATAAAAAACCCTTCAGCGTTTATTGTTTGTAGACTTTTTACAGATGACATTTTGAGTGTTGGGTGGTGATACCTTTTTGTAGTTTGGATTTGCATGCATCTAAAAATTCCCGATATTGAGCTTTTATCTACGTACTTTTTTTAAGTAAAACAGAGAAACCTACCTCTTCAAATTGTTTCCTTGAAAAATTTGCCATGTTCTGAATTCCTGTGGCCATTACCTGCACCAGTACGTTTTTTGAGGGCAGGTGTCATTTAGAGCCCTGTAGTAATTGTGACTATTACATGACCATTGGCTCTGGGTTTAAAGCTGCTGTTGCAGGAAACGGCCACGAGGGGGCAGCATTTCTATATTCCCAACTCTGGTTACTAAGGGAAAAGAGCCTTCCTGGAAGTCCTGTTTGTAGGTTGTAAAGTAGAGTGGAATGTGCCAGGACAAACACCCCAAAACTATGTCTACTTATTTGCTGTTGGTATTCTTAGTTTAATTTTCATTTTTCTCCGAGCAAATTTAATTGCAATGTTGTGTTTGTTCTAGGTGTACAGAATCTCTTTCATTGATACATATATCTTTTCATGTTTGGATCCTGTTCCATATAGGTTATTACAGAAAGTTGTGTAGACCTCTCTTGGTATTCGGTATGTCTCTGATGATTATATATTTTATAAATACTAGCATATGTCTGTTAAACCCAATATGCTCCGTTATATATTCCTCACACCTTTCCGTTTGGCTAACCACAAGCTTGTTTTCTGAACACGTCAATGTCCTTCTCTGTGGAAATAGGTTCCTTCCTATGAATATTTAGATAACACCTATACGTGATATCATAGGATATGTGTCTCTCGCTTTCTGACTTACTTCAAGTTGTGTGATTATCTGTAGCCTCATCTATGGTGCTGCGACCGGCATTGTTTCATTCTTTTCTGTGTCTAATGTTGCATTGTGTACATGGACCACTTTTTCGTCCACTCATCTGCTGATGGACATTTTTGTTGCTTCCATGTCTTGGCCATGGTATATACTGCTGCAATACACGATTTTCCATCCTGTGTCTTTTTGATTCTGGCTTTCACAGGTGACAGGCCCAACAGTGGGCCTTCCGGATCATATGGTAACTCAATTTTTACCTTTAAACGCACTGCCATTCTGTTGCTATTATTGGCTGTTACCAGTTTACATCCCACTTAGACCGAGAGGTTACACTATTCTCCACAACTTCTTCAACATCTATTGTTTGTTGACTTTTTGCTGATGGTCATTCTGACCGGTGAGAGGTGATACCTTTGTGTAGATTGGCTTTGCATGCGACTGATAATTCCTGATGTTTTGCGTTTATCAATGTCCTTTTCATTCTTTTAAGATGGAGCTAAACTTACAACTTCAAATTGCCTTCTTGAAAAATTTGCCGCGTTTGGATTTTTTTGGCCATTCCCTACCCCAGGACAGTTGTTGAGGGCATGAGTCATTTACAGCCCTGCAGTCCTTGTGACTATTAGTGACCATTAGCAGTGGATTTAAAGCTGCTGTTTGAGGAAACGGCCTTAGTGTGGCAGCATTTCTACGTTGCCATCTCTGCTTGCTAGGGAAACAGAACCTTGCTGCAAGTTGTGCTGTTAGGTTGCAGATTAGATTGGAATGTGCCAGGACAAACCCCCATAAGTTTTAGCCTCCTTAATTCTTGTTTGTGTCTTTAAGTTGTACTTTTTCTCAGAGCAAGTTTGATTGAAAATGTCTTTTGTTGTAGGTGTACAGAATCTTGTTCATTTACACATATACATACATCTATTGATCTTTGGGTCCTTCTCCATGTAGGTTATTACAGAGTGTTGAGTAGACCACTCTTGGTATTCTGTAGGTCTTTGGGGATGATATATTTTATATGTATTAGTATATATTTGTTAACCCCAATATCCTAATATATCCATTCCTCACACCTTTTCTTTGGCTTAACCATCAGTTTGTCTTCTCAATCTGAGATTGCCTTTTTCTATGGAAATATGTTCATTTTTATGAATTTTCAGATAACATAAGTGATAGCATAGGACATTTGTCTTTCGCATTCTGACTTACTTCACATTGTGTGATTATTTCTAGGCTCCTCTGTGGTGCTGCATATGCCATTCTTTTATTTTTTTTCGTGGTTGATATTCCATTCTGTCCATATATCACTTCTTCTTTGTTCATTCATCTGTTTATGGACCCCTTTTTTCCTTCCATGTCTTGGCTATTTCAATATTCCTGCATTGCACATTTGCCTGCCTCTGTCTTTCCGTTTCTGGTGGTCTTAGGTTATAGGCAAAGAAGGTGCCCTGCCGCATCATATGGTAGCTCAGTTTTTACCTTTTAAAGCAGCTCCATTCAGTTTTCCTTAGTGCTGTTACCTCTTTACATCCCACCAGCAGCTAGAAGGTACACAGTTCTCTAAAACCCCTTCAGCATTCATAGTTTGTAGACTTTTTGCTGATGGTCATTTGACTGGTGTGAGCTGAAACCTTTTTGGAGGTTGGATTTGCATGTGACTAATAATTCCTTATACTGCGCTTTACGCATGTCCATTTTTTTCTTTTGCTTTTCTTTTAAAGAGTGAGTACAACTTCCCTCTTCATATTGACTTCTTGAAAAATTTGTCATGTGTTGAATTTTCTTGCCTATTCCCTACCCCAGGGCATATTTTGAGGGCAGGTGTCATTTACATCCCTGCAATCCTTGTGACTATTAAGCAACCATTAGCACTGGATTTAAAGCTGCTGTTGTGGGAAACAGCCACAAGGCGGCAGCATTATGACGTTCTCAACTCTTGTTACTAGGGCAACAGAGTCTTCCTGGACGTCATGTTCCTCGCTTATGAATTAGAGTGGAATGTGCTGGGACAAGACCCCGGAAGTTTACGTCTCCTTACTTATGTTTGTTTTTTTTAATTTAATTTCTATTTCTTATCAGAGTAAATTTGATTAGAGTGTTACGATTGGCTGGCTGTACAGAATCTGCTCAATGATTCATACATATGTCTGTTGTTCTTCGGATGCTGTTACCATGTATGTTATTACAGAATGTTGAGTAGACCTCCCTTGGTATATGGTAGGTGTTTTGTCATTATATATTTTCTATATATTGGTGATTATATAATTCATACAGTTTATGTGTTGTATGTTTATATACACTTAACATACGTTAGTATATGTTTGTTAGCTCCATAATCCTAATTTGTCCATCCTCCCACCTTTCATTTTGGTTAACCATTCATTTGTTTTCTAAGTCTGTGAGTTTCTTTTTCTGTGGAAATATGTTCATTGGTAGCAATCTTAGGATAACATGTATAAATGATATCATAGGATATTTGTCATTCCCTTTTGACTTACTTAACCTAATATGATTATTTCTAGTCTCATCTGTAGTCCTGAAAACGGCATTGTTCATTTATTTTTTCTGAGGCTAATATTCCATTCGGTACGTCCACCACTTCTTCTTTGTCCATTTATCTATTGATGGACATTTTGTTTGCTTGAACGTCTTGGCTATTGTAAATATTGCTACAGTGCGTGTTTGCCTGTCCGTGTCTTTCCGATTCTGGTCTTCTTAGGTGATAGGCCCATTAGGGGATCGGCCGCATTGTATGGTAGCTCAATTTCTTTACCTTTTAAACGCAGCTCCATTCTGTTCTCATGATTAGCTGTTACCAGTTTACGTCCAACCAACAGCATAGTGGGTATGCATTTCTCCACCAACCCATCAGCATTCATTGTTTGTAGACTGTTTACGGATGGCATTTTGAATATTGGGTGGTGAAATCTTTTTGTATTTTGGATTTGCATCCAACCAATAATTCTTGATATTGAGCTTTTATCCATGTTCTTCTTTTTTTTTAATAACAGTGTGAGTAACACTTACCTCTTGAAACCGTTTTCTTGAAAAATTTTCCGTGTTGTGAACTTTTTTGGCCATTACCTACCCCAGGACATTTTTTGAGGACACGTGTCATTTACAGCCCTACAATTGCTGTGAATCTTAAGTGACCGTTAGCCCAGTGTTTAAAGCTGCTCTTGTGGGAACCGGAAACAAGGCGGCAGCATTTCTCCATCCCCAAATCTGGTTACTAGGGCAGCTGAGCCTTCCAGAAAGTCGTGTTCCTAGGTTGTAAATGAGAATGGAATGGGCCAGAGACAACCCCAGTAACTTTATGTCTCATTAATTGCTGTTCGTGGTTTTAATTTTTTAAATTGGGGTAATGAGTAGAATAGTGTTTGTTGTAGGTGTACACAATCAGGTTCAGTTGAACATTATATACGTTTATTCATGTACAGATCCTCTTCCCATGTAAACTACTATTATTTTTTTTAATAAATGTATTTTATTTATTTATTTGTTTTTGGCTGAGTTGGATCTTCTTTGCTGCCTGTGGGCTGTCTCTAGTTGCGGTGAGCGGGGGCTACTCTCCGGTGCGGTGCACGGGCTTCTCACCGTAGTGGCTTCTTTTGTTGCGGAACACGGGCTCTAGGCGTGCGGGCTTCAGTAGTTGTGGCACCTGGTCTCAGTAGTTATGGCTCATGGGCTCCAGAGCGTAGGCTCATTAGTTGTGGTGCACGGGCTTAGTTGCTCTGCAGCATGTGGGATCTTCCCGAACCAGGGATCGAACCTGTGTCCCCTGCATTGGCAGGAGGATTCTTAACCACGGTGCCACCAGGCAAGCCCCCGTGTAAATTATTACAGAGCGTTCAGTAGACCTCCCTTGGTGTATGGTCGGTCTGTTTGATACATGTGTTTAATATGTATTTGTATACGTATGGTAACCCTAATCTTAATGTATCCATTCCTCCCACTTCTCCCTTAAGATAACCATAGTTTGTTTTCTAAGTCTGTGGGAGTCTTTCTCTGTGGAAATATGTTCATGTGTGTCAGTTGTTAGGTAACACCTAGGAGTGATATCACAGGATATTTGTCGTCTGCTTTCCGACTTACCTCATGTTCTGTGATTATCTCTAGGCTCATCTATGGTGCTGCAAAGAGCAGTGTTTCATTCTTTTCCACGGCGAATATTCCATTGTGTACATGGACCACTTCTTCTTTTTACATTCATCTGTGGACGGACATTTTGGTTACTTCCAAGTCTTGGCTATGCTAAATGTTGATGCAGTGCAGGCTTGCCAGCCTGTGTCTTTTGGATTCTGGTCTTCTCATGGGTTAGGCCCAGCATTGGGCCTACTAGATCATATGGTAGTTCAATGTTTACCTTTCAACGCACCTCCATTCTGTTCTCACTACTGGCTGTTACCAGATTACATCCCACCAGCAACTTGAGGGTACACAGTTCTATAAAAAACCCTTCAGCGTTTATTGTTTGTAGACTTTTTACAGATGACATTTTGAGTGTTGGGTGGTGATACCTTTTTGTAGTTTGGATTTGCATGCATCTAAAAATTCCCGATATTGAGCTTTTATCTACGTACTTTTTTTAAGTAAAACAGAGAAACCTACCTCTTCAAATTGTTTCCTTGAAAAATTTGCCATGTTCTGAATTCCTGTGGCCATTACCTGCACCAGTACGTTTTTTGAGGGCAGGTGTCATTTAGAGCCCTGTAGTAATTGTGACTATTACATGACCATTGGCTCTGGGTTTAAAGCTGCTGTTGCAGGAAACGGCCACGAGGGGGCAGCATTTCTATATTCCCAACTCTGGTTACTAAGGGAAAAGAGCCTTCCTGGAAGTCCTGTTTGTAGGTTGTAAAGTAGAGTGGAATGTGCCAGGACAAACACCCCAAAACTATGTCT
Source organism: Balaenoptera ricei (assembly GCF_028023285.1). NCBI lineage: Eukaryota > Metazoa > Chordata > Mammalia > Artiodactyla > Balaenopteridae > Balaenoptera > Balaenoptera ricei. The sequence continues at coordinate 126,882,352 of NC_082639.1, forward strand.
ACTTATTTGCTGTTGGTATTCTTAGTTTAATTTTCATTTTTCTCCGAGCAAATTTAATTGCAATGTTGTGTTTGTTCTAGGTGTACAGAATCTCTTTCATTGATACATATATCTTTTCATGTTTGGATCCTGTTCCATATAGGTTATTACAGAAAGTTGTGTAGACCTCTCTTGGTATTCGGTATGTCTCTGATGATTATATATTTTATAAATACTAGCATATGTCTGTTAAACCCAATATGCTCCGTTATATATTCCTCACACCTTTCCGTTTGGCTAACCACAAGCTTGTTTTCTGAACACGTCAATGTCCTTCTCTGTGGAAATAGGTTCCTTCCTATGAATATTTAGATAACACCTATACGTGATATCATAGGATATGTGTCTCTCGCTTTCTGACTTACTTCAAGTTGTGTGATTATCTGTAGCCTCATCCATGGTGCTGCGACCGGCATTGTTTCATTCTTTTCTGTGTCTAATGTTGCATTGTGTACATGGACCACTTTTTCGTCCACTCATCTGCTGATGGACATTTTTGTTGCTTCCATGTCTTGGCCATGGTATATACTGCTGCAATACACGATTTTCCATCCTGTGTCTTTTTGATTCTGGCTTTCACAGGTGACAGGCCCAACAGTGGGCCTTCCGGATCATATGGTAACTCAATTTTTACCTTTAAACGCACTGCCATTCTGTTGCTATTATTGGCTGTTACCAGTTTACATCCCACTTAGACCGAGAGGTTACACTATTCTCCACAACTTCTTCAACATCTATTGTTTGTTGACTTTTTGCTGATGGTCATTCTGACTAGTGCGAGGTGATACCTTTGTGTAGATTG